>NC_065880.2:10173694-10548694 GCF_932274485.2 Patella vulgata | reverse complement strand
AGCGATAAAGCGCTGGCTCGCTATAGTCTGGAGGAAGCGGATACGATCCCCGTGTAGGCCCAGAAAGTTCATCAGGATTTTCCGGCGTGGTTTAACCTTGTCAGTGGTGCAGGACGGAGAGCCTGACAAGGACAGCTGTCTAAACGTCGTTAGGTCGTTAGATCTCTTGGCAGTTATAATTTAATATTTCCCTCGTAGCACAATGTATACCCATCTTCATTAGTCCAGTCAGGAGCAGAACAATACGACGTTAAACCCCATTTCATTTTTGCAATCATGTTGTGGTGGTTGCCTAGACGACGTAATACATGTAATATTTTGTATTTTGTTTAAAGGGAGATAATCGACCACCACTACCCACACGGCGCAGACCATCTGTAGATGATGGTGCTGCTACGAGTAAAGTGAGGAGGGTAAGTTAATACTCATTTTGGAAAATCTGATATCGGCATGTATCTCATGTATAATATTAGGAGGCCCAGGTGACAACGGTGTGCCGATTGGCGGACTGAATGCTCTCAAATTGTTTAGATGTAAGAGACCGGATGTTGCAATTCTATTTACTGAACAGTTTATCTAGAATTCTCTTTTATATGGATGTTACGAAAATCCGTGGTGCCTTGTGCTCATTGGCGTGCACGCAAATGAACCCTTGATAGTCGGAATCGATGTAAGAGTATGCCGTACGTAGTGTCGCTGTCCAGGCAAAATTTCATACATAGCACATTGTATGGCAGCGTATGTCCGTCTTCATATGCCAGTCGGTGTATAACAGTCAGTGGGGCGTACAATTCGAACCAATATACGTTGTCGCTTGCCAGCCAAAGAAGAAGCATGGGTCGTACTCGAATTGCCAGAGCCTTAGACAAGAAGGTGGCTAAGTGTGGTTTGATGGTCGAGAGCGAGACATTGCGTAATATATTGAAACAACACGAGGGACGTTAGTCCCAAGTGTTGTTTCAATATATTACGCAATGTCTTAAGCCGAGATCATTAAACAACTTAAAATACAGACACTCGCACGTGCTTTGTAATGAAATACGTTACGCGGGTCCAAAATTTTAACTAATATAAATAATATACGCTTGGCACATTATTTCAAATAATGATACGCCAACATCAAAAGATGACGTCACATCTCCTGGTTAATAAATATGTCTTTATTTTTGTAATTCTTTGATTGTATTTGTTACAGGATCGACGTAAATCACGTAAAGATATGTATTTAGAGCACCAAGACACAGAAGAGAAAGAAGAAGAGTTGCCTACCTTACCACCACGACGTAAACCCCTTCCTGTACCACGTATTGTATCGAATAGATAGTGTATCACATGATACACAGAATTGTTCAGACTTAAACCCGCTCCTTCACCACGTGTTGTATCGAATAGATAGAGTATCACGTGATACACAGACTTGTGCATACCCGACATAATATATTTATATATTTAGACTGGTATTACAACCTGTTTCACTGAGTATCAAGGCAGGTTTTATTTCTGTGAAACGGAATCGGGATGATCTCCAAATTAAGAAACACAAATCTGTGATTTCCGCGAGTGGTTTCAGCGGATCCGAAGTTTCAGCCATAGTAAAAACAAATCATGATTCATAAATTTAATTGTTTGTGATTAGATGTGGTATCCTGGCAACCTGACACGTCACTAAAGCGATGTCAAGTTTTACAGAAATTCTTATGGATGCTTTCTAATTAAATCAATGTACTGTAGCGGCGAAGTCAGCGCAATGATCATCGCGGACTGAAACAAATGTTGTTTTATGGTCTCAATGTAAATATACAAACTAAGTCATTTCGGAACTAACATATGGTTCAATTTTATTTCAATAATTCGCTTGCGCGTAGGGGGCTTTAGCAGTGGGAGAAAACCGGGGGACCCGAAGAAAATCCACGAGATTGAACAGGCGACCCTACTCCTTGCCACGTACAACCGGTGAACAATGTAAATATACGACTTAAGTTGTGGTATATTAGGAAACACCAGTATTATTTTTAAAAATAAGTTAAAAACTCTAAACATGATCTTAGTGCTACAAAATGAAATGAAATTAAATGGGGTTTAAAGGCTCAATACCACTCTTGTTGTAACTGAATAATATGTCCCAATCTTTATTCGGGTCAACAAATTGTACTATTTTACAATATTCCAATTAATTGATGATACAAATTTCATCTTAACACACCTAATTTAAAAAATTGGAAAAATTCAAATAAATGATTTGAAAAGCCTGACGTAAAGCTTTTCAAATGTGACTTGGATTTAAAAATATTTTTTAACCCTTTGGACAAGTAAAATAGGATTTAATGGATAATTTACACAACAGGTAGGACACTAACACATCTAGTACTTAGAATAAGGCTATTGTTTATATTCTGGAGCTGTCAAGCCAGCAAGAGTGTTATTGTCCCTTTAACGTGCTACTGTTCTGCTCCGAACTGGGATAATATATGAAGACAGGCATACGCCATACAGTGCGCAATGAGGGAGATTTTGCTCGGACAGCGGCTCTACGGCCTACTCTTATATCGATTTCCAACTGTCAAGAGATCTTTTACGTGCACGCCAATGTGTACACGGGATCTCGGTTTTTCGTCCCATTCGAACGACTAGACAGCTGTCCTTGTCAGGCCCTCCGCCCTGCATCACTGACAAGGGGAATCACGCCAGAAAATCTGGATGAACTTTCTCGGACAATGCAGGAATCGAACACCCGACCTCCAAGCCAGCCAGCCAGCGTCTTACCCACTTAGCCACCGTGATCCCCTTCAGTGCCATAGAATCCCTTGTAAACTAGAATATTGTGACCGTTGAATATCTACTAGGAATATCAGTTCAACAATGGTTCCTTTCCCTTCAGTATTTATAAAGATATAACGAATTGAAAATTCCATCGATCGCTTTATTTGCCGTGGACCCAATTGATCGGCCTGTTTTAAATGGGGGGAGGGGGTGGCCGAATTGTTAGCACATGCGCGCTATATCATAAGGTCTGTCATTGAGTCAACTGGTGTGGTTTCGTTTCCCTGGTTGTACGTGACAAGGAGTAGAGACGCCTGTCCAACCTCGTGGGTTCTCTCCGGGTCCTCCGGTTTCCTCCCACTGCTAAATCCGATTCTATCTAAGCCTGAAGTTTATATAGCCTTGTTTTTTTTTTATTTTTGTTTTCTTAATTAGATGTTAAATAATCAATTTAATTCGATAATAGCGTGTATTAAACATATATTATGCAAGAGCTAAATCTGCCTATTGCAGGTCTTTCATTGGGCCTGAAATGTTATCTAAATTATTAGACATTAATTAACTTATCCAGACCATAATCAACTCTCGGTGGTATCGCTAGCCTGCGATGTTTATTGGATTACGTTCGGAATTGCTGTTCGACTTCCATTCATAATTAAATCAAAAAATGATGATCGAGGCCCAATATCCAATCGCTAAAATCTCGGTTCATAGGATTAGCGCTAGCCGTGTTTACTTCTCGTGACTTATGACGAGGAATTGAGCTGGCCTTATCGTTTAGCACTAACCACTGGAAAGACCATTTCAGGCTAAACATTCCATGGAAGTAGTCTCTGCTTACCAGATTTATAACCAAACCAAGAAGCAAGATATCAATAACCTGTCATTGGTCATAAATTAATAGAACTCTGTCCTTAATTTATAGAAACGTGTTTTAAATTTACAGAATTGTGTCACAAATTGTGTAACGATGTGGTAAATTTAAAGAACATAATATATGGCCTAAATTGTGGAAATTGATAGAAATGTGTCATAAATTTATAGAAATGTGTCATAGATTATTTAAAGTTGTGATAAATGTGTCATAATTTCAAGAAATATATCATAAAATATAGCAGAGTGTCATAAACTACAGAAATGTGTCCTATATTAAAAAAATGTGGCATAATTTGTTATAAATGGTAGACATTTGTCATAAATTTTTGATATTTGTCATAAAGTTTAGTTATTTGTCATAAACGGTAGATATTTGTCATAAATGGTAGAAATGTTTCTTTAAAGATACATTCTCGCGTACAAACTGGGTGATTTAATGGTATATGTGGACTAAAAACATATTCAAACTAATTAATTTGTGATAATTTTGCTTCAAATCCTTGTCAAACATTGTAATTGCGAAGGAATGCCCTGCTATAAAAATTCGATCAAACCAGGTCATGTTTACGTCACGTGACTTACCTCTCTTGGAAGTCAGAGGAGAATCCATTGCATACATAAGACGATGTTGTCTTTAATCGCTTACTATTTATTACAAATATCGAATCCTAATTAAATTCTGGGATTATCCACTACCCGCGTCTTTGTCCGTCATTTTTATCTCAGAAAGTGTTGTACGTCTAACTCTTCATAAAGTTTATCAACTTGTACATCAAGCGCTCAATGCTCGCGTGTGACCTTTGACATCACGCGTGCAGAAATTCCTAATCTTCGGACTGTCGATTAGGGGAACCCTTACATTTTTGTCCTGTATACGCTCCATGAGTGTTTTTCGGGGAATCCAGTATTTTTCTAGTAAGATTGGATATCTCTACTTTCCATATATACCAAAATTACCATACTTTTATTGGAAATAACCACCCGATAAATACTTTTCTGGGAACCCATCTTTAATGTGTTTTAATTAAGGTGACTAGTGGCATGTTTCTAACTGGTCATCGTGGTCATCATCAAAGTATTGTTTTTACATGTATCTTAAATCTCTCATCATTGTTTAGCACCCATGAGTTTTAACTTGACTTTATCATAAGAAGGGAGAAGATGACCCACGCACCTCAATGTTCTCACAAAAATGAATTTAAACACCGTGCTTTAAAGTGACATTTTGATGTATAAGATCTTTATTTTTTGTTATTTTTTACTAATTTTTGTATTTATTTATTTATTACTCCTTCATGTGTAAATAAACTTAATAAAATCAATAAATATTCCGTATAGACGTTATATTTGTAATAAACAACAACAACAGTACATATATTATCGTGGGTAAGACGCTGGCTCGCTAGCCTGGAGGTTGGGTGTTCGATCCCTGCATTGGCCGAGAAAGTTCATCCAGATTTTCCAGCGTGGTTTCCCCTTGTCAGTGATGCAGGACGGAGGGCCTGACAAGTACAGCTGTCTAGTCGTTCGGATGGGACGAAAACCCGAGGTCCCGTGTACACATTGGCGTGCACGTAAAAGATCCCTTGGCAGTTAGAATTCGATATAAGAGAAGGCCGTAGCGCCGCTGCCCGGTCAAAATTTCCCTCATAGCACACTGTATGGCGTATGCTCGTCTTCATTAGCCCAGGTTAGGAGCAGAACAGTAGGACGTTAAACCCCATTTCATTTCATTTCATATTTTATCATAGCTTAATCAGGACGGGCGAATCCTAGTCGAAACTCTTCGCACAGTAGTAAACAGTGTATCAATCCGATTAAAAGACAGATCTGTATTTCGTTTCGTTTTTTTTATACCTTCGATGGCCTACACTACATGAAGATCTGACCAGCTGTAGAGGGAGGTCGCATCAGGGTTCACACGAGCGGCTTTTGACCCTATGACGTCAGACATTGATTAACCAATCATCGTTAATGTTGCTAGTAGGTTACCCACAGTTCGGTGCACCTCAATAGCTAATCTTTCACATCACCCAGAACCCGGGTTATATAACAACTCTTCCAGATCCTAATGCAGAATAGACAAGTAAAAGAAATTTTGAACTATAAAGAATGAAACGAAACAGAATCAATAGAGACTTTTGGAAAGCGGATTTTTCCCATCCGTATCCCGTATCCCGTATCCGTATCGTATACGTGATACGTTGCGTCAATGTAGTTTTAGAGTTTTGGCAGATTTTAGCAATTTTTGGTTTCACTAATGTATCATTTCAGAAAGTTTAGCCCGTATATCAACCAGTATGCAGACAGGCGGGAAAAATATGAAAATTCCGAGAAAAACCCATCAAAAATAATGATTAAATTGCAGTCGTTATCACTGTTAAAATCACATCAAATATACACCTTCGTGTTCCAGGATACACATAGATTCATAAAAACGCTATGATGCAACATTTCAGCGTCGAAAAGTAGCCAAAAAGACGGTAAAAAGACGACAGTGTTATACGGACCATTTCCGTATGAAAGCCGTTCCATACGTGCTGCCGTATCCGTGTGCCGTATGACGTATGAGAAATACACTGACATTGATGACGTCACACGCAAAATCCATACGGATACGCGATACGGACCAGGAAATTACGCTTGCCAAAAGTCTCTATTGTTTTAATCAGATCACGTACAAACAGGGACTTGAAACCACGCCAGTTAACGAGCACGTGTTAAACCATTGTCCCCTCCCAATACAGCAGGTATAGTACTATCCGCCATTTTGAAAGATCATATAATTTCTAGTCTTAACATAAAGGTTTTCTAGTGGCGGATTAAACAGAGTTTAATAGATTGTTCTTTTACACAGTGTGGATTTACGGATCAGTGTGTGTATAACCATTATGGATTAAATTCGGCTTAATAGGTTATCGTGTTGCTGGCTGGGGGGTGGGGTTTCATTGTGCCACAGCTTGTTGTTGATGAGAGAGAGAGAGAGAGATAGAGAGAGAGAGGGGGAGAGACAGAGAGAGAGAGAAATGGAGTTTAACGCCCACTCGACAAAAACTATGTCATTTTGAGACAAACGGCTTGTTGTTGATGAGAGAGAGAGAGGAAGAGAGAGAGAGAGAGGAGAGAGTTTAACGTCCACTCGACAAAAACTATGTTATTTTGAGACTAAAATATGGTTCAGTTTTTATTTTAATAATTCGCTTGCGGGTAGGGTTCTTTAGCAGCGGGGGGGGGGGGAACCGGAGGACCCGATAAAAACCCACGAGGTTGGACAAGCGACCCTAGTCCTTGTCACGTGCAACCGGAGAAACGAAGTTTTAATAAAACTTGAACGTACCGTTGAGAAGATTATGTAATTGAAGTTGTGATATGAGAAAAATGTTGCCCGGTCTGTCCCACTGTCACGGTTTCGGTTACGTACTTGGCAATGTGTACATAGGACCCCGGGTTTTCGCCCCATCAGATTAGAGAAGGTTATGTTACATGTGGCAAACCAGTCCTTGTGTATTCTCCACGGGTGAGGATACATTTTTTTTCAGATAGTGATAATGTGCAAATTAATAATTGTATGACTATTTTCCCGATGGGTGGAAACACCTAATATTTCCGAAAATAGATTTAAGAAAATACAACCGAACCAACACTACACAAAATTACCTTCCCCAAAACCCTCGTTACACAGAATCAACTGTACGAGCACCCTTACTGCACAGAATAAACTGTGCCAGCATCCTCACTGCACAGAATCAACTGTGCCAGCACACGACTGCACAGAATCAACTGTACCAGCCCCCTCACTGCACAGAATTAACCTAACATCACACTTACTGCACCGAATCAACTTTACCAACACCCTCACTGCACAGAATCAACCTAACATCACACTTACTGAACAGAATCAGCTTTACCAACACCCTCACTGCACCGAATCAACCTAACATCACACTTACTGCACAGAATCAGCTTTACCAACACCCTCACTGCACAGAATCAACCTAACATCACACTTACTGCACAGAATCAACAGTACCAGCACACGACAGCACAGAATCAACAGTACCAGCACGCACACCACATAAAACCATCTGCAGTACGTTCCATGAATCCCTCGCTAGTGACTTAACTCCATTTATGTCATAAACATAGTTAATGAAGAAAACAATAAAGAAAATTATATGTTTATTCTTTTATTCATTTAACAACAAGTAGGTAAATAAAAATACTACAATCAACGTGTGGCAGAATATACGACCATTAATTGGTAGCTGATTGTAAAGAAACTAATAATCCAAACATTGTGTATAAATATTGTGGAAAAAACCAGCCATGTGCATTTGGAACGGAAACATGTAATTGTTTTATTATTAAAAATCATACATTCTTTGGTTTTTATAAAAAAATCAAATAAATCCCTTCATACGTTTAAGCGTTTGCGAATTTAAGGATTTCATGATTACCATTTAAACAAGAGCAACGCCGCCGCTGCAATATACGTCCACATTCCTGCTTTGATTGATATGGTTTTTATTTAAAATGAAGGGAATGAAATATGAAAAGGCTGCAACAACTGTAATATGACAAGAGGCAGAGAAGGCTAGGTGTTTGTTTCGCCAAAATTTTTGCAGACTTATTATTAACAAAAGGGTGAATGTGACACCGCCCCAGGGGATCGGGGAATGCATCAAAATAAATAGTTGCTGTCCTTAAGGTATAAGGAATAAATATGCCAAGTTCCAAGATGATCCATTCAGAATTGCAGCCAATTGTGGGGGTTGGAGATGAAACAATCTAAATAGGTAGAACCCTGTTATTGAAATGATTGATATGCTGAATTTGAACAAAATCTGATCATAATTGAAACCTGTAGAGTATTTACGGACAAAAAAGTAACTAAAGAGTGGGTGTGACACAACTTCTGGTGTCGGGATATGCACCAAAATAAATAGTTGCTATTATGATCCATTAACAATTCCAGTATGTAAACGAAAAACACTAAAATTGGGCTGGGGGCTGGACCTGGATCAAATTGTAGATTATTTATAGAAAAAATATTAACAAAAAGGGGTGGGGTACAGCCCAAGCGTGCTGGGGGCGGGGGGAATCCTGTACCAAAATTAATAGTTGCCATCCAGGGGCAAAACAGTATTGATGATCCTTAGGGTATAAGGAATAAGTATGCAATGTTTTAAGTGGATCCGTTAAGAAATGCGGCCTGTAGAAGACAAACACTCAAATATAACTAAATGCGTGGTTCTGGCGCTGGGGTTCGGGTATGCACCAAAAATAACAGGGATCATCCTTAGTGTATCAGGAATAAGTATGTAAAATTTCAAGACGATCACTGAAGAATTGTGGCCTGTAGACGACACACACACACACACATACATACACAACCACACAGACAGGGAAGACGGCAACATGGAAGGATGTATTTTATGTACCAATCTCTCTCTCTCTCTCTCTCTCTAAAACTACTTTTTTCAAGGAAAAATTGCGCAATCTCAAAGAAATATGAAAAAGAATATAGAATATAGCTCTAACTCAATATTATTGATAATATTCGACATTAAAACACCAATTAGATTTCAATACTGATACATTTCAAACAATATTGATACATTTCAAACAATATTGATCCATTTCAAACAATATTGATTTTAGCTTAGGTCGATCACACCAATTTGAATTCTGTTGTTGTTCAGGAACAACTGTACAAATTA
Source organism: Patella vulgata (assembly GCF_932274485.2). Taxonomy (NCBI): domain Eukaryota; kingdom Metazoa; phylum Mollusca; class Gastropoda; family Patellidae; genus Patella; species Patella vulgata. Next base: position 10,539,338 of record NC_065880.2, on the reverse strand, counting down.
TCCTTCCTGTTTCTTCGCTAAAAAGATTTATGTAAAAACCGAAAGAACTTTGTTGTGCTTTTTAAATGCTTTTAGTTAAAAATATTTAAGTTTCTAAATTTTAAACTACACACCTTTCACGTGATTCAAGTGAATTTTTATTTATCAAGAGCATGAAAAACAGAAAATGTAACTGACTTGGCCTTACCATGAATACATATTTTTCATTATATATTTTTAAACTATTATAGCGAGAACGACCAGCTCTTTATCTTAATCGTACATAATGCATCTTTAATGTACACACAATATATTATGTCAAAGCTAAATCTGTCGATTGCGGGGTTTTTTTTAGGCCTGTAATGTTATATAAACTATTAATTAGATATTTATTAACAAAACAAGACCATAATCAACCCTCGATTGCATCGGTTCGCCATTTAATAGTTTAATTTAAAAATGGGAAAGCGAAGCTAAGTCTCCAATATACCAGTGCCCTGGTTACCACAATGAACACATCTTGTCAAAACTACAAACAGTAATAACTTGACTCAGAATAAAGTAATCTGAATGAAATTTTTAATATTTTCATTTCACATTATCTATTTTGAGCTATCTTTATAAATAACTTATGGTAAAAAAATGCCACCACACCATTGTCCACAAATAACAAACCACGCGATTCCGTTTTACACGGGGGGGGGGGGATGACCGAATGGTTAGCACGTGCGCGCTGTATCACAAGGCCTGTCATTGAGTCAACTGACGTGGTTTCGAATCCCCTGCTGTACGTGACAAGGAGAAGGGTCGCCTGTCCAGCCTCGTGGTTTTTCTCCGGGACCTCCTGTTTCCTCCAAACTGCTAAAGAACCCTACGCGCAACCGAGTTATTAAATGAAATTAAACCATAAGTTAGTCCCGAAATGACCTAGTTTGTGTCGAGTGGGCGTTAAACCCCCTCTCTCTCTCTCTCCCTCTCTTTCTCTCTCTCCCTCTCTCTCCATTTTAAACCTGAATCATGATGGTATATATCTATATTTCACAATTGTACTTTGTTCATATAAAGTTGTACTGAAGACTAAATTTCCCGCCATTTCTGATTTCACTTGGTCCATGTACCACTGTTCTAAACAATCAAATGTCAACGGCTCAAATTCATAAAGCAGTTTATTGACGAATAAGTGTGGTGCCTTGGTCAAAACCGGCAAATCAGCTACTCCCATAATACACACAGCGTGACGAAAGTAACCGCTACCACATAACTCTACACTGTACCAGATTTTATAGCGGGTAAAATAATCCCTGTTCCGCTTCTCTCGATCTCCTGTATTAAATATAAAATAAACCACGAGAACCATTATACAATAATTGATATTGTTGCAAGTTGAATGTTAATTTGGTTCAAATATCATTTCAACGACCTTGACAAAAATTGAACTGGCCTTAATCGTCCACTCGACACAAACTATGTCATTTCGAGACTAACATATGGTTAAATATACTTCAATAATTCGCTTGCGCGTAGGGGTCTTTAGCAGTGGGAGGAAACTCCTTCCTTGTCGAATCGAAACCACGCCACTTGTTTCAAAGCCGTTACTTAGTTTTACTTTGCGTGCACCACAACCCGAGCGAGAGAGAGAGAGAGAGAGAGGGGTCTACTCATCCCGTAGTTTGTCTTTTTGCGGGAGGAAACCGGAAAAAGACATTAGGTTGGACAGGCGACTATACACCTTGTCGCGTACAAGTGATTGCTTGAAACCGCGCCACTTACCTTAATGACAGATCTTATGATCAAAGGCACACATGTAAGGCCATGAAATCACAACCCCGTCACGCTCTAACTCGATTTAACCTTCGCAACACACCCTATCCCCGCCCGGCTCTGTCTCGCCTTTGCTAATGCAACCGAATCGAACCTTTGTAACCCACCCCATCCTCGGCCCGCTCTATTTCGCCTTAACCTCCTTAACAGGCATATTGGTAATGCAACCGAATCGAACCTTCGTAACCTACCCCATCCTGGCCCCGCTCTGTCTCGCCTTTACCGGCATATTGCTAATGCAACCGAATCAAACCGTCGTAACCCACCCCATCCTCGCTCCGCTCTGCCGGCTCGCCTTAACCGCCATAACAGGCATACTGCTAATGTAATCTAATCGGAAATTCGTAACCCACCACTATCACTGCAACGCTCTGTCATTGCTAATCCAAACAATTAGGCCATACGTAACTCACCGATTTCTCATCCCGCATCTCCTCGCAACGTTCCGCCCCGCCATAACTGCAAACAATAGACAGTCCGGAAGTCACCACTCTTTGCCATCGCTGTGCCCCATCTCGCCCTAACAACAGTGATGACTGCAACTTTCTATACGTGGGGGTTGTATCAAGCTGTTACCTGGTTTATGCTTATACAAATATTATGATTATTGCCTATTGAGGGGGGTTGGATGGCCGAATGGTTTGCACGTGCGCGCTGTATCATAAGGCCTGTCATTGAGTCAACTGGCGTGGTTTCGAATCCTCGGTTGTACGTGACAAGGAGTAGGGTCGCCTGTCCAACCTCGTGGGTTTTCCCCGGGTCCTCCGGTTTCCTCACACTGCTAAAGACCCCTACGTGCAAGCGAATTATTGAAATAAAATTGAACCATGTGTTAGTCCTGAAATGACCTAGATTGTGTCGAGTGGACCAAAAACCCCATCTCTCTCTCTCCCCCCTTCTCTCTCTCTCTCTCTCTCTCTACGTACCTATGTATGATCCTGGTATTTGTAGATGTTTATTGTTGTTTAAAGAAGTGAAATATGTTTCATCAGGTGTTCCAATTAGCTTACACCATTCTAGAAAATCTTGAGCCGTTTTATTGTGTAGAACATAGTCTATAAACTGTCGGGAGGCTGTATAATGTAGGGAACCTTTACACGGTGTAATACCACCCGGTGTCGGCGGTCGACCAGCAATTCGATCTTTGTTCAATCTGGAAAAGAATACCACAGTTGTTTTCACAATGAGTAGGCTACCTTTGAAATACATGAGAACTGGTATCAATTGTATTTATGCAGGGACAGTTTTTGGCACATTTGACCAATTTTCTCGAACTTTTTACAGGTAATCTTTGTATTAGCACTATACTAATGACATCATTTGTATTAGCACTACACTAATGACACCATTTGTATTAGCAGTACACTAATGACACCTTTTGTATTAGCACTACACTAATGACACCATATGTATTAAAACTACACTAATGACACCATTTGTATTAGCACTACACTAATAACACCATTTGTATTAGCACTACACTAATGACATCATTTGTATTAGCTCTACACTAATAACACCATTTGTATTAACACTATAAGCAATAATAATGATTCAACTTACATCTTGGCAGCACCCTCTATATCATTAGCACCTTTATAAGCTTGTAATATTTTAACAAGTTGGTAATTTGTTTTTAAGGGGTATTCTTGGCCGGTTAAATTGATCACATATCGCCATTTTACTTTATGTTCATAGAGATCTTTTAGACATATGATCTCTGGTTCCAGAACACTGAATTGTCCCCATACGACATCTACACGTCGTGAAGCCAGGAATACATTGGGAAGACATTTCACAATCGACTTCAAGGCGTGATATATAACGCTAGAGGATTTTTTATCCAGGTGTATGCAGTAGACGTTATGTGGTCTATAAATAACTCTTAGTAATCGTTCTATTTGACCCACGTGTTTATAAACCATTAAGGTAAACGCAACTGGGAAATCTATCTCCTCGTCTGTTATTTTATCCACAATGTAGCCTCGATTAGACACGAATCTCGAACAATTAGACGTGTATTCTTTATACGATTCTGGTAGAATGACCATTCTCGGATGCGTAGCCATGTAACGTTTTGCTTCCCTGATGTATGTTGTATTCTTTTCAGGAATCAGTCGTTGACACATTTCTTTAACACTAGTAACAGCTTGTTTCTCGACAAAGAGTGGCTTAGTCCGTAATTCCGTGTAAACTGTATGGTTTTCGAAAGTTATAAATTTATGGCGATTTAGCATCATATAATAACTCGTTAAAATGCATATCACAATAAACATCATTAAAATTATCCAGCATTTGCGCACAAAGCGGCCATTGAGCATATTCTTGAACCGGGACATTTTCTGAAAAAAAACATGGATAGTATTATTTCTATAATTATTATTATTATTATTATTATTATTATTTCCATAAAGGGGGTCACGGTGGCTACGTGGGTAAGACGCTGGCTCGCTAGCCTGGAGGTCGGGTGTTCGATCCCTGCATTGGCCGAGAAAGCTCATCCAGATTTTCCGGCGTGCCCCCCCCCCCTTGTTGATCGGATGGCATGCACGTAAAAGATTCCTTGACAGTTGGAATTCGATATAAGAGTAGTCGGCAGTTCTGCTGTTGCCGGGCAAAATGTCACTCACTGTATGGCGTATGCCCGTCTTCATTAGCCAAGTTCGGAGCAGAACAGTAGGACGTTAAACCCCATTTCATTTCATTTCAACAAAGTGTGTCCTCGGGCGGTTTACAATAAACCGTACATGGATGTTACTGATAAGCTTAAGTAAAACGATCACACATAATATTGAAATATAAATTTTAATTAATGTTGAAACAGCATGTATTGTTAACAATAGGTAAAACGGGTTGCAATTCATCAGTGGCTTTACCTAGTATACCACTGAACAGGGGCGTGCTGGCCCCGAAGGCGCGCCGCTGTTAGGGGGTCTGGGGGTGTTCTCCGCCCAGAAAAGTTTTGAAATTTGACAACGGGAAACGCGTTTTGCAAGCACTTCTGGGAGAAATCTAGGTATCATATTTTCCAAATTTATGCTGCTATTTTGACTATAAGACATACTACTGTACTACACAAGACACTCATGACAGGTATGCTTAATATAATGCTAATACAATGTATTTCTATCCAAATAATAAATTGCATCTTATACATATCGAGGCATGAATATTGTATGAATCTTTAGTCTCTATGAGACATGATACTAACACAAAAATGCTGGAAATGCAATTATGCTATAAGCACCACCAATTGTTTTAATCAAAGACCATTTCACCTTAAGGTGACCGAGACATTTGCACGTCAGCATAATATATTTTACTAATCGTTGTGTATGTATGATTTTTCGCGTGCCCACTCTCAATTTTTTGAGGGGATTCCGCGTGAAAATTAGAACTCTCATGGGGGCCCGCTTATACGGGTGGACTTATTGTTTAATGGGGGCCTAGGAGGACACCGTCCTCCTAAACTCCCTGCCAGCACGCCCCCTGCCACTGAATTAAACGAGTCGAAACGAAAAGTGAATAGCGAACAAAATCAAAGTCTTTTTAGCGACAACACGTAAATACTTGAGTATTTTGCTAATTTTTCTGATATGATGAGAACCAATATTGCTAATAGTGAATGGGCAGGGGGAGGGGAGGGGAGAAGGGAGGGGAGGGAGACCGTGTTAAGTTGGCGTCTGCAAGAACAATAATATCACAGTTTAATGTTTTTAGTTTTGCCAACCACAGAGTACTCAATCTTTTCAGCGTTGAGTTTTAGAAACTTTTAACTTATCCACGTCGTGATATCTTTAATACATGTTTCATTTTGAGTTTGGAGAGACCACAATCATTACTCATTTAAATACGTAAGTCTATTGGGGATTGATTACAGCGCTTAGAGCATGCTCATGGATGGATTAAGCGCTATATAAATGTACATTATTATTATTATTTATTATTTTATGGATTAATTTGAAATTCAATGGCTACGTAAACCCTATATATGATATATCACAAGCCTTACATTGCGTGATACTAGATCCTAACTAGATCGTTAAATTTTGGCGGCCATTTTGGAATTCGGATAGAACCCTAGTGAAAATGACGTCACAGAAGTGACATAATCTCAGACAGTTGGTTATGGGCTTGACATGTGAATAGATAATAATGTAGATAACATTCGAAGGCGTAAAATGACACAATTCATAATATTATTATTTCAATAAATAAAGGGATACCAAAAACTAGTCAAATTATCATTGTAATGGTAATTCCACGATAATCACGCCGAAAACAGGCAGGGACCAATAAAACAAACCCTTGAACAAGATAAATACACGGACGTAGCTTGCATTAAACCACAACAGTAGTATCAAATCAAGTGAATGGATCCCTGGGTTGGCCGTAGTGATATAACCATCACTTAAATTGTCTCAAAATTAAAACATGCCACGATGAAATGTAAAATTTCCCAAATATTATATTATTCTGGTGTGTGTTTATTATAAATTATTCTGGTGTGTGTTTATTATAAATTATTCTGGTGTGTGTTTATTATAAATTATTCTGGTGTGTGTTTATTATAAATTATTCTGGTGTGTGTTTATTATAAATTATTCCGGTGTGTGTTGTTTATAAATTATTCTGGTGTGTGTGTGTGTTGTTTATAAATTATTCTGGTGTGTGTGTGTGTTGTTTATAAATTATTCTGGTGTGTGTTTATTATAAATTATTCTGGTTTATAAATTATTCTGGTGTCGATTTATAGCTATTTAGCTTATAGAAATGAGGAACAGAGTCAGGTAAAAAAAAAAGCAGATGTGGTCATAACGGTCTTAAGCCACAACGGCCAAAATTCACTTTGGTCAAAACGGTCATATTTTGGCCATAACGGCCAAACAATATCAATTTAATGAAAAACAATATCAAAAATAATATATTTTACAAAACATTAATTTACCTTTAATGAAGATAACAACTGACTGTTAATCATTTGACAAGAATAACAATTCACTTTTAACAAGATATGGCTATTTCTATTCCAATTAGTAATAACTGTGTCGTTTGCTGACACCGATATTAATAAGAAGAATACATCGACATTTTAAACAGGGAATCTGTTTACTTGTAACGTATGGTAATTTGTCATAGAATGCAACCTTAGATATCAGAAACGTAAGTATGTTGAAATATTTTAAATGTCAAAATGTAAATGAAAATATATCTCATTATTAATATGTTTCTTTTCAAATATACTATTACTAAAGCACGACTTATCATTATTATTGGGGTTTTTTTCTTTTTAGAAATACAGAATATATGGTTCTAGCTGATATTTCTATTGTTACTTCGACAACTAATATGTCTTTCAATGAAGATGGTTTTGAAAGATCTATGGAAATGAAATGAGTTGCACGACATGTACCATTCAATTTTCGCTGTGAGGCTTGCAAAAATGCTACTGCTAGGTTCAGGTTCTCCTCGCTATATATCACACATAGCCGTCGAACCAGGGTCGAACCCGGGGCTCCAACGAATAAAGTTTGACAACACTTCTAATGCTTACGTGTGTATATATGATTTTTTTGTAGGCAACTAATGTTGTTTGGGTTGATTACTGCCCAATATTCATTGACGATTTAATCCAAAAATGGATAATCGAGACTAAGTTTGTTTATCGTACCGACTTTAATAATGATGATGATTGAGGTTAGGCCTAAAATTCAAAGGCTAAAATCTCGGTTCAGAGTGGAGCAATTTGATTAACATTTTCAGTTTATTCTCTTTAAATAAATAAACCTGCTTAGTGTTCCTCGTCCGTCATTATTTACTAGAAAACATAACAACTAAACGCAACTCTATGGGGCCAGGGAACCACGGTGCCTCAGTCTGTAAGATGATAGCCCAGAAAGTTCTTGTGAATTTCAAGTGACTTAAAAATACGCGAGATATTGAAAACGAAAAGTGTACATACAGCATATGGATACAGTAACAAGCTTCTAATTATGCGATTGCTGATAGCCATTTGGAGTTTCAACAGCACCGTATACATTCTAGGCATCCATGTTCGTGGAACAAAATTACTCGTTTGCTATTGTTTCTAACTTGTATCAGTTTAAACTGTTTCATTAATCGAATATTCAGACATATCGTGGTATTTTTCAATATATTGATATTAAAATTGATTTGTTGTGTTATATATATAGTGTTAATATAGAATATATAAAGGGTAAAAATACCTAAAAAAAAGTACTATTGTTAATCGGCATACCTTTTATCATTTTATCGTTTACCGTGAAACAAAGTAGTTCAGCTTTATGGTTGTTCTAATATTTCTGGAGCTAGACTCTGTTACGTCTTTTTTGTATTCCTGGTTGTTTTCAAATTTGAGTGAAGTCTGTGTCACTACAGGCCCGGGGCTGTACAGAGCAGTGGACGCTTACGGCTGGCCTCCGGATCCATTCACTTGATTTGATATTTGTTTATTTGGTGCAATGTCTATTTTCTGTCTAGTCCGCAGGTTTATCTTGTAGATTTTTGTTTTGCGTGTAGTGCGGTCCTTCTGAAGACGTGAGAAAGTGGATCTGAGAAGTGCCTTTCAAATCCTGTCAGCTGAATCCAATGCCTACAGAACTGGTGAAGAAGCGTGTGAATATCCTAGCACCTTTCATTACAGACTTGATAAATGAATCTTTGTAGACACGGGGGCTAAGTGGGTAAGACGTTGGCTCGCTAGCCTGGAGGTCGGGTGTTCGATCCCTGCATTGTCCCCCCTTGTCAGTGATACAGGACGGAGGGCCTGACAAGAACAGCTGTCTAGTCATTCGGATGAGACGAAAAACCGCGGTCCTGTGTACACATTGGCGTGCACGTAAAAGATCCCTTGACAGTTGGAATTCGATATAAGAGTAGGCCGTACTAACGCTGTCCGGGCAAAATTTCCCTCATAGCACACTGTATGGCGTATGCCCGTCTTCATTAACCCATTTAGGAGCAAAACAGTAGGACGTTAAACTCCTAAATTCAAATATTTCCCATACATTGTCTATTGAATTGGGTTTTTTTAATTATTTTTTTTATGAATGATTATGTGTACTACTTCAATATATATGACTGTTAAATTTTTCCGAAACCATTTGAGGCTAAGAGGAATTTATTTTGAGACGTAGTTTTAGCTATATGCTAAAACATATAAATTTCATGATGCTATATCTCACCCACTGCGGGGCTGAGGACAATTCTATTAATAATGGAAGTTGAGGACTACTAATACTAATATGTGGTTTTGACAAAATGACTGGCACGGATTTCTTTCATATTAAATTTGATGGTCGAACTTGAAGAAAATGACTTCATTTTTGACATCATTTTTCCAATAAAATCATTCATTGCCTGGATTATTAGGCCTGATAATGCCCCATGCAACCGCCTTCCAGCAATTCTGTGTAGGGCTGGTACAGATGATTCGGGAGTTCCACAAGGATCAGTCCTTGGACCTGTCCTTTCTGTAATGTATACTAAGAATATGGGACAACTAATCGATAATCATGGTTTCTAGGACGACATTCTTATGCAGATGATACACAGCCGATCGCTAATTATTCCCTTTCAAAAACTGTTTCATTCCCTAATTATTCTGACATCAAATTGTGTACACATGACATTAAAGATAGGATGACAAGAAATATGTTGAAATTAAATTTAATTGAATTAAGTAAATCAGAATGTATTTTATGTGGTCAAAATACACATCTGAAAAATACAAGTTCAAATGATGTGGTTGTACGAGATGCAATATTTTTACCATGAGACACTGTGAAGAGGTTTTGGTGTCCTCTTGAGCATGGACAGTCACATTAGTGAAATTTGTCGAAACTGTTATCTTTGGTCCAGGAACTTTATTAGCCAGGAAGCAGCTGCTACACTTATATGTTATTTGGTATTCCCAAGGATTGACCACTGTAACAGCTTGTGAGTAGAAACATCTAGTGCCAATATTAAAACAAATCAACTTGTAGAAAATACCGCAGCTCGAATTCTTACCAGATCATCAAAACACTCTCATATTACTCCTGTTCTGAAATCAATCTATTGGCTGCCAATCATCTTCAAAAGTCTGTCTTTGACGTATCAGTATGTGAATCATTCACAGTGAATGGCTTAGCTCAAATATACTTATCTAACTTTATGCACATACAGGTCCCCTCGAGCAACCTCCGGCCGAACTCACATTCATCAGTTTTGTTGGTCAAGGTGAAAATTAATATCATTTGGATACGGATCGTGCTCAGTGAAAGCGCCTAAACTGCGTAACAATCCAGAGATCATTAAATCATCTCAAACCCTTTCTTGTTTTACAGCAAGACTTATCAAGATTAATTAAATTAATTTAATTGTATGCGCAGTGGACACGCCTCTGTACATGGAGTACGTGCGCTATATAAATGTACATATTAATATTATTATTATTATTATTCGTCAGGCCCAAGTTAGATTTGCACTCCAGCATCCAAGATGGCGGATGAAATCAGCTGTTCATTTTCCCGTCTTTTGCACAAATAAAATGCGGTTTAGTAGCCAGTTATCCGAAAGAAAGCAATAGCCAGAGAAATGCCGCTCTGGCCATTGCTGGATTGACTTCTGATACTTACGTTTTTGGGGGAGTGTGTCTATTCTTCCCGTTCAATCAAGTCGCTCCTAAGTAAAGTCTTTCATTTAATCTGGGTCTTCCCTAAAACTTTGGACAGTGATTTAAGGTATTTAAAACGGTGAAAATATTGTTCGTCTCCAAACAGTATAGTTTACATTGTAGCCATGTTGATAGCATCGTTTGTCACACAATTAGTTTTTCTTCAATATTCTGCTATGCACTGGTTAATTGGGCGTAATAAATTTCGTGAATCATGACGTAACGTTATGTTAACATATTTGAAACTCTGTTTAAACCAGAATTATATTGTTACGAAGTTAGGTATTGGTTGTTAATCGGACTATTGACGAGTCATAATTTGGAACAGAAATTTGCTTTCATTACGGCAGTGTTGAGTAGGATTAGGTCTAATCAAAGTAAACACTGCGGTGAGTATGCTAAAAATAGTGACCTTATGTTCATATACAATTTGTTTTTTGTCTTTTTGAAATATCGCTTGATTCGTTTGTCAAGTATAGACAGATGTATATGACTAGTACACTATTTAGTTTTTACAATTTGCTGTTCAAAAATCCATCATCCTTCCACTAGATCATGAGGTTATATTGCCGAATTAATAAAATGTTGACAAATAGTCTAGAGACATGAATTGTATTTACCAAGAGCAGCTCTTTTGGCATTTACAGTAAATTAAGCTTTTCAAACTTCATCGTTTGAAAATTTTAACCGTGTAATTGTGAGCTCAGTTTTCGTGATTAGATACTTATTGGATAGATAGACAGATAGATAAATTTTAACGGTGTAATTGTGAGCTCAGTTTTCGTGATTAGATACTTATTAGATAGATCAGATAGATAGATAGATAGATAGATAGATAGTAATAAGTATTTGTAGTTTTGATTATGGAACATGAAAGTATATAATCTGCGTTTATATTTATTTGTTTATTTCTATTTTTATTATGGCTTGCTCTTAATGGAACTGGAAACCACGTTAATTTGGTTTCAGGTGCCATGTTACGCTTTTCAGTGTGTAAATAAAGTGGTTTATTTTTCTTCATTTTTGTTGAATATCGTTATTTTTGTACAAAAATGGAAATTATTTACTACTAAACGGGTCGAGTGCCACCCAATTTTTTTCTTGATCTTAATACTATAGACCATTGCCTTTTCAGTCAGCATTCCAAAAAAATACTTAAACCCGCAGTGGGTGAGATATAGATAGATTAAAATGACATACCTAAATTGAGCTATTTTGGTACCTTGCAGCAATAAGTCCCTATACCAAAAACCGCCCCATGAAAATCCATCAAACTTTCAGAATGTAACCTCACTAACCATATCTGCTACGCTATAAAGTTTCATTAATCTACTCGCCATAGTTTAGTTGTACGAAATAATTGAAAAGTGGCCTGAAAATGATGATTTTTTGGCTTTTTTCAGTCTTAAAATTTCAAAATTTTTTCTACGGTCTAAAAATGGCTCGATTGATCTAAAATTGTGGCAGTGGGGTTTGGAGGGGTTACCCATCATACATAAAAAAAAATGGTGAAAATCGGTCACCCACCATGTGCCGGTCTCTGCATGGTTCTCTCGCAAACGCATTCTTAAGTTACAATCGTTCTTCGTGAAACGCATACAATTTAAAATTTCATTTTGATTTTAGTTAAAATCTATTTTAGTGATTTTAGTTTAAGTGTTTGTTAAACATGGCCCTGGACATGGTGGTGAAAGGTTATGGGATAGAACCCATTTTGTTAGGAAATTCTAGTCGAGAGATGGGATCGGAATCAGTGATAGACGAGTGATTAGGGATCTGAACGCCCCTCACCCCAGCTGTTCATGAATGGATGGATATATTAACAACACAGATTAACCAGGCTTACGAAGATGGGTTGACCTACTCCACGCCCGTCACCCTCAGCAGTTAATGAATTGATGGATATATTAACAACACAGATTAACCAGGCTTACGAAGATGGGTTGACCTACTCAACGCCCCTCACCCCCATCAGTTAATGAATGAATGAATGAATATACGAGCAATACAGATTATCCAGGCTTACGATGATGTTTTTAACTAATGAATCTCTTGTTTTCAGATTCGATCAACTGAACGCCCCTTACCCCAGCTGTTCATGAATGGATGGATATATTAACAACACAGATTAACCAGGCTTACGAAGATGGGTTGACCTACTCCACGCCCGTCACCCTCAGCAGTAAATGAATTGATGGATATATTAACAACACAGATTAACCAGGCTTACGAAGATGAGTTGACCTACTCAACGCCCCTCACCCCCATCAGTTAATGAATGAATGAATGAATATACGAGCAATACAGATTATCCAGGCTTACGATGATGTTTTCAACTAATGAATCTCTTGTTTTCAGATTCGATCAAATTTCACTTAGCTTATATCAATCATACGTTGTCGAAACTGATTTCAAAAGACGGGGTTTCAATTAATTTTACGCGATTCAAATTTCCTGTTAGTTCTACAGAAAATGTAATATCAGAACTATTCAAAATTTAACTAATCGACGAAACAGACGATGCATCTCTAAAAAAAATTTATGAAATGAAATGGGACTTCATATCCTATAGTTCTGATCCGACTGGGTTAATGAAAACGGGCATATGCCATACAGTTTGTTATTGGGGTAATGTTGCCCCGACTGTGGTGCTACGACCTACTCTTATTTCAAATGGCGATTTGTAACAAATCTCAGACACTGAGGCTTTCATGAATTAGAGACGGTATGACGCCATTTTACCATAATGACGAAAGCCCTGTATAGGCTTTGGTTGTGTGTAGTAAATATAAAACTTCTTTTGTTTTAAAATGGGAATAACGTAATACCTAATTATCCTAGAGGGTCATTCCATGTCAAGTGGAACACATTTCGGAAAGTTGGGAACATGACCCCCTCCAAAAAATATATATAAAAAATATGTTTCATAGAATGTGGCCTTATGCTAAGAAGTCTAAAATTATACCTCTCTAGGTATAATTGGCACTTGAAATCTGTGCGGTGATCAAGTCTTAATGGCTGTTAAGAAAATTGTTGACTTTTCACTTTGATTTTAAAATAATTTCTAAATGACCAATACTCCTCAAACGTTTATTTTTTGAGTAAATTTTTGCGTAGAATTATTATTATTATTATTATTATTATTATTAAGAACATTTATATAGCGCACAATTCACAAAGTGCTCAAATGCGCTTTACAAAACAAGTAGTAAAAACAATATAACACACACAAAGTACAATACAATAATTCAGAAATAAAATAAACTAACATAAAATTTAATAAATTTATACATAAAACTGTAAATAATAAAAGAAAACTATTGATTACAAAATAAGAGTATTTAAATATCACGATCTGGATTAAAATATACATTCTTCAAAAAATGTTTTAGTTATAAATTAAAAGCTTCTTTAAATAAATGAGTTTTAATATTTTTCTTAAAAATTGTAATTGTTGTAGAATTTCGAATGTTAAAAGGTAACGAATTCCAAACTTTTGGTGCATGAACACTGAATGCTCTATCACTTATTGTTTTTAATCTTGATCGCCGTTGACATAACAGTAAACAATCAGATGAGGACCTCAAAGTTCTAGAGGGTGTGTAAATTTGAATTAAATCGCTTAAGTATGAAGGCGCAAAACCATTGAGGCATTTAAAAACTAAAAGAAGCAATTTATATGCGATTCTAAAACGAATGGGTAGCCAATGTAATTTATTAATATAGGGGTAATATGATCGGTATGTTTAGATTTAGTGATAAGCCTGGCAGTTGAGTTCTGAACCATTTGAAGTTTGTGAATTAAATTATCAGGGATACCAGATAAGAGTGAGTTACAGCTGTCCAGTCTAGAAGTTACAAGTTACAGCTGTCCAGTCTAGAAGTTACAAGTTACAGCTGTCCAGTCTAGAAGTTACAAGTTACAGCTGTCCAGTCTAGAAGTTACAAGTTACAGCTGTCCAGTCTAGAAGTTACAAGTTACAGCTGTCCAGTCTAGAAGTTACAAGTTACAGCTGTCCAGTCTAGAAGTTACAAGTTACAGCTGTCCAGTCTAGAAGTTACAAGTGAATTTACAATGGTTTTTATAATATCAGGGGCTAAAATTGTACGAATTTTACTTATATTTCTGAGATGAAAATAACATACTTTACAAATATTATTGATTTGATTGCCCATGGCCATATAAATGTCAAAAAATACACCAATGTTTCTTGTTGACTCAACAGGTTTGATAATGTGAGACCCTATTAATATGTTAATAAGTATAGTAATCATTTTGGATCTACATTGTATTGTTCTAATTTTATTTTGCCTCCTTAATGAGAAAAAAAATTGGTGATTTCGCTCCACAAATTGGAATATTGGACTTTGACAATCAGATTAAAATTACTTCTAGAAGACTTAGGCCCCTCATATTTGTTATTTTAGAGCAACTTAGCACTGAATGGTTAGCACTTTGCATACTTATTCCGTATACCCTAAGGATGTTTCCTGTTGTTTTTGGATATATTCCTTATATCCAAAGGATGACTGTTATTATTTTTGGTGCATGCCCGACCTCCACGGACGGCGATTTGATTTTGGTGCATGCACAATCCCTGTCATTTTCCAAGATCTTCCATTCAGAATCGCGTCCCACGGGCGATAAACATAAAAAAAACTGAGCGTTGTTGTGCCCCTGGGGGTCGGGCATGCATCAAAATCAAGTCACCGCACAGATTTCAAATTTATAAGCCATCAAATACACAAAATGGACTTTAATGTATGTTATAGTGGGATGATTTGAAGTTTCATTATCAAACTTTTTCAGAATTTTAACCTCTGTCCCACATGACCTAAATTGAAGGTGAAAATGGGTATATTCTGTACGTTTTCAGTGTGCATTGAATTTCGAGACTGGATATTTGGAAAAGTATAATTATATCCTATCGACACAATGAAAGTCAACGTGTATACAGTTATAATAAATAGATCTATATAATTAAAAATATCAGCTCACATCAAGTAGCCTATATACAACAGATGGTATAGATTTATGACATTTTCAATACACATAAGATATTTCATAATAAATAAAATGAAATGAATAATTGATATACATGTATTAAAATACCGTGTTATTAGAATATTGTGTAAGAGAAGTTATATCAAGGGCTTCATCAGTGGCTTACTGGGTGGGTAGGCAGGTTAGGCGATGTTTGCAAAAACAAAAGAAACTGGAAGTGGTTGATAACACTCGGATCCGGTGAGATTTCCAACTAGGGTATAGGGATGGGTGTGGCTATGTGCCCTCTGTTCCGAAAAAGCGCCCACTCAATGTACGTATATGCACCATTGATCAATCCTCCTTGTTCGTTGGCTTTAGTCCGGGGATCATGTGGCTAAGTGGGTAAGACGCTGGCTCGCTAGCCTGGAGGTCGGGTGTTCGATCCCTGCATTGGCCGAGAAAGTTCATTCAGATTTTCCGGCGTGGTTTCCCCTTGTCAGTGATGCAGGATGGAGGGTCTGACAAGGACAGCTGTCTAGTCGTTCGGATGGTACGAAAAACCGAGGCCCCATGTACACATTGGCCGTAGCGCCGCTTCCCGGGCAACATTTCCCCCATAGCACACTGTATGACGTATGCCCGTCTTCATTAGCCCAGGTTAGGAGCAGAACAGTAGGAAGTTAAACACCATTTCATTTCATTTTGGCTTTAGTCCTTAGTTGGACAGGAAACTAGTTAATTTCCTCTTATTTCGATTTTAAAAAGTTTGCAGTTGGCAACCATTTATGATCCCCGGATTAAAATTGTCATGGGCGGACTGGGTAGCTCTATGACCTCCGACCAATTCGGCTTAAATCCAATATTCTGGGGCCTGTTTCACGAAATTTTAACTAAGATAAAATCCAAATTCTAGTAACTTGATTGGATAATATTAGATTTATTTTAGTGCCTAGCCAATCAAAATTTAAGTATCTACTAAAAAAAGATAAAATCCAAATTTTAGTAATTTGATTGGATAATATTAGATTGATTTTAGTGCTTAGCCAATCAAAATTGAAGTATCCTCAGTAAACATTTCGTGAAACAGGGTCCTGGTGTTGTGTCGTTTTATATGAGAGAGACTACCACTGTCATTACACGAGACTACCACTGTCATTACACGAGACTACCACTGTCATTACACGAGACTACCATATTTCAATTTAGTTTCAATCATTCACGTGGGCGGAGGGGGGCTGATGGCCGAATTGTTAGCACGTGCGTGCTGTATCATAAGGCCTGTCATTGAGTCAACTGGCGTGATTTCGACTCCCCGGTTGTTCGTGACAAGGAGTGGGGTCGCCTGTCCAACCTCGTGGGTTTTCTACTGGTCTTCCAATTTCCTCCCACTGCTAAAGACCCCTACGCACAAGCGAATTATTGAAATAAAATTAAACCATATGTTAGTCCTAAAATGACCTAGTTTGTGTCGAGTGGACGTTAAATCCCATTTCTCTCTCTCTCTCTCTCCATCATTCACATAGGTGTTTTTAGCAGCGGGTGGAACCGGAAATATAACCATCGGGATAGATCAGCGACCATACTCCTTATCACGTACGAGCTGTGCATCGAACCCACGTCACTCATGATCTAAAGCACACGTATTAAACCATTCAACCAATACCCACCGCCTCTCCACTCCCTCCCCACCCCCTCGCTGTAAGGGACTTCGCCATCAACCATGCCTCTGTAGATATTTGTGTTCTAAGCAAACAGGGAACCACGCCGGCTAAGTGGGTAAGACGCTGGCTCGCTATAGCCAGGAGGTCGGATATTCGATCGCTAAATTGCCGAGAAAGTTCATCGGAATTTTCAGACGTGGTTTCTCTTTGTCAGTGGTCTGACAATAACGACTGTCTAGTCCTTCGGATGAGACGAAACACCGAGGTCCCGTGTATACTTTGGCATGCACGTAAATGATCCCCTGGCAGTTGGAATTTGATATAAGATTAGGCGATAGTGCTGCTGCCCCAGCAAAATTTCCCTCATAGCATACTGTATGGCGTACGCCCGCCTTCATTAGCCCAGTATAGGTGCAGAGCAGTAGGACGTTAAAACCCATTAGCAAACAAACCGGGAATGTAAACTTTGACTTTTCACTTGCGCAGATAACAGGGCGTATGGTCAACAGCGCCCACGTTAGCCACCCAAGCCCCGGCGATGTAAAAAAAAAGAAAGGGAATATGCCAGACTGGTGATCAGGCAAATCCTAGTAAGCTTGCGTTTTATGGGAGACTGGGAGGGTTTGATCACACGCTCGACGTGCCATATAGCGAAAAAACAAGGAATCATAACTCAGATATAAATTTTCCAAAAAATATGGATTTGGTACAATTATGGGCCTCTCTTCAGTGATGCCTGTCGCGCCTTTTTGACCAAATTGAAACTTTCAGAGAGCACGTCTTTTCATTTCCCAGAGCACGGATTTCGCTAATCAGGGCACGAACGTGCTCCAAGGCACGTTCAAATAGGCTGTGCCACCCTACTGCCACCCTACTGCCAACTAAACAACTCTTATTTATAAAAATAAAATCAATGAACTTACCCTCAGCTGTTCTGATATCATGTTTGACGCTATATCCTTGTAACTATCAATAATATAAACAACCAAAGAAAATAATCATCAATCAATGCCCTTTTTTTATGGAACAGCCGATTTCGCTTTCTGATTTACAACCGCAAAGTACGTAAATGTGTATCCCACACGTAATTAATTACCACGTTAATTACACGTATAAGGCCAACATACTAACTTGACAGTGTTTATATTTCCAGCTGAATAAAAGAGTTATCTGTATCCATTATACGCTATGTACATAACCAAAGAGTTGCAGTGTCGTTCAAAAGAGTTCTCTTATCATACAAATAATGATAAGTGTCTTAAAGGACAATATTGGTGCCAGTCATTATCACAGTGATAGAACTGGTTAAACTGGTTTTAGCACAGGGATCATTGCTACGATAGATGCGTAATCAATGCTTCAACAGTCGGAAGAAAACACGAGTTATCCCTCTATATAACTGAGTGAAGTGACGAGTGATAACAGATACATGGGCGAAGTTCTGCTCACTAATAATTCCTTCGAAGACCAAAATTTGTTATATGAGACTGTAAGAGTATATCTGACAATTCAAAAAAGTAATTGAATGTCATTAGATAACAGAATACGAGAAAAATAGAAAAGTCCGTACATCCACGTGTGTTTATTCATTCTATACTTATAAAAACATGGTAATGCACGGATCTCTTCTCTAGTGACAGTCAATTTTTTTATGAATTGTCAGATAATCTTTCACGCTCTCACACAACAACTTTTAGTCTTCAAAGGAATTATTAATGAGCAGAAATTCGCCCATGTATCTGTTATCACCCATCACTTCAGTCAGTTATATAAAGGGATAACTCATGTTTTCCTTTTGCGTTCGTCACTTCCGATTGTCGAAACATCGATTACGCATCTATCGTAGCAATGATCTCTGTGATAAAATAATATTTGGAACGTGTTTAATCAGTTCTATCACATATGTGATAATGACTGACACCCATATTGTCCTTTAACATTGCTTTGGGTGCGTCTCTTGCATGTAAAAATGATTATATATTTCTGTTGCTATACAAGCTCGGTATGTAGTGACACAAACCCTGTTTTTACAAGACGTTCATTCTATAACTACATGCAAATACAAGCTAATATCATTGAACACAGCCATTGAATACAGCCATTGAATAACCTATAATGTCATGACGCCAACACTAACAACCACAATTTTTGTAAAAAAAAAAGAAAGAAAAAAGGGAGGAACCTATGATGAATTTTAACGTTATTGGTGATTTTGTTTTTGATAATCTCGCTAGCGCTCGTGGAATACTTCCGCAGGGATACACTCTCTTGAACCATTGAATAACCAACCCGAGCGGTTTTCAATAGTCATTGAGTTCTGTTTTTATTCTATAACTACATGTAAATCTCAAAATACACTGTACTATCCAGATTATCAAAAACAACACATTATTTCCATATGGTGTAATATTGGTATTAAATTTTTAAATTCTACGTGATGTCAACATGCTGTGATGTTGTGTAATATTTCACAAGGCTGTGGACTTAGATTAATGTATATGCTATCAAATCCTATCAAGCTGTTGCCTGGTTTATGCTTATAGAAATATTATGATTATTGCCTATTGAGGGGGGTTGGATGGCCGAATGGTTAGCATGACGATATGATAATTTCACAGGTTGATGGTTGTAAATTACTTGCAGGGCGGGGTCGTGGCCTAAATTAATCGATTTATGAGATATATTATTTGACAGAGATTATAATCAGATATACGACCAAATCGCATATTTGGGGTTCATTTTTAAAAATTTTCCGGGCTTCGCGGTCAGTAAAAGGGGCCGCTCCGACACGGGAACCCGGGCCGGTTCCGGGCCCCAATCCGCCCCTGGATATCGTCTTTCGTATGAAGCATTCTTTATATTTAAAGTGAACATATATAAAATATGCCTCAGTGAAAGACGCGCCACATAACCTTACAATGCAGCCGTTGAGTGCGACCTCAACCATTAGTCAATCAATCGATTAATATGACTTTATATTTAAATATATTTATCCTGATGGTACTTAACGTAACCGTATAGCGAACAAATAATGTTTGGTAGTTTTATTGGGGCCTCTGCTACAACCCAAGATATATCCTTCCTTTAATCTAGGAGAAAGAGAGAGAGAGAGAGAGAGAGAGAGAGAGAGAGAGAGAGAAATGGGGTTTAACGTCCACCCGACACAAATTAGGTTAAATCGGCGGGGGGGGGGGGGGCGTTGACTGAGTTTGACTTTGTGTCCACATATACAAGCCTCTAACCAACCCACCCCTTAAATTGTACAATAAATTTTATAATTTTATTGCCTTGTATGTGTTTGTACCAAATACAGAGAGAGAGAGAGAGAGAGAGAGAGAGAGAGAGAGGTTTAACGTCCACTCGACACAAACTAGGTCATTTCGGGACTAACACATGGTTTAATTTTATTTCAATAATTCGCTTGCGCGTAGGGGTCTTAAGCAGTGGGGGAAACCGTAGGACCGGAGAACAACCACGAGGTTGGACAGGCTACGCTACTCCTTATCACGTACAACCTTGGGATTCGAAACCACGCCAGTTGACTCAATGACAGGCCTTATGACAAAGCGCGCACGTGCTAACCATTCGGCCATCGCTAGTGCGAGCCGGTCACCAGACTAAAGTTACAGTAGAATAAAGAACATATACATATACAAGCTTAGGATTAAAATAATTATATATTAATATTTGACCAGAAATGTTAAATTGTACATACGAAACAGATGTTTAAATACAGCAGAAGATATGAATATAGCAAGAACGCTTGTTAACTATAATTACCTAATATATACTCCTCAAAAAAAAGTAGGGGATACTGAAATGCAAATATCTATGCAGGTTGCAATATGGTAAATAGTCATGGACATTTGACATGCTATGAGCGTATGTTCACAGATGAAGAACTTATCGCCCCAACAGAACCACTGAGCTGCACATGCAACACGCAATAGCGCCATACACGTGTGTGTGGGGGGGGGGGGGGCGGGGGGTACATTGTCAAATTTGACACTTCAAGGAAGGGTTGATGAAAACTGCCGCGTGCTGGTGTATCTATCCATGTTTGCTTTCCTATCGGTTCTTGCATAAGATTTACTGTTTAGCGTATCTTTGCTTTAGTGTGTTACGTTTAATTTGATGGGGAGATGTGTTCGTCGACGTCAACGTCAACCGACAACACTGCAAGAGGAGTGGGTCAGATTGCCCCAAATCGTGATTGGACGGTTGATTAGGAGCATGCCACGACGAATTGCCGAATGTCTGAGCAATTACTCATTATTAAGACAAAAATCAAAAACGTCCATTTTCACTTTTGACAGTGTATCTCTTTGCGAGTGAAATGGGGCCGTCAGATAAGCCGCCCATATGAACTGTTTATGTTCATGTGTAGGCAATTGGTCTGTTATTAACATACAGTGGTTACCTCTAATAAAAACAGCAGTGCATTTCCGCAGTTTTGTATTGTTTCTGAATATCCCCTACTTTTTTTAAAAGAGTATATATCGTTATATTAAGTGTAAACCCAAACAGTTAAAAGACTTGAAAGAATAGTGATATATCAATTCGGACATTGACCAATTGCTATTTTGACTAAAATTAAATAGTAATAAAATATATACAAAGATACACTATAACAACAGCATGTGCATGCTAAACATTCGGCCAACCATTCGAATCCGCGTGCAAGGCCCGGTCATGCAGTAATTAATATGAAACTCTTAGATTAATAAAGTTTAAACATTATTTTATTTCGAGTACGACAGAGCGTATAAAAATACGCGAGATATATCCATCCATTCATGAACAGCTGGGGTGAGGGACGTTCATTTCCCTAATCACTCGACTATCACAGATTCCGATCCCCTCTCTCGACTAGAATTTCCTAGCAAAATGGGGTCTCTCAAATAACCTTTCACCACCGTGTCCAGGGCCCTGTTTCACAAAAACTTAAACTAAAATCACTAAAATAGATTTGAACTAAAATCAAAATGAAATAAATTTCAATCATTCCCTTATAGGTGTTTTTAGCAGTGGGTAGAACCTGAAATATCCCATCGGGATAGATAGGCGACCATGAAATGAAATGAAGTGAAATGGGGTTTAACGTCCTACTGTTCTGCTCCTATGCTGGGCTAATGAAGACGAGCATACGCCATACAGTGTCCTATGAGGGGAATTTTGCCCGGGCAGCGGCACTATCGCCTACTCTTATATCGAATTCCAACTGCCAAGGGATCTTTTACGTGCATTCCAATGTATACACGGGACCTCGGTTTTTCGTCTCATCCGAAGGACTAGACAGTTGTCCTTGTTAGGCCCTCCGTCCTGCATCACTGACAAGGCTGAATGATAGGCGCCCATACCCCTTATCACGTACGAACTGTGAATCGAACCCACGACACTTATGATGTAAAGCACGCGTATTAAACCATTCACCCCCTCG
Source organism: Patella vulgata (assembly GCF_932274485.2). Classification (NCBI taxonomy): domain Eukaryota; kingdom Metazoa; phylum Mollusca; class Gastropoda; family Patellidae; genus Patella; species Patella vulgata. Next base: position 10,516,773 of record NC_065880.2, on the reverse strand, counting down.
TATTAACCATGTCGTTATAGACATCTGTGTTCTAAGCAAACAGGGAGCCAGAGTGGCTAAGTGGACGCTGGCTCGCTAGCCAGGAGGACGGGTGTTCGATCGCTGCATTGGCCGAGAAAGTTCATCGGAATTTTCAGACTTGGTTTCCCCTTGTCAGCGATGCAGAACGGAATGCCTGAACGAATGAGGCGAAAACCCGAGGTCCCGTGTATACTTTGGCATGCTTATAAAAGATCCCCCCCCCCCCGGCAGTTGGAATTTGATATAAGTGTAGGCGATAGTGCTGCTGCCCCTGCAAAATTTCCTCTCATAGCACACAGTATGACGTATGCCGGCCTTCATTAGCCCAGTATATGTGCAGAACAGTTGGACGTTAAACCCCATTTCATTTGATGTATTAGCAAACAAACCGGGAATGTAAACTTTGACTTGCGCAGACAACAGGACGTATGGTCTACAGCGCCCAAACCCCGGCGATGTAAAAATAGAAAGAAAGGGAATATACCAGACTGGGGACCAGGCAAATTCTAGCAAGTTCGGGTTTTATGGGAGACTGGGAGGGGTTGGTCACACGCTAGACGCGCCATATAGCGAAAAAAAAAACAAGGAATCATAACTCAGATTCAAATTTTCAAACAAATATGGATTTGGTACAATTATGGGCCTCTCTTCAGTGATGCCTGTCGCGCCTTTTCGACCAAATTGAAACTTTCAGAGAGCACGTCTTTTCATTTCTCAGAGCACGGTTTTCGCTCATCAAGGCACGTTCAAATAGGCTGTGCCACCCTACTGCCATCTAAACAATTCTTATTTATAGAAATAAAATCAGTGAACTTACCCTTAGTTGTTTTGATATCATATTTGGCGCTATATCCTTGTAACTATCATTAATATTAGCCACCAAAGTAAATAACTATCACTCTATGCACTTTTTAATGGAACACCCGATGTCGCCTTCTAATTTCTAAGTATGTAAATGTGTATTCGACACGCTATGACTAGACGCATACGCGTAAAAGGCCAAAATTGAATTTACAGACTAACTTGACAGTGTTTATATTTGCAGCTGAATAAAAGAATTATCCGCATCAATTATCGTCTGTTTACATAACTAAAGAGCTGCAATGTCGTTCAGTAAAGTTGTCGTATCATACAAATTAGAAGAGTCCTTATATCACCTTATGTGCGTCTCTTGCATGTAAAAATAATTGTCTGTTGATATACAGATCGGTATGGAGTGACACACACGGTTTTAACTATATGTATATATCAATATGACAGTCGGTCATCATCTCCAGCTGGCATATAGTCTCATTCTCTGAAATGGGGTTTAACGTCATACTGTTCTGCACCGACTGGGATAATGAAGACGGGTATACGTCATACATTGTGCTATGAGGGAAATTTGGCTAGACAACGGCCCTACCGTTGTAACACTATTATAGTGATAACAGAGATCAGTGTCTTGAATGGGAATATAAAACAGCTGCATAAATACAAGAGAAACATACATTAAACAGGAACTAAACTACATCAGGAATATAAAGAATAAGATCAACACAGTATATGAATAGTTTAAGATAACCATTCCCACCCTCTGCCACGGCAAGCCCATACGCCGTCTCCGCTCTGTTCTTCTCTATTTAACTGTCAGTAAACTCTTGTTTATATAGCCGAACAATTAGGGAAAATGGATACGAACGGGATGCGAACTTCTTATAGGGAATTTAAGTCTAACTACACAACGTGATTGTTATATATGGAGTTGTGTATTTGCCACGTCATTGTATGTATAGTTGATCATGCATACGTGTTTTATTTTAAGACAATAGAGACTTTTGGAAAGCGTAAATTCCTGGTCCTTATCGCGTATCCGTATCGACATTGCGTGTGATGTTATCACTGTGTGATACGGCAAACGAATACGGCAGCACGTAACGAACAGCTTTCATACGGAAAAGGTCCGTATAACATCGTCGTCTTTGTACCGTCGTTTTTGCTACTTTGGCGTTTTTAAGGATCTATGTGTATCCTAGAACATGAAGGTGTATAATTGATGTGATTTTAAGCATGATAAAGACTGGAATTTAACCATTATTTTTGATGAGTTTTTCTCGGAATTTTCATATTTTTTCTCTCTGTCTGTTTGCATGCTGAAGGATCTATGTGTATCCTAGAACATGAAGGTGTATAATTGATGTGATTTTAAGCATGATAAAGACTGGAATTTAACCATTATTTTTGATGAGTTTTTCTCGGAATTTTCATATTTTTTCTCTCTGTCTGTTTGCATGCTGGTTTTAGGGAAGTGGGACCTTGCAAATCTGTAAGTGATGTTGTTCTATGGTAAAGGGGTATAAAATTTCTGAAATGATACATTAGTGAAACCAAACATTGCTGACGAGTCGAAGTCGAAGATTTTTAATATGATTCGACATTAATTTTTTTTTAATAGCTCACTCCGTCCAGTAATTTGTAGGCTAGGCACTTGACTAGTACTGATGGTGATCTTGGTAGGCAACTGCCATCATGCTGTAATAGAACTAACCTCAGCTCAGCTACACGTACGCTTCGCGAAAATTTACCAAAACTTTAAACTACATTGACCCAACGTGATACGGATACGTGATACGGATGGGAAAAATTTCCCTTGCCAAAAGTCTCGAATGGCCAGGTTATACACTTGGGATTAATTAATTCTGTAATTCCAACACAGCGAGTTGAAAAGAAAAATACCATATACCTATATTATCAAAACCAGCTGAAGATCTATAAGTCAAACTGTTTAAAACTTAAAACACAGATCCTATTTCGTTTCGTTTTTTATTGTTCAAAATTTCATTTTACTTGTCTTTTCTACACTAGGATCTGGAAGAGTTGTTATCATTGACGTGTTCTGGATGATGTGAGGGATTAGCTAATGAAACGGTCTGTTACGGAGGATTTGGTGTGAAATGCACTAACCTGTGAGTAATCCACTAGAAACATCAATGCTGATTGGTTAATCATATATCTGACGTCATAGGGCCAAAAGCCGAAACGAAATATAGATCTGTATTTTAATCAGATTGTCATTAAGTTTATTGCACCTAAATAATCGTTCAATTTAAGTTGTAGAGCACTTTGTCACATTCCTATATGGCCGCCGTTATTTCGTTGAAATTGAGCGCATCAGGGAAACTTTCATAACTCCTGAACAGATTGACCTATGGATATGAAATATGGCTCCATGCAGTGAGTCTTGATAACAAATGTACAATTGGATTTGATTTAGATCTGCTAAAATAACATTGAAAACTTTAATAATTAGCAAGAATTCAAAATTATTTTTCCCAAACAGCTGGATAATAATTAGCCTACCAAGTGTTATTTGGGACCTCAGGTTTTGTAAAATCCTAGACTAGACACTGTTCCTCAACACAAACCAGGTCATTTGGGGCCTAAAACATGGTTCAATTGTATTTCAATAATTCGCTTGCGCGTAGGGTCTTTAGCAGTGGGAGGAAACCGGGGGACCCGGGCAAAACCCACGAGTTTGGACAGGCGACCCTACTCGTTGTCACGTACAACCGGACACTCGAAACCCCCGTCTCTCTCTCTCTCTCTCTTTCTCTCTCTCTCTCTCTCTCGTTACTTGGCTACAAAAAATAAGGTCGGGCTGTCGATCGTAAAGTAGGATCGGTCGATCGACCAGAAAATTTGGTCGGGCGATCAATCGGAAAATAGGGTCGGGCGATCGACCAGAATATAGGGTCGGGCTGTCAATCGGAAAATAGGGTCGGTTAGTCGATCGGAAAAAGGGTCCGGCGGTCAACTGCAGCAAACCATGCCAAGAACGATGTATAGGATGATTAAATGACGATTAGATCTATTTATCCACAGGCAGTTGAAGGGATTAAAATAAAACTTCTTACTACTGCTTGACTATATATTATAGTATATAAGAAGGTATTTCAGCCGCCATCTTTGTTTTCACGTCTTCAAGGCATTACGTCTGCTAACATCTCACAATACTCACTAGTTCTAACACTACCCGTCGTTTTTATTGCCAACGAGACCTTATTTGATCATTATTCAGCTTCCGATGTGATTAAATTGGCCATTTAACAGCGTTATTAATTACAAATCACACGTGAAGCGCTGTCACTTGCCGAAATTCGTCTTCATCAGCCCGGAAATAAGTTTTGTTTGTAGCAGTCTGTATCACCCAGTCCCTCATAAACCTATCCCGTTACTCTAAATTTTGCTAGGAACTGGGTGATCCAGACTGCACCTGCGGCCTCGCTTCGTAGGCTCGATCATTTACCGACCAAATTTCGAGTAACGGATAGGTTTATAAGGGACTGGGTGATACAGACTGCTACAAACAGCTGCACAAGCGACACGCAGTAGCGCCATACACGTGGGAGGGGTTCATTGTCAAATTTGACACTTCAAGGAAGGGTTAATGAAAACTGCCGCGTGCTGGTTTATCTATCCATGTTAGCATTCCTATCGGTTCTTGCATACGATTTGCTGTTTAGCGCATCTTTGCTTTAGTGTGTTACGTTTATTTTCATTGGGAGACGTGTTCGTCGACGTCAACGTCAACCGACGGTGCGCGGAAAAAAAGTCACAGGAAAAAAAGTCACAGTAAAAAAGTCACAAATTTGCCTAGGTAAAAAAAAACACAGGAAAAAAGTCAAAGTTTTTTTTATTACATCTCAAATTCAATAACAATATAAACAATAACATACATATTTATAACCTTTATAACAATAACCTTTCATTACACAGATGTAACCAGACTGTGTTAGTCTTTAGAAATCAGCACAATTTGATATCATAGCACATTTGACGTATTAGCACATATGGCATATCAGCACATCTGACATTTTAATACATTATAGCACATTTGACATATCAGTACATCAGACATTTTAGCACATTCTAGCTCATTCAACATTCTAGCACATCAATACTCTTTGTTAATTCTAATGTTCCATCCAACTCCATGTGAGAATTCTGGGATGGATTTGGCACCGCTGACACGATCTCTGCAAAGATTTCGTAGTTGTGTCTGCATCTTGTGACTTTTTTACCTGTGTTTTTTTTACTGTGACTTTTTTACCTGAGACTTTTTTTCATAGATTCCAACCGACAACACTGCACGAATTGGCCGTGGCACTGAAAGGGGAGTGGGTCAGATTGCCCCAAATCGTGATTGGACGGTTGATTAGGAGCATGCCACGACGAATTGCTGAATGTCTGAGGATTGGTGGAGCAATTACTCATTATTAAGACAAAAATCAAAAACGTCCATTTTCGCTTTTGACTGTTTTGTATTGTTTCTGAATATCGCCTACTTTTTTTGAAGAATATATATATATATATCCAAAATTATTAGCGCAACCGCAAAGCTGCACTACTTTGTTTCATGTAGAAGATGAAAAGATAAAAGGTTTGCCGACACAAACTGATTGCAACACTATTTAAACATACATTATGCAAAAGCTAAATCTGTCTATTGCAGATCTTTCTTTAGGACTGAAATGTTATTAATTTACCTATCTAGACCATAATCAACTCTAGTTGGCATCGCTAGCCTGCGATCTTCAGTGGATTATGGGCCGATTTACTGCATAACTTTCCTGAACGATTTAACGATTAAATGGATAATCGAGACTTTCTGTTCGTACTGAATCGTATTAAATCCAAGTCACATTTGAAAAGCTTTACGTCAGGCTATTCAAATAATTTAGTTGAATTTTTCCAATTTTTTAAATTAGGTGTGTTAAGATGAAATTTGTATCACCATTTAATTGGAATATTGTAAAATAGTACAATTTGTTGACCAGAATAAAGATTGAGACATATTATTCAATTACAAGAAGAGTGGTATTGAGCCTTTAAAGCTGCATTATGTAAGATTTAGATATAATAGTTCAAAAATAGATAATGAATAATGAATATATTAAAAGTTTTATTCAAATTAATTTATTCAGAATGACGTTATACGTTAGATTATGGGGTTTTTTTTAAATAAATGTCTAAATAACAATTCTATAACATTTGAAACAAAATAAAGACCTGCAATAGGCAGATTTATCTCGTACATAATGCAGATTTAAATTGAACGGTTCTATGTAATATAATTATCATTTATTAATGAGCGACGTAAGTCTAGGCTTCGTCTGTCCCCCCACCCATTTCACCTGGCTTCTATAAAAGGTGTATATGCCAGTCTAGGCTTCGTCTGTCCCCCCACCTATTTCACCTGGCTTCTATAAAAGATGTATATGCCAGTCTAGGCTTCGTCTGGTCGCCCTATTTCATCTTGCTTCTATAAAAAGTATGTATGTCAGTCCCGAAACGACATGACTTGGTTAGAGTCAGTTGTAATCTTTTGTCTCAATGGGTAAGGCACACTTACCAGGCGGTCCCCCGAGATCCCGTGTACATTTCGAATTCGAAATAAGAGTAGGCCGTAGAGCCGCTGCCCCGGAATATTCCCTCATAGCACATTGCCCGTTTTCGTTAGCCCGGATAGTGTGTATGCGCTGAACTCGGTTAAATTTCATTTCGTTTCAATATCGGCGGTAGGGTTGGGGAAGCGGGGCACCGATAAATGCGCCATGGTATTCCTTCGATTTCCTCTCCCACTGACAACGACCACGATATCTATAATACAGGAGACAGAGAGGGGGGGGGGGGGGGGTAACGTCCACTCCACACAAACTAGGTCATTTCGGGACTAAAATATGGTTCAATTTTATTTCAATAATTCGCTTGCGCGTAGGGGTCTTTAGCAGTGGGAGGAAACCGGAGGACTCGGAGAAAACCCACGAGGTTGGACAGGTGACCCTACTCCTTGTCACGTACAACCGGGGGATCGAAACCACGCCAGTTGACTCAATGACAGACTTTATGATAAAGCGCGCACGCAATAATTATCCCCCCACCTCTATATAATATAGGAAATATTAGTCTGGAAACAAACTAGTTAGTGATTGCTATATCGTATTATCTTTCACTGTCATTGTAGATAATATTAAACGAAGAAAGACGATATATTTTATAAGTTGCCATGGTGATAATACAATATATGTAGATATTAAAATATATGTTCACTTAATATACTATACAGAGAGTACAAAGTATCGCAACACCCGAATGTTGATGCGCTCAAAAGAAATGTATTACGAAAATAATTATATTCGTAAGCTAATTATAAATTTTGACGTATTCTGTCCCCCATAATACCATTGAAACCTGCCAGTGCAGCCGTAACAGGCCTACGGTGCAAAGGAATTCCAATGTCATTAAAAGCATGTTATGGAAAGGATCGGGATCAGTTTTAATGTTACAATTTCATATTTTCTAAGAAATAATCGGATATCAGGTGTTTTATTTATTTTAATTTATTACAAGTTCATATTTTCTAAGAAAGTCAAAACATAATTATTTCTGTCTTTTGCTCAATATGTTGTCGACTCACTATTATACGATCATAGGTTATCTTTCTCACACTTAAAAATCTTCACAACGGAAATAATAACACAATTACCTCCCAATCACCTCCCTTGTTTTCCTATTCCCCACCATGGAATAGCTTCAAACGTTTGAATTTGAAGTTGAAGATGATATTTTTGCCAATTTCTCAACTGGCAATAATGAATTATAGAATTAATAGGATTATTCTTAAACAATGTAGGACTGTTTATAAATACCATCTATTTTAGGGCTTTATTTTAATACATTGTATAAATACATCTTAAAAATATGAAATTGTAACTTTAACAGCACTGTTTTACAAATCTTATTGAACAAACTGAACACATGTTGCACTGTAACAATATTACCGTTGCGACAATGGAGAAATATGATGGCTGAAAGAATATTGTTATTTATACAAACTTTTGATTCTAATTTCATAACCGAAAATAATATGGCCATGATTATTCTCCACTGTCAAAATATTAGCTATGGTATGAGTTTATTTGATGAAACGCAAATTAAATTGTTTATGAAATAGTGTGAGGAAAACAGAAGTGGGATCTGTGCTGATATGATATAAGAATTGAACTATAGGTTAATAGTCACATTTGTCATATGCCATCTCAATGGTCAGGTATCGAATGTGTCTGTTGACTAAATTTGGTAATGAGTCCCTGTTGGTATGCAAGGCACGAGGCATGACCAACCACGTGATTAAGATTACGTCAAAGTTGACCAATTTGAAAATGGGTAGTTATAAACTCCAAGCGTAGAAAAACACTCGAGATAAGCGCGATTGTAAGACAGCCATGTAGTTACTAAAGGGAGAAGATGTAGCGATTTCCATCAGCAGACTCGCCGAGTCTGCATGGGGGCGGTTTAGAGAGAATGACTGTATTATAATCTATGCTTGTATCCTATGTATTGGAGCTTAATATAAAACTGTAATCAAGAAACTCTGGTATTTGTTGTTCCTGTTGATCATACTATTTAAGATGCAGTATATTCATTCACAATGTGAAGCTGCCATTAATGTGGGATGCCAGAATGACACTATTTAAAGATATACACAACGTGGGATGTCAAGAGTGGTATTTAAAGATACGTCCTAACCAGTCAAAGAATCACAAATACAACCATAGACAATACTAGATGATTAAGGGCTGTTCCAAAGAAACGATGCATGGGTTATACGCCGATGCGTATCGCAATTTTCCGGCGCCCCTCCCCTCTCCTTTGTCAGCGATGCAGTGTACTGTGCGGAGCGGGGTCCCTAACGCGACGAAAAGATTATTTCATATCCTTTTGAATGGCAAGCATGCATAACACACAATTAAACGGTCTGTAATACAAAAATAATTACAAAATATCTGATCACATACGAAATCTATTCAGCTCCTACGTCACGGGTTTCAACCAATCACAGAAAACTTTGAGGAAGAGCTCTGTCTCCGTCCTCGCGCCGCTAGATCGATTACCGTGAAACTTTCATCTGGAATTTGAATTTTATCTCTTTTTGCCATGAATCGCGGGACCCTGGGCGAGGTATCCATGCCTAAGCTTGACTTTGTGTACAGGGCCTGGCAAAGGAGAACCTATGGTCGTTCAGATGGGATGAACAACCGAGGTCCCGTGTAAGCGTTATTGTGTACGTAAAAGAACTCATGACACTTTGAATTCGGGCTAAATATTTCTCATATCACATTACATGGCGTATGTTCGTCTTTATTAACGACCTGACAAGGACATCTGTCTAGTCGTTCGGATGGGACGAAAAACCGAGGTCCCGTGTACACATTGGCGTGCACGTGACAGATCCCTTGGCAGTTGGAATTCGATATAAGAGAAGGCCGTAGCGTCGTTGCCCGGGCAAAATTTCCCTCATAGCACACTGTATGGCGTATGCCCGTCTTCATTAGCCCAGGTTAGGAGCAGAACAGTAGGACGTTAAACCCCATTTCATTTCATTTCATTTTTTCTTTATTAACGAGTCGTAAGAGGGGTGAAGGCGGGGGATGGGGTGGCCGAATGATTAAATGGGTGCATCACGAAGTCTGTAATTGAGTCAAATGGCGTGGTTTCGAGTCCTCGCTTGTACGTGACAAGGAATAGGGTAGCCTGTCCATGCTCGTTGGTTTTCTCCGCTTCCTCCGGTTTCCACCCATTGCTAACGACCATTTTGAGCAAGCGAATTATTGAAATAATAATTGAACCATATGTTAGTCCCAAAATAAACTAGATGTGTCGAGTGGACGTTTAACCGCATTTCCCTCTGCAGAACAGTAAGTCGTTAAATACCCATTTCATTTCATTTATCGTCTGCATTAAATATTGAACGCAGTGAACAATAATCCCTTTAGAAAATCAACTTTCACAACTGACGATCGGAGACTTTAAGAATGAAAGGTCTTTATTTTGACAACAGCAGTAAATGTAAACAACAATTCATCGTTTAATATTGATTACCATTCTAAAACAGTGGTGCTCAACGTTTATTTGCCAACGGCACACATTGGAACGCATGAAAAAATAGCGGCACACCTGGCTAATAATATATGAAAAATATTTGAATTTTGCAAAATAAAAACATGGTAACTGTAGACAGAGACTAGTCATAGACACATAGAAAGACTCAAATTAAAAAAAGAAAAACACAGCTATGAACACCAGTGAATATTCACTTGGGATCACGTGTTTTTTCTCATTTTCTACGTGTGCCGTTCAAAATTTCGCGGCACACTTAGGAAGATCTCGCCGCTGAGAATCACGGTTCTAAACACTAGCTGATAACCAGCCGTACGTGTTAAGAAACGCACGGCTCGTAGGGTTTGGGAGCTCGCAGAACAACCGCAAGAAACCAGTCAAAATTTTGGTATGTACAGCACCAAAGGTCTCTACGATCTGCGATCTTCTACGGTGCCGAACACACGCGAGTAAAGGTAGGTCTCACGCACTGGTTTACTCAAATTTTACCACACTGATCAGCAGTGAATTTTCGCTAGGCTGCTACAATCACTGATAAGGATGACGTCAATGCGACTTAATGAGTCTCAAATATGAACTTTTTTCCACCGAAAAATTAAATTCTAAAACATTTTTTTTTTGATGTATTAGAAAAATAAATAAATACCTTTGACGTATTTGTTGGTAAAAATTATTTCCTATTTAGTGTAAATGGGTATTAAAATGACTAAAAGGCAGCATTCTGCCCGAAGCAGGAACGTCTTATGTAAACAATGCACGCGCCATTCAGCCAGTGATTGACGCCGCGTGCTGTGACGGCACGTGTTAAAGGCAGTCATCTTTTACAGAGATATTAGCTCGTAATTCTCTGTGAAACAGATTGAAATTTTACCCGTAGACAGTCCGTAGTAGCAAGTACGGCGTGTTGTGAGCCAGGCTTTAGACCACTTCTCCTTTGTATTCCACCGTGTTTATTTTACCCGTAGACTGTCCGTAGTAGCAAGTACGGCGTGTTGTAAGCTAGGCTTTAGACCACTGTTCCTTTGTAATCCACCGTGTTTATTTTACCCGTAGACTGTCCGTAGTAGCAAGTACGGCGTGTTGTAAGCTAGGCTTTAGATCACTGCTCCTTTGTATTCCACAGTGTTTATTTTACCCGTAGACTGTCCGTAGTAGCAAGTACGGCGTGTTGTAAGCTAGGCTTTAGATCACTGCTCCTTTGTATTCCACAGTGTTTATGGCCATTGTTCTTGAGAAACGTCGCCCAAATAAATAAGTAGCTGTTTTTCCATAAGTATGTGTTATAGTTTATTGTTCTTGAGAAGTTCACAAAGTTAATCTAGATCGATGTACTGGCACAATCCAATGTGATGAGACATTAAGGAATTAACGACACAGTCGAATTGATTATAACAACACTGACTGTATCAATCATACATAGCTCTTGCGTATACCCAAAGCAAATATTCTTTCAATAAACCCAACTCCTTTGTCTACTTCACCTGAATAGAATTCATTCTTTCTGTGGAGAACGCTAGATCGGAGACGGTCCTGCACATTTTAGAACATATGACGTCATATGTGGGTTAGGGTTAGGGTAAGGGCTAGGACCTGCAGATTTCGTCAAATTCTTTAGATGTAAACAAGCCTAGCCCTTACTCTAACCATAGAACTAGAATACTAACGGGAACGCCCACCGTGTGACGTCACTACCTTATGTGACGGCGGGCCTCTGACGCTGATATCGGGCACAGCTTACTTCCGGTTTCTGCTCGCACTAACAAAATGCCTGGCGCGAATTGTGTTTTGTTCGGATGTTCCGCCTGCAATAAAAGAAATCGGGGTTGATCATTCTATCGCTTACCCAAAAACAACATAGAGTGGAGAGAGAATCATTACGTATCATACAGTCTACCAGATCAGACCCGATAAATGACAAGACCTTGACAATATGTTCAAGACACGTTGAGCCGGATTATTTCGTTGAAAAAGTAAGTGAAAACTCAAATCAAAAGAAATTAATTATGTAGATTCTAGTTGGCAGTCCACCCTGACAACCTACAATGAAGTTAAGTTAAACCCATACTAGCTGAATGTCTGTATTTTCATGTTTGCCCGTTAGATTTTACCCTTTCTCTCATCAAAGTTGTATGCATATAGGTTTGTTTACATTAGTGCCGTGGCTAGGCCTAGTCAACTTGCAATTTGTTATGAAATTGACGAATACTACACCCGATGAGTGTGTGACAGCATGACGATTCTCTCTCAACAATCTTCTTTTACTTTAATTTTATGAATTACTAATTATTATTTTTTTTTAAAGGTCAAAGTTTTAACTGAGCAGCTCCATAAAAATTAAAATTGTATATTTATTTATGACTGACCTTGACCTGTCAAATCCTTTTACTTTTAAATTCCGAAATAATCTTGTTCCCGGTATGAATAATCAACAAGCATGGAAAAAAAATTAATTATATCTGAACCTTTTGTTTTGTATGTAGGAACCTTTTTATTTTGATTTTATGAATATTTCAGATGTTTACAAAAATTCTGGGTCCACATATCGAAGATTAAAAGAAGGGTTAGGGAGACTATCAACCTTAATTCTTCTACAGAAAAGCGTAACAACAAAGAAATTGAATCCAAGGAAGTCACCGGTAACTTAAATTTCTGTTAACTTAATTATGAATATGAACATTCGATGTTTCCTTATAAAAGATCAGTATATGAACATTTAATTCATCAATATTAAACAGACATTATGCAAGAGCTAAATCTGTCAATTGCAGGTCTTTCTTTAGGCCTGGAATGTTATCTAAATTATTAATTAGACATTAATTAACTTATCCAGACCATAATCAACGCTCGATGGCATCGCTAGCCTGTGATATATACTGAATTAGAGCCCAGTCTGCTACTTCTGATTAAATCAAAAAATCGATAATCGAGACCATGTTTTTTTTTTATCGTACCGACTATAGTAATGCTGATCGAGGCTAGGCCCAAAATTTAATCATTAAATACTTGGTTCAGGGTGGATGAATTTGACTGAAATTTTCAGCAAATTCCCTTTACATTATCTATTTTTTAACTATTATAATGAGAACTGCTAGCTCTTTCTGTAATCTCCCATAATTTTATTTATAAATACTTGTATGAATATCCGATTCTTCTTTATATTTACTTTTGTAATTTTTTCGATTTTATTCAGAAACCGAGAAAATTATGAATACATGTATCAGAATCCAATTCTTCTTGTTTTAATTGAATTTTATGAATTTGTCTATTTTATTCAGAGTCCAAGGAAAACCGAGGAAACTCAATGTTTACATATGAACGAAGTAACCTTTCAGATGTTGCAGAAATCATTTTTATGTCAAATGTCTGCTTTGTGGCTATGTCAGTCTTCAAGTGATTATATCTATCTGTTTAAAACTGAAGATAAAAGTGTAACATACCATTTAACCATTGACAAGGACTTGAATTGTGAAGTACAATATAATAATTTTTGTTTCCTGTTCAAATTAAAGTTACATCTATAGATTTACTTATAAGAACTGTTGAGAATATGAAGATATGTGGGGGCATAACATCAAAACATTTACAGTCTTATTCTCAATGTCAGACTACAACTGTAAGATATATCAGACAGGTTGATATTTTCATGAACACAAATAAGTCAACATAGAAATTACGAAAGCTGTGTACTTGCTTCTGTATGTAATAGTTTTGTTGAGGACACTCAAAAAGAAATTTGTTTAAGTTGTCGACAGATTAACAGAGATTTACAGAGAAAGTAAATAGTAATAATAATAGTTTATTTCACATATATGGCTACATAGCACATTGCATATTCAGATTTTGATTGACAATATATAATTCAAAGAATCAATATTTACATACTTGTAAATGTAATTTACAATTCAAAAATAGCTTAGCAATAATATATAGTTGCCATATAAACGAGCAAACAGTGATATAATATAATCATGTGGTATGAATTTGATTAAAATGTAGATTTCACTCCATTTTGATTTATTTCTTCCAACTAACTCGACTCCACATAGATTTGAGGTCAAATGAGAAGTTATAGAGTTAAACTGTGATCAGTGATGTCAGGTATTTTATTTACAGCACTTTGCTGCAAGCATTTCACACAATGAAAGTAACAAAAACACAGATTATACAGATAATTTCATACAACAAAATAGAAAGTGTATAATTAAACTAAACATTTCCTGGCTCTATTGGAATTAATATCAATATTGGAAGTATAAAAATATAAATGTGATTGAATCTAGGATTAAATCTAGAACTTAATCAGCAGTGTTCTACAGATTTTGTATTTCTTGTTATTACTGTATTGTAGTTAATAAGTAATGAAAAGAAAACAAGGCCCCAAGTTCACAAAGCATTCTCAGTCTTAAGTTAAGGTTTTACTCAAAATTGTTTGTCTTATTTTAACTCAAATATAGCACTTTACTAACTATTGTTGTTTTAATGTAAATATATCAATAAGAAACTGTGCAAAGTTTTGTGTTTCTGGATCAAAGATATTTCTCAAAAACAGTGATTGAAGGTTGAGCAAATTCTTAAGTCTGGGAATGCTTTGTGAACTTGGGGCCAGGTTGATAATAGTAAACAAAATATATCGAGACGCAATGAAATAGCACCTCTGAGATGACGTGGCATAACTTTGCACCTTCCACAAAACCTAGCTTTTTAAAAGCTGCATTATATACCCCACGTGTGTACCAGAAAAATCAACATACTGATTCTGTTGGGTTTAATTTTTTTGATTGAGAATTGTTCGGGGTGCGTTTACGCAATCTTCAAAACATTCTCACATGTTATCATCGTAATATGATGTTGTTACATCCTTAATTGCAAGATTAAAGCAAATCTTTAAAACAAAATTGAGCTGAAAAGTACTAAGTAGGGCGTTAAACCTGGATTCATTTCAAACAAGATTTACATTCATCCATTTATAAAAGTGATGTATTATTTTTATTGCATCTCAGTATAAAATATTAACAATGATAACAAAATTTATATAAATTTTATACAGGTGCACAACTTGTAATGTGTGAGCTTTATAAATGTATTAAATTATTCTTAAATATACATTATGTAAGATTTTGATAAAGAGCTAGCCATTCTTGCTATAATAGTTCGAAGATAAAAAATGTAAAATGACTAATTTGAAAATTTCATTCAAATTACTCTATTGCGAGCGAAGATATTAGCCTTTGAAGGCTATTTTAGAATATTTCAATTAATTGATGATACAAATTTCATCTTAACACACCTTATATAAACAATTCAACATAATGCTTTGAAACGTCTAACGTAAACCTTTTCAAATGAAACTTCGATTTAAAAATATTTTCGAACCCTCTGGACAAGTAAAATAGGATGTAATGGATAATTTACACAACAGGTGGGACACTTAAACATCTAGTACTTAGATAGAGATATTATTTATTTTCTGGAGCTTTCAAGCCAGCAAGAGTGTTATTGTCCCTTTAAAGTAAATATTATACAAAATAAAAGAAACTGTTCCAAAGCAATTTGGGATCACGTGGCTAAGTGGGTAAGACGCTGGCTCGCTAGCCTGGAGGTCGGGTGTTCGATCCCTGCATTGGCCGAGATTTTCCGGCGTGGTTCCCCCTTTTCAGTGATGCAGTACGGAGGGCCTGACAAGGACAGCTGTCTAATCCTTCGGATGATACGAAAACCCGAGGTCACCTGTATACATTGGAATGCACGTAAAAGATCCCGTGGCAGTTGGAATTCGATATAAGAATAGGTGATAGAGCCGCTGCCCGGGCAAAATTTCCCTTAAATCACACCTTATGGCGTATGCCCGTCTTCATTAGCCCAGCATAGGAGCAGAACAGTAGGACGTTAAACCCCATTTCATTTCATTTCCAAAGCAATTTGATCGTTTGAGAAGAAAAAAAATATATAGACATGGTCGAGACTATAATGAGTTTCATAACTTGCCCATTTGCTACGAACACTATGTGACTATATGCATGTATGTTGTATATGTAGAAAACTTACGGATGCTACTGGAACGACAGGTTGAGATGTCTCAAACAAATCTTTAGCAAAGAAAAGCTGTAGTAAAGAATACACATTTTTTTTTTTATAAACAATATTTTTATTCAAGATGTCTGAATGGGATTGGGGAACAGGCTTAGCCTATGTAAAACCCCTTGTTATAAACAAGAAAAGGGCACTGGGAAACCAGCCAAAACTGGCACGGACATGCCAAAGGCTAACAACAATATACACAAAACAATAAATAAAAAAAATAAAATGTGAATGTCATCATAATTTATTAATAATAATTTTATAATATGTAGTAGAAAATGATACACAAACGTGTGTTCGGATAATTTAATGTCCGAAAATAAATGGTTTATACTCCCGATGGTATGTTATATAACTAATTTAAAAAAAACTCATTAAAATTATGAATAACTTACATCTATTACACCGTCAAGTTCTTGAAATTCCAGGACGTCGTACGCTTCTGCCATGTTGACATACGGCCGGAAGTTACTTGTGCCTTATTGACTTCGCGCATGCGATGTACAACATAATTATGTCATCACCGTTATACGTCACCGAGTGGGCGTTCCCGTTAGTGTTCTAGTTCTATGCTCTAACCCACAATTCATATATGACGTCATAATATGTGCACGATCGTCTCCTCTTTCTGGATCGTCAAATGGTTAGCACGTGCGCGCTGTATCATAAGGGTTGTCATTGAGTTAACTGGCGTGGTTTCGATTCCCCGGTTGTACTTGACAAGGAGTATAGGGTCGCCTGTCCAACCTCGTGGGTGCTAAATTCCGGAGCCTAGTGTCACGAACCTTATATCTGCAATTTTGCAAATCACATAAGAGTTGTTGCTTAACTTAGCCAAGTTCCACGACAATGCCTTCAAAACTTTTAAGTCCATAACTCCACTCACACCTACATAGACCCAAGCGAATTATTAAAATAAAATTGAACCTGGTTTGTGTCGAGAGGACATTAACCCTCCCCCTCTCATTCTGTGTCTCTCTGTCTGTCTGTCTGTGTCTCTCCCTCTCTCTCTCTCTCTCTCTCCACACCTTTTCGACACATACAATAGTGACAAGTCTTCTGGGATTTCTTTCTGTATATCCATAGAATTCCACTCAAGCGTGTATTTAGTTTCTTCAACTAACACAATATCATTGTTATTTCATTCACGCCAAACTGGTGAAATGGCAGCATGATAACATAGAAATTGTTATTTCGAATCAGTATCTAAATACTACATCTTTGAAACCAATTTGCATGTACTGACAGAAGTTAGGAAATAGTTTTCAGTTCATTTGTGGGAATATTGTGTTAGTATTCCAATTTTGTGGATATTTTTTTTTTCTTGGAATATTGTGTCCGTATTGAAATTCCGGATGTTATATCACTTGTTTGATCTGAAATCTAAATTGTAATGGCGGTTGTCGTGTACGAGGCTTACTCTTTTTGAAAAAAAAAAACCCAACCATTATCTGTCAAATGGGCTTTATCACTTTGGAATATTTTTATTCAGGATGTCTGAATGTGATTTGGGAACAGGCTTAGCCTATGTAAAAACCCTCTACTCCCTTACTTTGGAAAGTTCATTAACCATCGCTCGGATTTAATAACAGTTTGGACAAACTGTTCTTATATCTAAAAATAAAAACCCATGAATTCATAATTTGAGAATCTCAGACATTAGTGAAAAATATCCGACTCCGTATATTGTTTAAATGGAATAAAATATCCGGCTTCGTATATTGTTTAAATGGAATAAAATAAAAATTAAGCAGGATTTTATGAGCTGAAAGTGGAAATGTTACCACCACCCGGTAAAGTGTTTGTGTTGTTGTTGTGGTATTTTCGGGAACTATTTACTTGTGTTAGTTTGAGCTGTGTGCAAGCACCACTGATAAGACACCCTGGTCTCTATGGTACAGCCTATCTGACAACAACAGTTAGAAATGAAATGCAGTGCTACAAGCTTTGTCAATATTCCAAGCTGTGCACATCTTATAACTACATCACATCTAACTCCCAGTGTCAGCTATTATCATATAATAGTCACGTGGAGTCTATTTATATACCACATCCTGCTGGACATCATGTGGAAGTTACCTCCCCTGAATGCACGGTAAGTAGGCTTATCTTATAATTAAATCACATCTAACTCCCAGTATCAGCTATTATCATATAATAGTCACGTGGAGTCTATTTATATACCACACCCTGCTGGACATCATGTGGAAGTTACCTCCCCTGAATGCACGGTAAGTAAGCCTATCTTATAATTATATCACACCTAACCCCCAGTGTCAATTATTATCATATAATAGTCATGTGGATTCTATTTATATACCACATCCTGCTGGACATCATATGGAAGTTACTTCCCCTGAATGCACGGTAAGTAAGCCTATCTTATAACTACATCACATCTAACCCCCAATGACAACTATTATCATATAATAGTCACGTGCGTGGAGTCTATCCATATTCCACACCCCGCTGAACATCATGTGGAAGATACCTCCCCTGAATGCACGGTAAGTAGGCTTATCTTATAATTACATCACTCTCAATGTCAACTATTAATAATCGCATAATGGCCAGGTGGGTTATATTTATAAACCACGTCATTCTGGTCAGTTGGAATCGTATTTACAAACCACATGCTCTTGGACATCATGTGGAAGTTATTTCCCCTTGTAGCCATTCAACAATAGGTGTATTGTCATACATGTCGTGCCTATATTAGGATATGCTTGTCTGGTTGCTGTATAAAAATATAATGAAGAGGGGTTCAATGTCCTACTCTCCAGAACCTGTCGGGCTAATGGAAAACGGCAATCGTCGGAGGGGTGGGGGGGCTGTACTTACGGAGGCGTTTCTACTGTCATGAATCTTTTACGTCCACAGTCTCAAAATGTTTGATGTATTGGGTCGACGAGACAACAAATCCTAATGCATTAGATATCTTGCTCTAATTCACTAATATTACACAACGTTTGGGAAATATTCCCCTTTTCTTTATTCTTGAGTTTCATCCGGCTTTGTTTGTTTTTTTAAGGGGGGGGGGGGGTGTTTTCTTTTTTCATTACAGACCCGGGGCCGTAAAGCATAGTTGACGATTACGCTAGCCCCCGGATCCACTCACTTGATCTGATATGTGTATTTGTTGTTTGTGATGTTTAATGTCTTGTGTAATTGTTTGTGTGTATTGCGGTCCCCCTGGACACACTATTAATTGCAGCGTATTATCCAGTAATGTATTTACATCATAATAATGTATCCCTATATTTCATATTTAGCCATATCAAGATTCGAACCCGTGTGATGCCATGCCTTGTGCTGTGGGTGAAATTTGTACCTTGGTAGCATCGTCAGAATCACATCTATGTTTAAAGAAAGGTGAGAAACTTTTATATAAGTATTACATTTCAAATTGTTCCCTGGCGTGTAGGTGGTCACTATGGCTAAGTGGGTAAGACGCTGGCTCGCTAGCCTGGAGGTTTGGTGTTCGATCCCTGCATTGGCAGAGAAAGTTCATCCAGATTTTCCGGCGTGGTTCCCCCATGTCAGTGATGCAGGACGGAAGGCCTGACAAGGACAGGTGTCTAGTCATTCGGATGGGACGAAAAACCCAGGTCTCGTGTACACATTGGCGTATGACCGTCTTCATTAGCCCAGTTTGGAGCACAACAGTAGGACGTTAAACCCCATTTCATTTAATTTTCTTCGTGTAAATGAAGAACTACGTATGTGGTACAAACGAGAACCATAGCTTACATAACATAATATATAACATTGGATATAGCGCACATTACTGCCATGTATTCAATAGCGCTTCACAAAGTCTTCTTGATGTCTTTCTTTTTATAAGTCTTTATTTAATAATCAATAAAAACGACATAGTACATAGTTCACATTACATTCACAGTGTGTAACATCATATCTTATATCTAACATCACATTAAATACAATACTCATACAAAACATTGATTTATTATTGAAAGCTATACTACATGTATATTTTTAATCCTGGGTATGGATGATTATAATTATACAAAACATTGGGGTTTTTTTTATTGAAAGCTATACTACATGTATGTTGTTATACGCCCACATTTTCATGTGGACTTATATTGTCGTCGCCCTTGTCCTTCCGTCCGTCAACAATTGTTTGTGAACAGTCTGCAGGCCACAATTTTTATTCGATTTCAATGAAACTTGAGTTAGGTTTATCACCCTAAGATCTCGGTTCCTTTCGATATTGGATTATGGCCCCTGATTGTACGAAAAATCACGTTTTTAGCTTGTGAACACTGTAGAGGTCACAATTTTTATCCGATTTAGTTTAAACTTGACATGTATGATTATAACCCCACGATCTCGGTTCCTTTCGATATTCGCGCATATCGGAACGTAACTTCCTGAATTATGGCCCCTAATTGTACGAAAAATTGCGTTTTTAGCTTGTGGATCCTATAGAGGTCATAATTTTTATCCGATTTAAAAACCGTATTATTATATCACCGTTAAACCCTAAGGACGGCTGAGTTCGAATTTCGTGAAAATCGGCCAAAAACTGACAGACAAAATGGCCGCCGTTCGTTCTCAAACAGCGTAAAAATATAGTATATCAAGGTTGTGGACCCTATAGAGGTCACAATTTTTATCCGATTTTGTTGAAACTTGAAATGTAAGTTTATAACCCAAAGATGATTCTCGCGAAAGAAACGGTCTCAATTTCCGAAAGTTGAACATTGCCGAAGCAGCAGAACGAGTCTTCTCGGCAAAATGATGCTTAAATTTAAATTTCCGTCCAAATGCATCCCCAGGAATTTAACACGGGATGAAGACTCAGAATACCACCGAAAATAAAAACCTCAGTTTTGTCGTCGTTCGTCTTTAGTCGATTCTGCAGCATTCAGATTTTAACGTCGTCTAAGGATGCTAGTATACTGGTCCCCTTGTCAATTGTGCAGGACGTAAGGACTGACAAGGACAGTAGTCTAGTCGTTTGGGTGAGAAGAAAAACCGAGGTTTCGTGTATACATTGACGTGCATGTAAAAGATCCCTTGGCAGGTGGAATTCGATATTAGAGTAGGCCATAGTGTCGCCCCCCCCCCTATCAAAATTTCTCTCATAGCACACTGTATGGCGTGTGCCGGCCTTCATTAGCCAAGTCAGAGCAAAACAGCAGGACGTTAAACCTCATTTCATTTCGGCGCTTGGCTGTCGGTATACTAAATTTGTGTTTTTGCTTGATGAAACATACAATAATAACAAAACGAAACACACACATAGTGCACTTACGATGGTATGGAGGCGTACGAGCCATTGGGACAGTGGGAGGCAGCTGCCCCGCTACCTTGCGGGCAATTAGACTTTTAGGGCAGACGGGTAAGGTGAAACAAAATTATTATTTCATCTAGTTGGCAAAATAAAGGACCCGAAATCTAACAATACACTAATTTTACTTATTTTTTAAATTTAATACTAACGAATTTGTACTGAATTGACTATGGATTTAAACATTTTGTCTGGAGCCGCTGTAGCTTGAGCATTTTTCGGTCATTGATTATCATTATGCAGCTGCAAGAGTCTGATTGGGTGGTTCGGATTTAGGTCGGCATTGAATGGCATGTGGGTTGCAAAACGATTGGAAACTTTTAAGTAACTTTAACACACTGGCTAGAATATTAGAAAAGGCTCATTTGCGGCGGTTATATTTTTAAAATTCTCTCGGGGAGGGCGAAGACCCCTTACTCCGAGACGATTGATTGGTTGTTTGGGATTCAGGTCAACGACCTAAAGTCAGCTATATTGGACCACTTTGGAGTTGCTGTATTCACAGGCTGGAATAGCAGACAAACGAGTTTGCGACAGTTCAAGTTTCCAAATTTTGTTCCTCTCCCATCTCCGTGGCCTGTGAACGATTGATTGTTTGTTTGGAATTCGAGTCAATCACACAGGGCTATATTAGATCACTTGGAAGTTGCTGTATTCACGGGCTGGAGTAGCAGGAAAACGTCAAATTGTCTACAGGGGAGGGGTGACTAAACGGTAAGCTCCGTTCCTTCGGCTCTCGTAGACAACCAGTGCCCCCGTCTGTAACCCAAACTTTTTCGGCCAGTTCAGGTTCTACCCCCATAACACTCATCGAGCCCGTGCGCCTATGCACGGAGCCGCGGTGACTAAGTGGTTGCGGGTTCGCTAACGGTGTTGGCCGAGAAAGTTAATTGGGATTTCCGGTGTGGTTTCTCTTTGTCAGTGGTGCAGGAAGTACGGATTTCCCAACGTGGGTCCTCCTTATTAATGGTGTAGGAGGGCGGATGGGACGGAAACCCGTGAACACATTGGCGTGCACGTAAAAGAATCCTTGTCAGGTGGAATTCGATATAAGGGTAGGCCATAGTGTCGCTGTCCGGGAAAAATATCCCTCATAGCACAATGCATGGCCTGTGTGTACGTCTTCATTATCCCTGTCTGAGCCGAACATTAGGACGCTAAATTACATTTCATTTTATTTCTTTTACTTCAATGGCATACTAACCGATGTTGGCCGGAAGAGTTCCTCGGGATTTTCCAAAGTAGAGGATGTGGTTAGAGAGAACATCTTATGTTACTGTCGAGGCAACACTTTTCATTCCTTAATTAAGAATGTGTGCACACGACAGGGTGTGCTCACTCCTTCTAGAGCACTCGATGCTACTATTTCAGACGTTTACAACGTTCATTTTTCTTGTTAAGGCAGTGTTAGTTTTTATTTTTAAGGCCGCGTTAATTTTTATTTTTAAGGCCGCGTTAATTTTTAGTTTTAACACAGCGTTAGTTTGTTCTTTTAACTAAAGCCTAGATTTTCTTCTTTCAAGCTCCAAATTAGATTCGAGTCTTGATTTAGTGTGAGCAGTGGAGACTTAATGAGTAATAAAGTGACTCGCTAACCCGGATTTTAGCGGAAACCGTTCATCTGGATTTCCCGGCACTGTCTCGGCTTGTCAGTTGGTTCACACGTAAAACAGCCATTGACAGAACGTGAAATGAGAGTAGGCCGTAGAATCGCTATCTGGGAAATATTTCCACCAGAGCACAATGTATGGCGTAAAACCGTCGTATATGTGCAGCGCCGTATATGTACAGAAAAGTAAAACAAATTCACTAGATTTCCACTTGCAAGATGGATATCTGTATTGAAAAGTTGCAAATGGAGTATAGCATAACGATACATAGTATTGTTAGGGTGACCCACCATAAATAAATATCTCCATATATCTCGACAATTACGCCACAATATTTATATATATGCCAAGCCTCAAATCAGTTTCAAACAATTAGAGTCACTAAATAAACGATCATGTTGTACTTAATAAGCTATGACCATTAATCACGTATAAATAACAGACTGAAAACTGGTTCCAAGAGTCGTCCATAACATCCAGACACTTTTGAGTAAAAGATAGGTTACGTGCCCTTGTTTTGAAATTAGTCTCGCTTAACCAGTCTATCGACCATTCTACGTCTGATTGACAGGTCGGGATAATCAAGACTACTTTTTTACGAAACATAACAGAAAGCTAGAACAAGAAATTGAATTTAGAAATAAGCACGTTAGGTAGCTCAACAATCGTTTTAAGAAGCTTGTAAAAGTAAAATGAAACTACTGCTAGTATCATGTTCCTGCCTAACCCGAGTGATTCAGAGATATTATTTGTACTAAACCAAAAGATGCCGCTCTTAACGGTACAGTTAATGATAAAGCGATTTAAAAAATGAAAGGAACGTAATTTCTAAATCTGCTGTAATAATCAAGAAGCTTAATTTTACTGCTATTCAAAATCGTCAACAATAAATTTTTTACGGCTGTAATAGTTGATAGATTTGTAGAGAATTGCACGTGCCATGGCTATTTATAATATCATACTGTCAGAAAGTTTGTCTCGGCACGGCGAATGTGCACGCTTCAGTGGTAGTCTCGAACTACCAGCGGTGGACTATATTTCTGTGAGTACATGGGTCACCCTAGTATTGTATTAAAGAAGAAAAGGTTTTTGTTTAGAATGCGCCTTAGGGAAGATGTCAATTAAAAATGTATAACTGATAGCCAACAAGATAGTACCAATCAATATTGTTTCTATTATTATCAGATCTCGGTTTTTATACTTTATCGACTTGTGTTAATATTTTTTGATATCAAAAAAAGACTCGTAGGAGATTTTTTTATATCTATTATAAACTAATGGCCCTGTGTTCACAAAGCATTCTCAGACTAAAAGTTAAGAATTTACTCAACTTTTAATCACTGTTTATGAGAAATATCTTTGATCCAGAAAAACAAAACTTTGCACATAGTTTCTTATTGATGTATTTGATACATTAAAACAACAAAAGTTTTATAAAGGTCTATATTTTAGTTAAATTAAGACGGTCAATTTTGAGTAAATTCTTAACTTTAGTCTGAGAATATCTAAGTATTTTACACATCTTTAATAATTACAACAAAGTACATGATTCTGTGAGATACCAATGCTCAATCTGGCTTGTGACCATAGGCGTACGGGGAAATTTTTGACTGGGGGGGGGGGGGGCGGCGGTGGTGGTTGGTGCCCCAAAAATGTAGTTAGGTTCTTAGTATGTTACATAATAATAATAAATTCGCTGTTAAATTGGTCACATTCAAGAACACAATATTTTTTTTAAACAACTTTTACAAAGTACAATTGTGTGCCCGAATTTTCCCAGCATTTGGTGCCCAAAATGGGGGGGGCCGGCCGCCCCCCCCCCCCCCAGCCCCCCCAGCTCGTACGTGCAATCTCGTAGGTTTTCTCCGTGTCCTCCAGTTTCCTCCCACTGCTAAAGACCCCTACGCGCAAACGAATTATTAAAATAAAATTGCACCATATGTTAGTCCCGAAATGACCTAGTGTGTGTCGAGAACTCTCTCTCTCTCTCTCTCTCTCTCTCTCTCTCTCCTTTGACGTGCTTTGTGATACGACTAGTGATCTCTCTAGGCTTCATCTTCGTCCGCGCGGGGGTGGATGGCCGAATGGTTAGCGCGTGCGTGCTGTATCATAAGGGCTGTCATTGAGTCAACTGATGTGGTTTCGATTCCCAGGTTGTACGTGACAAGGAGTAGGGTCGCCTGTCTAACCTCTTGGGTTTTCTCCAGGTCCTCCGGTTTCCTCCCACCCCCTACGCGCAAGCGAATTATTGAAATTAAATTGAACCATGTGTTAGTCCCGAAATGACCTAGTTTGTGTTAAATCCCATCCTCTCTCTCTCTCTCTCTCTCTCTCTCTCTCTCTCTCTTAATTATTTCTTCAGCTCCTACACTGATTTTGGGAGTGATTAAAGTAACATGAGGAGGGACATTAAAGTTATCAAATAGATCTAAAAGAAAAGTTCCATATAGTTCACCACTCTCTAGTTGTTCGGTGCCTAGTTCAGCACTCTCTAGTTGTCCGGTGTATAGGTCACCACTCTCTAGTTGTTCGGTGCATAGTTGACCACGCTCGAGTTTTTCGGTGCATAGTTCACCACTCTCTAGTTGTTCGGTGCATAGTTGACCACGCTCGAGTTTTTCGGTGCATAGTTCACCACTCTCTAGTTGTTCAGTGCATAGTTCACCACTCTCTGGTTGTTCGGTCTAGTTGGTTATTACGTTCAGATTTAGAATGTTCTTTCTATTAAGGTATAAAACTCGTGGAGCTATTTATCAGCAGTGGGGGGTACTTACCTTACCACGCGTTCAGTTTTTTTATAAGATTATTAATAAGATATATTACTATTGTTCTGATCATCATCATCATCATCATCATCATCATCTGTATCAGATAATTATCATCAGTAGAAGCAGCATGAGTATTATATTATTTCATTCTCACCATAAAAGAACAGTTTCACCAGACCATCATTAGCAGCAGCAAAGGCAAGGGTAGAATTTTATTCAAAAAATCAGTTCCATCGACATATCTTAGAAAACAACAATCTTCTCGTCTGCTGCTTTTGTTCATCAGGAAATCGACAAGCTGATTAAAATACAGATCTAAATTTCGTTTCGTTTTTTTTATACTTTCGATGGCCTACACTATATGAAGATCTGGCCTGCTGTAGTGGGAGGTCGCGTCAGGGGTCACACGAACGGCTTTTGACCCCATGACGTCAGACATTTTATTAACCAATCAGCGTTGATGTTTCTAGAGGGTTACTAGTGAGTACAACTCACCCCAAAAACTCGCCGTAACAGACCGCTTCATTGGCTAATCCCTCGCATCATCCAGAATGCGGGTTATATAACAACACTTCCAGATCCTAGTGTTGCAAAGACAAGTAAACGAAACTTTGAACTATAAAAAACGAAACGAAATAGGATCAGTTTTTTAATCAGATTGGGAAGTCGACTGACCAATTTCTCGAAGAAAACGATGACTGCTGACCCGAGTCACCGAGACGACTCATGACACATTCAAGTTTTTTGGAAATTCAACAGTCATTTAATGTACATTTTGTTCTTTCTTGTTTTAGACATACCATGCGGTGATTTGAGTCTACCAGAAGGAATGAACTTGACGTCATTACCTAACCCTGCTGTGTTTAATTCTACAGCTGAATATGAGTGTCAACTAGGATACCGTTTTATTAACGGAAGTGGGAAATCAACATGTCAGGTTGACGGTGTATGGACGGATATTGATCTGGTCTGTGAACGTGAGTATAATTTCTCCATATTTTCATGTTGCGCCAGCCTTTGATAGCATTTCATAAGACTGTCAACTTATTTATTGCATAATTATAGAGATTGATTGTGGTAGTATAGTCCTGTCTGAAGATAAAGTGATGATGAATCTACCAAGTCCAGCACCGTATAATACAGTAGCAGAATATGGTTGTAAAATAGGTTATTATTATATGAGTGGTGCCAATACTAGTGCTGATGGGGCGTGTTCGACATGTATGTAATAATTGATCCGTCTCGTATTGTTCAATTCAGGTAGTGTGTGTGTGTGTGTGGGGGGGGGGGGGGGTCAGGAACGTTAAAAGGGCAAAGGAAGGGGAGTAGAACTCGTATAGGTTGGGGACAGGGTCAGTAACGTGGATATCCCCGACAAGCTACTTATGTCTTCTCCGTTAGAGGTCGATGAGTAGGTGACGTTCGATCAGGGGTTACGTTTTGATTATGTCTTCATCGGTGACTTATCAGAGCTCAGCTGGATTCAAAATCCATAGACAACCATTTCCTGCTTTTTGAGAAACGGGGATCAAGCGACTGTTGTGCTGCCATAGATGCTGGCTGGTCGTCTTGGTAAGATGGGAAGAAAAAAAGAGGTCCCTTGTAAACATTAAAGACCCCTTGCCAGTTTAAATTCGATATAAGACTATGTCGTAGCGTGGCTGTCTGGATAAAATATGCCCGTCTTCATTAGCCCAACAGAACAGTAGGACATTTTATTTCTTCCATGTTGACCACATCTCTGAGGTTTTGGTCAATCCAGTATCGTGTTTTAACTTTTGCTACACTCGGCAGTGAATCGTTATTCTGTTCACGGCGCCTACAATGTTTTGGTTATTTTAGGCAATGTTATTGTATTTATGTGTTTCTCGTCCGATCAAATTATTTCGTTCTTCTTTCAGTCATTCGATGTGAAGTTCCTGACAATGACACTGGAATACGCGGTGTAAGCATTGATGCTTTGAACACCACTGATATACGGTATTTAACCAAGGCACCGTATAAATGTGACACTAATTTTGAACAGACCGGTGGTAGTGGATTTTCTGTCTGTCAGCTGAATTCAACATGGTCACCAATTGATATTGTATGTGAAGGTATGGCATTTCACTCTTGAAAACTGTAAATATGTTTTCGGCACAGTTTTGTAGACGATTTTACGGCCCATCCGAACCCACTATTCCTTGTTAGACCATTGGTTCTGCTCTACACTGAATGACTTCTAACTGGGTTAGAACACGGGACCTCCTGGTTAGTGAGCTATCTCGTTACTCACTGATCCGTCGTGGGCCCACTCACTTTATCTAACCACAATTCGTTATATAGTATGCCTTGAATAATACGCAAGATACAAAAAGCTGAGATACTGGAAATTCTGCAGAACCCTTTGATAGACTTATGGAGAGATTTTGCCAACCGAATTATATATTTTTCAATGCAGCTTGTACTAGCTGAGATAGACATTGTAAACATAGAATTAAACACCTTTAAATATAATTTCATTTAATTTATATTCTATTTAAAGTTGTCGGATGTGGTCCACCACCAAGACCAAACAATACAATACTTGATCCTGATGTAGAAGAATCATTTATTGGTACAACCATCAGTTATAGTTGTAATGATACTAGAAGTCTTTATATGAGTGGTAACAAAAATATTACTTGTCAAGACAATAGACAGTGGGATACACTCGACATAGAATGTTGTAAGTTGTGCCGGGCAAACACGTTTTGGAAACACAGATTAGTCTGTGAGATTTAAAATATTGATAACGTTGAGAGAATACTCTTCAAAACGTCGCCCAGATAATTAAGTAGCTGTTGTCCATAAGTATGTGTTATAGTTTATTGCTCGATCTAGTTATGGCTCTAAAAGAGTGTATTTTTTAAACTATGTGTAATGTGTAATTAGATCTCCAATGCCAAAGTGAGAGAAAGAGAGAGAGAGAGAGAGGGAGAGAGAGAGAAATGGGGTTTAACGTCCACTCGACACAAACTAGATCATTTCGGGACTAACATATGGTTCCATTTTATTTCAATAATTCGCATGCGCGTAGGGCCCTTTAACAGTGACAGAAGGTTGGACAGGCGACCAAACTCCTTGTGGGGAATCGAAACCACGCCAGTTGACTCAATGACATACCTTATGATACAGCGCGCACACGCTAACCATTCGGCCACCCAACCCCCCAATTAGAAAGGAATTATATCAACTCCGCCATTGTTGAGCATTGAAAGAGTCTTTTCAGATATCATTGATTGTTTTAGTACAAGAAAGGCCCGTAAAGAAAGAATTTGATAGATGTTTACTGAGCAACAGTTTGATGTTTGGTATAAATTGTTAACCATAGAACAAGTAAAACGTAAATAATTGGTTATATGTCTTTTTCAGCAACGGTATGTTTTGATTTTGAAGATGTTGAGAATGGTATTCCCTCGTCGTTTTCTTACCCAACGCATGCCGGTTGTCAGGTGGAGTATGTCTGTATGTCGGGCTACATCCAAGTTACCGGTGAAACTATTTCAACATGCCAGGACAGTGGAGAATGGTCAACTTCCGGTTTCGCATGTGGTAATACAGTTTCCAATGCCTAAATGTACTCTCAGCTTTTAAACATTCACCGATTGGTAAATGTGCTTCTTTTGCGATTCATTGACTAGTATGACATGTTGTTTCTGTGCAAATCACTGTCTTGTATGATACGTTGTGTCTTTAGGGCCCGTGAGAGGGGGTGGAGGCAGCTGGGACACATGTCCAGGGGCCCGGAGCCTAGAAGAGCCCGGAGGCATGCCGAGTAACGTTTTAAAGAAGTTGTTGAGATTAAGAAATACCAAATACACAGTTACTTGATCGTAACTGAAATGAAATGAAATGGGGTTTAACGTCCTACTGTTCTGCTCCTATATTGGGCTAATGAAGACGGGCATACGCCATACAGTGTGCTATGAGGGAAATTTTGCCCAGGCAGCGGCACTATCGCCTACTCTTATATCGAATTCCAACTGCCAAGGGATCTTTTACGTGCATTCCAATATATACACGGGACCTCGGTTTTTCGTCCCATCCGAACGACTAGACAGCTGTCCTTGTCAGGCCCTCCGTCCTGCATCACTGACAAGGGAGAACCACGCCGGAAAATCTGGATGAACTTTCTCGGCCAATGCAGGGATCGAACACCCGACCTCCAGGCTAGCGAGCCAGCGTCTTACCCACTTAGCCACGTGATCCCCGAATCGTAAGGTAGAAGAAACCGGTGATTTTCCAAATGTGGGTACCTGGTGGCAGGGGTAAGATTAGAATCCGATTCTGTAGGTTCACTTTTTATGGAAAAATCGGTAAATGAAAAACTATAAACCACCTGCCCTGGACTTAGCGCCGTGGGACCCAGTCCGTCTTCGTTCTGTCTGAGGCTATCGCCATCGTCAGGGTATGCTGGACTGTAGAACGTTACAATGATCGCTCTTGGTAGGCTGACCGGTAGGCCTATCCGATGATTAAACATGATTAGGTGCTAAAAATCTAGAAGTTTTACGATATTTTGCCAATTGCGGACCT
The DNA here is from genome assembly GCF_932274485.2 of Patella vulgata. NCBI lineage: Eukaryota > Metazoa > Mollusca > Gastropoda > Patellidae > Patella > Patella vulgata. The sequence continues at coordinate 10,486,483 of NC_065880.2, read as the reverse complement.
TTTTCCGACGAATGTGTTTAGCAAAGTGACCTCCAGATACCCTAGATATGCACTAGGGACTATAAAACCTTTTCAAGCACGAGGGAGAGACAACCCCCCCCCCCCCCAAGTTCTTTTCTCGGGGCCCGGATGTCGCTGCCGCAGGCCCTGTGTAGCTTACTTTTCAATGTTTGAAAAGTTATGTTTTACCTTACGATTGTTAAATCTCACTGCTGTTGTGTCTTGCTTTCTTTGTGATTCACTGTCTTATATGATACGTTGCGTCATGCTTGTCTTTACTATTCACCGTCGTGTATGGTCTGTTGCCTGTTGTCTTCTTGCCCAATGTCTTGTATGATTGTTGCTTCTTAACTTTCTTTACGGTCCAATGTCTTGTATGATATGTTGCATCCTAACTGTCATTTTATGATTCACTGTCTTGTGTGATACGTTGCGTCTATCTTTCTTTACGATTTACTGTTTTGTATGATACATTGCGTTTATCTCCCTTTACGATTCACTATCTTGTATGATACATTGCGTCTATCTTTCCTTACGATTCACTGTTTTGTATGATACGTTGCGTCTATCTTTCTTTACGATTCACTATCTTGAATGATACGTTGCGTCAATCTTTCTTTACGATTCACTATCTTGTATGATGTGTTGCGTCTATCTTTCTTTACGATTCACTATCTTTTATGATACGTTGCGTCTATCTTTCAATGATTCGCTGTCTTGTTTGATACGATTTACGATTTACTGTTTTGTATGATACGTTGCGTTTATTTTCCTTTACGATTCACTATCTTGTATGATACGTTGCGTCTATCTTTCCTTACGACTCACTGTTTTGTATGATACGTTGCGTCTATCTTCCTTTACGATTCATTTTCTTGTATGATATGTTGCGTCTATCTGCCTTTACGATTCACTATCTTGTATGATATGTTGCGTCTATCTTTTCTTACGATGAACTATCTTGTGTGATACGTTGCGTCTATCTTTCTTTACGATTAACTGTCTTGTATGATACGTTGCGTCTATCTTCCTTTACGATGCACTATCTTGAATGATACGTTGCGTCTATCTTTCCATACGATTCACTATCTTGTATGATATGTTGCGTCTATCTTTCTTTACGATTCACTATCTTGAATGATACGTTGCGTCTATCTTTCTTTACGATTCACTATCTTGTATGACATGTTGCGTCTATCTTTCTTTACGATTCACTATCTTTTATGATACGTTGCGTCTATCTTTCAATGATTCGCTGTCTTGTTTGATACGTTGCTTCCTGCCTTTCTTTACCATACGTTGCGGTTTGATTTTATTCTGCTTAATATATTGTTCTGTTACTAACAACAGAAATTAAAGATACAATGTCCTGTAGGTATTTATCGGGTGGTTATTTCCAATAGAAGTATGGCAAATTTAGTACAGTATATATGGAAAGTATAGACATCCAATCTTACTAGAAAAATACAGGATTACCCGCATCACACCCATGGGGCAAACACTGGGCTAAAAAGTCAGGGTATCCCTAACTGGCAATCCGACTGGTTGTCCGATGGCTTATTGTTTACTAGCTTGACTTGAGGAGCGGCTGTTATTTCTTCCTCGAATGGTTATGCGGTATGGGGGACATTGACAGGTGTAAACGTACAAAACGTGCAATTGAAAGAAAATAATTTAAGTCTTTACTTAGGTCTCAATATGTATGGTAAATAGATAGTAAGTAATGAAAAATACATTCTGAAAAAAATGGACCCTCCCTCATTCCAGTTAGTTGACAAATATGGCTTCTAAAGATTTTTATTTTAGTTTGGGATTTGACGCAAATTGATAGATTAATTAATTTGAACATGATTTTAATCCAGATATTGGCGTGCACGTAAAAGATCTCTTGGCAGTTAGAATTCGACATAAGAGTAGGCCGTAATGTTGCTTTCCGGCAAAATTTATCCTGATATCATACTGTATGGCATGTGTCCGTCTTCATTAGCTCAGTCGGAGCAGAACAGTTGAACGTTAATCCCCCATTTCATTTCATTTATTTATCGTCTGCATTAAATCCTAAACGGACTGAACAATAACCCTTTTAGAAAGCGGGGTTGGATGGCCGAATAGTTAACAAGTGCGCTCTATCATAAGGTCTGTCATTGAGTCAACTGGCGTGGTTTCGAATCCTCGGTTGTACGTGACAAGGAGTAGGGTCGCCTGTCCAACCTCGTGGGTTTTCTCCGGGTCCTCCGGTTTCCTCCCACTGCTAAAGACCACTACGCGCAAGCGAATTATTGAAATAAAATTGAACCATGTTAGTCCCGAAATGCCCTAGTTTGTGTCGAGTGGACGTTAAACCCCATTCCTCTTTCTCTCTTCAACAAACATATTTCGACGGGTTTTTTCTTTGGCTAGGCGGGCAAATGAAAGAAAGAGAATGAGTATATTATATTATCTTTTTTAATCTCCTTAATGAGTTTTGTACTAAACAGAATGAGATTATGAAACTCAACCAGGCTGAATCCTTCAGGATAAAAATCTATGAGACAAGATCTTAAATATTCACGGAATGTTAAAGTACCAGAACATGTTAAGAATCCAGCCATCCAACCCTCTATATAATATAAGAAACAAAATAGTTAGTGATTGCTGATCTATCGTATTCTCTTTCATTGTCATAGTAGCTAATATTAAACGAAGAAAGACGATATATTTTATAAGTCCATCTCCGTTTTATAAAATCAACTTTCAAAATGTTTGTCATGACGACCAGAGACAGCACCATGACAGTAGTGTAAATGTAAACAACATAAAAAAAAGATAAAACAGTAAAAAAGATGCAATCTGTAAATCTCCATTTTGGTCCTTCCATTCCTATCCATCCTCGGTATCCGTTCAGCTCCACTAACCACTGGGTCCATTTATGGGGTAGGGCGGAGGGTCTGACAAGGACAGCTGTCTAGTCGTTCGGATGGGACGAAAAACCGAGTTCCCGTGTACATATTGGCGTGCACGTAAAAGATCCCTTGGCAGTTGGAATTCGATATAAGAGTAGGCCGTAGTGCCGCTGTCTGGGCAAAATTTCCCTCATAGCACACTGTATGGGACGTTAAACCCCATTTCATTTCATTTCCATTCATGGGGGAGACACATAGTTAAATTATCCGCCCTTGATAATTGTGCTAATTTTATCGACGGATCGGGTAGGCGAAGGGAAGTAACTGGCATATTATTGCAACTAAGATGGAGGCAAACCACCATTAATTTCTCCATTGACTTCCATGTTAATTCTGGCCTCTTTGCCCACCTCCACCTTTTCCCCAAATTTTCGTTGGACTGAATGCTGTTCACTACAGACAGAAGAACAAATGGTCATGTCTTTGCACTAAAATTTGTATGTAGTTGCCGTACATATCACCGTAGCGAACCTGATAACCCCGTTATCCTTCCGCCTCAAAATCATGAATATTTACCAAAACATGGCAGAATTAATTCAAACCCTCTTCGTCCATTCTAGACCAAAAACAAAAAAAAAATCAACAAAAATGGGCATGCACAAGGGAGATAAGAGACAGAGAGAATTGCTATAAATAGACGAACTACAATTTGTACCTAGATGGTGAAATTTAATTGTGGCCTGCCAAAAGATAGCCCGAATCGGTGTTGCAAACTTTGTTAAAATATTTTAGGACATCGCTGTGTTTGCATGTCGCTTCTTTAACATTCATTTTCTTGCAACCCTTCTCATAATCGAGCGTACAAAGTGCTTTATTGTGGTTAGCGTAAACAATGACGCTAAGATTGGTCTGTAACCTGTTTTTTGGTTGGTTCGTGAAATTCGTGAAACCCTAGGACTGGACACAGGGGTTAGTATGACTCTTGTGACAGGTTTCAAAAGCAAGGCTGACACTTGCACGATTCCGTGGCACGCATTGGCACGACTCGAGTCGTGGCAGTGCGCAAACTAGTCGTAAACTGGCGTGAAGTGTGCGTAAACCCGTCGTGACTGCGTGTCATGTCGGGACGAGAATTTTGAAATGTTCAAAATTTTGGTCACGACAAAATTTAGCGACCGGGTCGTGAACTATGCGCAAACTGTTCGTGAACTCGTCGGGACGATGCGGGAGGATGCATCTTCTCTTCCCTGCAATGATTGTGTCTCTGACATTCAGCATGTTGTCTCTTCCACAGCCAATCCAAAAATGACCAGGGGTTAGTTAGTTAGTGTTAGTTGTATTTTACGTCCGCTTCCACCGAGGTGATATCGCAGACAATGACGTGTTATGTGTACAAGGTGCATTAATTTACAATGTGATCAGTGAGAAATATTAGGATGGTTAGGTTTTCATATATATGTACATAGGACAATAAACAACAGTAGGATAACATGTGCAAAGGACGAAACAGGTGCCAGTAGACATTTACAAACATGCGATTTGACGGAACAGACATGGACAAAGACGGACATTTTCACAGACATAGACATATTATGTAAATATATATATATTTTGGGTCGATTGGGTTGGTCTGGTCGTTCTGTCCGGTAGAATGGCAGGGCGGTGCAACTCTACCTTGGGGCTTTGTTGGTGAGTTTGAGTCCTGGTCCATTCTTCCTTCCATTTGGGTATGTTGTCCGGTATGGTAGCGTTTTTACATCTTTATTTATGTTATTCATTCCTTTTATTGTTGGTTCTCTGAAGGAAGAATCCAGCACCTGAAAAAGAAAGCTAGAGAAAAGAGAGTATCTGATCTTACTGTGATTTTTTGGTTATTTCGTCTAGTAAGGCTTCGTGGGGGGGGGGGGAATCATTTTAAACTAATAATAAAAATAATAAGTGAGAGTAAAAGAAAATAGAGTGTTAACTGAATTGCAGATAAATAATAAGAATAATAAATAGATATTAATGGTAATAATGAGAATAATAAATTACTCATGAATTATGTTAATGGTAGATTAGTGGTTTTATTATAAATGTAGGGAGGTTTACGCTTCCTTCTAGAGGACATTTTTGCGCTCCATCCTACTGTTGATTAATTGGTTTTATTAGTTGGTAGATTAATGGTTTTATTATAGATGTAGGGAGGTTTACGCTTCCTTCTAGAGGACATTTTTGCGCTCCACCCTACTGTTAATTGATTGGTTTTAGTTGGTTTATTAATTTTATCGGAGTTATATTAGTTGTGTAAGGCGGTTTACGCTTCCTTCAAGAGGACATTTTTGCGCTCCATCCTACTGTTAGTTGGTTTTATTAGTTGATTTATTAATTATATCGGAGTTATATTAGTTGTGTAGGGCGGTTTACGCTTCCTTCTAGAGGACATTTTTGCGCTCCACCCTACTGTTAAATGATTAAATTCATTATTTTATATATATCGGAGTTATATTAGTTATGTAGGGCGGTTTACGCTTCCTTCTAGAGGACATTTTTGCGCTCCACCCTACTGTTAACTGATTAAATTCAGTATTTTATATATATCGGAGTTATATTAGTTGTGTAGGGCGGTTTACGCTTCCTTCTAGAGGACATTTTTGCGCTCCACCCTACTCTTTAATTGATTATATTCATTATTTAATATATTTGGTCACCCTTTTTATATGGCGTGCCCAAGTCGGCACGACACCGTCCGAATTGCGCAAACTCAACGTGCCAATGCGGGAAGTGCGTAAACAATACGCAAACTATGCGTGAACTCGTCGTGCCAGTTCGTGTCAATGTGGACACTGATGGGCACGCATTCGTGAACTCGCCATGAACTCTTCGTGAACTATGCGGGGGGCCTCCCAGTCCGTGCCCCAAAATGGCACGACTTGCCACGCCAAAATCGTGGCCAAAAGTCGTGCAAGTGTCAGCCTGGCTTTAGGGTACATATTTATCTGTGATACCCCCACCCCAAACCACCACCACCACCCTGGAGACAGAGCGAAATTATAACTAGAATGAGTGGAATACATGAAATAGGGTTTAACCTCCCACTATTCTGCACCGATTTGGCTAATGAAGACAGACATACGCCATACAGTGTGCTATGAGGAATATTTTGCCAAGACAACGGCACTATGGCCTACTCTTATGTCGAATTCCAACTGTCAAGTCTTCTTTTGCGTGTATGCTAATGTGTGCATGGGACCTCGGCTGTTCGTCCTACTCTAGACAGCTGGCCTTGCCCAGCCCTCCGTCCTGCACCACTGACAAGGGGAAACGGCGCCGAAAAATCCCGAAGAACTTTCTCAGCCAACATTAGACCAATATGGTCATTCTGATATGTATAAAGTTTAAGACAGTTTATATTATTTTGTTTTTTAGTTCGTGGATGTGAGGATCCTCCTCAAGAATTACCAGGCATATCAAACACTGTTTTAGAGAGTCATCCTGACCAGAACTACATCATTGGTACTAAGGTATTATACAAATGTCGTGTCGCATTTGTCGCCGTTACTTCAATTACAGCCACGTGTACCGAAAGTGGCTGGGTTGATTCAGGATCCCTTCTTTGCTTATAACATTGTAATATGTTAATACTGTTATCCATAATGGTCCCACTGTATAAGTGTACTTTAATTGTCGAGAACTTGACATTAAAGATGCATTATGTAAGCTTAGATAAAGAGCCAACGGTTCTTGCTATAATAGTTTAAAAATAGATCGTAAGAAGGGGATATATAGAATATGTCAGTCAAATTATTTCATTCTGAGCAGAGTTGTGGCCATTTCAAGAACCATGTAGTCTCAATTGTCATTGCTACTATTGTTGTGATAATAAACAAATTTTTAATTAAATCATTAACTGTCAAGTGTTTAAATCCGTTGAAAATCCAAACCATCCGATGGTCTAGAAAATTGATTATGTGCTTGGTATGTGAATAAATTTCTAATCAATAATTTATAATTGAGGCCCAACGCCAAGATCTGCACAATACAGATTTAGCTCTTATATCAAGCACCTTTAAATTCTAAATTGATTCTGCATGAGAGCGTCAGCCTGAACATTGTATCAATGTATTACGTAACCTCTTGCTCGAGACTTTGTTTATTATCGTAACAACGGTAACAGTGACAATCGAGGCTACGTTACTCTTGTAACGCGATAACTCAACTCAAGAGTGAAGTAATCTGACTGAAAATTTCAACATATTCCCTTTTCATTATTTGATTTTTAACTACATGTACATATATTATAGCGAGAACTGCGAGCTCTTTAACTAATTCTACATAATGCCCTTTAAACAACTTAAAGTAGCTCAGTCTCTAACTCAATATCATCCAAAATCTTCAACATTGAAAACACGATCTATTTGTCAAATTAAATCAACGTTCATGTTGTGATCTTACCGGAAAAAGAAGGGCTTTTGATATCCAATATTTAAGACAAAATAAACATTTTATCATAGGTACACGACTCGTGTACCATAATGCGCTTCAGCCCCAGTTGTATTAAGAGACTCGAGGGACGAGGCTAGACACATGTAGACTGGAATAACGAGACGCTAGAAATTTGCACTCGCTTGAGACTGCTGGCTTATTTCGCTGAACATAACTGATTTGAAATTGGAGTAAAAACGGAAACCATTGAATGTAAATCAGTTTATATACATTCATATTACAGTATTATATGCGTTGCGACCCACTTTTGTCAATTTCTAGGTCCCAAATGTTAACGATTTAGCTCCTTTAAATTCGACACTATCTCGCACAGGCATTTCAATGAAATCGTCAACGCGAGCCTAATATTTCATCTAGTATACGATAATGTACGATAGGCAGGTTGCCATACATGTTCATAATGGCAATGGCGTCACATATCACCGGTTTCTAAAACACGTTTCACTTCAAAGCATAGATCGTATAGTACAGTTGTATGTTCAAAGGACTGGTATAATAAATAAAGCGTAGCTACAGGAAGTGATGTCTTATGTTATATCATACAATAACAAAGGTAAACTTTTTTTTAGTAAAAGTGTTTTGCCCATCTCGAATTCAGTTAATCATAAGAATTTATCTTTTAGATTTATAAGCACATGTTACTCATAAATGCTTGCTTACAAGATTATATCTGAATTTTGAATTTATAAGCACATGTTAATTATAAATCATTATTAATGACAAGAATTTATCTTGAGGTTTTATTATCCAATTGATATTTATAATATTTAAAATCTTTTTGGTCTTTTTTTTTCTTTTCTCCACTTTTAGCAATTAAACTGAAGGTCAGGTATAAAAGGCCTTGATAGAATTAATAACATCATGTTGGATGTACAGAAATGAAATGTAATGAAATGGGGTTTAACGTCCTACTGTTCTGCTCCTATGCTGGGCTAATGAAGACGGGCATACGCCATACAGTGTGCTATGAGGGAAATTTTGACCAGGCAGCAGCACTATCGCCTACTCTTATATCGAATTCTAACTGAAAAGGGATCTTTTACGTGCATTCCAATGTATACACGGGACCTCGGTTTTTCGTCTCATCCGAAAGACTAGACAGCTGTCCTTGTCAGGTCGGGTGTACAGATTCTTTTTATTTTAGAAATATTTTATTACTGAAGACATATTTTGTCATTAATTAATTACGCATTTAATTTATTTAAACGCATTGTATGTTACTCATAATACAGGGTGTCTTTCCGCAAGGTGTCGTAATATAATAATGAAGATGGAGTCACGGTGGCAAAGCGGGGATGACGTTTGATCGCTATCCTGGCGGTCGTGTGGTAGATCCCTGCATTGGCCGAGAAAGTTCATCAGGATTTTCCGACGTGGTTTCCCCTTCTCAGTGGTACAGCACGGAGGGCCTGACAAGGACAGCTGTCTAGTCGTTTGGATGGAACGAAAAACCGAGGTCCCGTGTATACAATGGCGTGTACGTAAAAGATCCCTTGGCAGGTGGAATTCGACATAAGAGTAGGCCATAGTGTCGCTGCCCGGGCAAAATTTCCCCCAAAGAACACTGTATGGCTTATGCCCGTCTTCATTAGCCCAGTCGAACAGTAGGACGTTAAACCCCATTTCATGTCATCTTTTGATAGTTGATATCTTCGCCATAATAGACAGTTCCTTTCCTTATGTGACTTTTAAATTTCGATTTTTGTTTATATATGTTATAATGTATTAAACGTGTGTCGCAAATTATCGCAATTGTTTGTTATACAACCGCCTTCATTAGTCCGGTATAGGAACAGAACAGAAGGACGTTAAACCCCATTTCATTTCGTTAATTGTACAAAAAGGGGGATGCTATGAATGCTGTTCCATTAGTACTGGTCATGACTGGGGTTATCTAGGCTAACTTCTTTATAGAAATTATCACTGCTATAGCATACGATACTAATGTTCTTGTCAACACTTTGAGAACACAAACAGAGAAACACGTCATCATGTATAAACCCAGCAGTAAATGGCATATTCCATAAGGCCATCCCCAGATTTCGTTTAAGATCGCTGACATGTAAATAAGGTTAGGGTACGTGATTGTTGGAAAGATTGTAGGTTAGGTTTAAGAATATTGGGGAGAGGTTAAGTCTCCACATAAGCACTGACCTAGGATGATGAAAAATTAGTTCGTGATATTGTTGGAGAGATTGTAGGTTAGGTTTAAGAATTTGGGGGAGAGGTTAAGTCTCCACATAAGCACTGACCTAGGATGATGAAAAATTAGTTCGTGATATTTCCTAGTTTTATTAAAAATACATACAATACATTAGATTTATATACAAAGGCGATTTCACTGTTTATTGGTGTTGGTGGCGCTGATCGGCTTCCTTGGGTGGTGCTTCTGGTATTCTGGTATTATTGTTTCTGAAGAAAAAAGAAAATAAATTTGAGGCTCTCGGGAGAGAGCCACATTAGTGTGTTTCCTACTACGGATTGGATTTTCTAAAAAAAAATCGTGTTTGTTCCACATCACCGGGTTAGGGCTAGGGATTCTTATATCTAACTGATTTTATTTACTAACGGTTAGGGATAGATATATGGTTTTTTGGGGTCAGGGTGGAGACTGGTCTTATTTAATCTAATTTACTGTGCACTAGGATGTCGTTCAGATTTTTATTTTTAGAATATGCAATTATAAGTTTCTGTGTGAATATTTTCGGGTGATTTTCTTGGAGATCAGTATAGTGTTTTCTGATGATTTTGGATGCACTTGCTGCTGTTGCGCTAAATGGAACTACAAAAGGAGCTATTGCGCTAGCCGTATGAATATTCAAACCTGGGGGGGGGGGGGCTGTTGTTTTCAATTTGTCAATCCAGAATTTTTCTCTTGTTAGCCTAAACGTTTTAATTTCTTCTGAAGTTTCAAAGTCGCTCTTGGTCTTTTCTATTGGCGTGACAATGAGATCAGAAATGTCATGATTTGGTTGGTTGAAATGAATTGAGACAGTTTTGTCTTTTTTGGTGACTATGTCTGACCGGTGACCGTTAATTCTTTCCCTAAGTGCATTTTGAGTCTCCCCTACGTATTGCTTGTCACATTTTCTGCATGAAATTAGATAAATTATGTTTGAACTACTGCATGAAAGTTGGTCTAATATTGGGAATTTTGTGCCAGATGTTTTGTTATGGAAATGGTCTGATATGTTTAAGATTTTGCATGTTTGACATCTTGGATGGCCACAAATTTTGGTTTTAACTGCTGATTGTATATTATTTGTTTCTTTGGCGGCAAGCTCAGCTAGAGTGTTGTTTTTTATACGTCGTAGATAGCGTTTGGAATATCCCCTTTCCCTTAGTTTGCTCAATACCAATGTACATGCTGACTCAAAGTCGGTCTTCTGAGTACATATCCTATGAAAACGGAGAATCTGAGATTTTATGATGCCAGAGAATGTATGTTTTGGGTGAAAGGAGCTTTTGAACAATAATTGATGTGTGTCGGTTTCTTTGAAAAATACTTTAATTTCCAATTGGCCTGTGATTTTGGTGCTGCTACTTTTAAAAACGGTAGTATCAAGGAAATCTATGCTATTGTGACTTACATTTGCGGTTAATTTGACAGATGGATGATGATTGTTCAGAATGTTGAAAAACGTCCAAAATTCGTCTAGTGTGTACGTCCAGACTATGAAAACGTCATCTAAAAACCGCGCATAGAAATCTGGTTTTAATGGACAGAGTGGCAGAACTTCCCTTTCCCACTCCGCCATGAAGAGATTTGCATAACTCGGGGCAAATCGTTTTCCCATCGCAGTTCCGGAAGACTGAAGGTATACTTGGTCGTTAAAAGCGAAGTCATTCCTCCTCAGACGAATGTCGAGTAATTTGAGGATTTCTTCGTCCGGTCTGGATGCTTGCGGGTTCCTAAGAAATGCTTTCCTAACTGCTTCAACTCCTGTGGTATTATCGATGTTCGTGTACATGCTCTGTACGTCAATGGATATTAGTATGGGGTGCTCGGGTACTCTTAACTGTTTAATTTTGTGAATGAAATCGTTAGTGTCTTTAAGGTATGATGGGTGTTGGCATGCTAGGGGTAATAAGAAATGATCTATATATTGTGATACATTGTATGATTCGCTGCCGCAGTCTGATATTATTGGGCGTCCCTTGGGTAATTTATTGGGTATAAACCATTCCGTTTCTGGATTTTTATGTATTTTTGGTAGCGTATAGAGATGTCGTTGTCGACAGTCAGATTTGGCGGAAAGATAATCATATTGTTTTGCTGTTATATATTCCTTGTCTTGCAATTCATGTAAGATGTTGTTTATTAAAGTTGCGGCGTCCTTAAAGATGGGTTGGTCTAATTTAGTGTAATGTATAGGATTACTTAATTGTTTTTCTGACTCTGAGATATAGTCTGCGCGATTCATTATGACACAACATGAGCCTTTGTTGCTTTTCTTAATTATTATGTTTTTGTCTTTTTTGAGGGTGTTTAATGCTGTTTTAGTTGCTCGGTTGAGATTTGGTTTTTGTGATTGTGGTAGAAGGGATGATATTTCTGTGTTCATTTCATCGAAAGTTTTTAGGATGGCTGGTGATAATGACTTTTTAGGTGGTTTCCATGTGGATTTTTCTGTGAATAATTTCTTACCTCTGCCGGGTTTGTTCCTAAAAAAATAAGTCAACGAAAGTGTTCTTTGGAAGCGATCGGTTGCCTGGGTGATGGGGTCTATGGATATTATTGTAGGGGTTGGGATGAATTTAAGGCCTTTATCAAGAATGTTCATTTCTAGGGGGCTGAGAAGTCTGTCGCTCAGACTGACAACTGTCTGTCCTAAAGACGGCTTCTCATTCCTTTTCCCTAATCCTAGTTTAAATTTCTCATCCAGCAGTTGATGATGTCTCTGGCCGTGTCCGGGCTCCAGTGGATGGCGTCGTTACCTTTCAATTCAATTTTGCCCTTGAAGTTTGGTAGTGTGGTGGCGTTTGGTGAAGGTGCAGTGGAGATCAATTGGTTGTAGCTGGTGAGTTTTGGTAAGCGATCGGATTTTCCTGTCGGAGTCGAGAAGAAGTGGGGATCTGTGTGGTGAAGAGCTTGGTTGTTGGGAAAGCTGCTCTGGTCACCTTGAGTAGATCTAGCATCTGCTCATGTATCCTTGGTCCACTTTCCTCCCTGTTGTTGAGCCCGACATGTATCACTAATTCTTCTGGTGCAGGTCCCATGTAGTTCTGGATGCAGGGCCTGTTATAAACAAAAGAGTGTCTAGAATTGGAGAAAAGGGATCAAATTTGCAATTGCATAAGAGTAGCCGGAAACACTGCTCTTCGGGCCCACTCGGCAAACCTCAGCAGATTCCAGTACCTTACATCTAGCCTCGGCTGTATGACGAAGTCCGCCATTGGAACTACTTTCAAGTTCCCGAATTACCAACGGCGTTGCCCCTGACGACGCCTTTGATTGAAGAATGTTTTATCATACAAATATTTCCATGTCTGAAGCTGTTTTTCTTTCAAGTTTATCCGATTTTTGTCAAACAAGGACAACTTTAAACTGAAAATTCTACACACTCTGGGAACAACGCAATTTTGAGAACTTGGAATTAGAAGCGGCAAGTTTTCCTAATAAGTAAATCGGTGCCGCATCGCAATTGTATAGGCGTAGGTACATATCACTTACCGTCATACAGCCGAGGCTAGATGTAGAGTAAGCCGAGTGCTTCGGGCCAACTGTCCCTCATAGCCCACTGTATGACATACACCTAGTTGGTGGAGAACATTAGTTACATTAGTATATTAGATCCTATACTGTTTTATCGTCGACCGCCGGAGACAACGTTTTAAACTGTTACGTAGATCATTCCCTGGCCGTGGTTTGGTCCACAATTGGGGCCCCAATTGCAACTCCTGTTTGTTGAAATCGATACGGCCCCTATTCCCCACAAATGGCGCCATTGTTACTTTGGACTTCGACTCGAACTGCTTTGATAGACTACTTCTAAATTGTTTGATAATCTGTTCTATAGAAATGTAAGGGAGACAACCTATATAATCCATCGGGATGCAGACCACCAAATAGTTGCATGCACACTTTTAACATGCGAAAAAAAGATTTTAGCCGCTTTAACTCTTGACGGAATTTTCGATTGGATTGAAGTTTCTGCACAACAGACAACGTTTAATTGATTTATTGATTCTTATTTTCATTTTGCCCGGCCTAGAAGTGTTTTCGACTTCTCGTGGTCGAATTCCGAACAGGATAGTGGTTTAAAATAGGCTATGCCTATTCCCCAATCCCTATTCAGATACAAATCTGAATAACGTGTATACGTAGGTTCAATGTTTCATCCCATCCGAAGAACTATATATTATGTAAGATCACGTGTACCACTTACTGTAGCCATCAAATCAAAAGACGTTAACTTTCTTTCTTTGTCGGGATTCGGGGGGTTGGATGGCTGAATGGTTAGCACGTGCGCGCTGTATCATAAAGTCTGTCATTGAGTCAACTGGCGTGGTTTCGAATCCCCGGTTGTACGTGACAAGGAATAGGGTCGCCTGTCCAACCTCGTGGGTTTTCTCCAGGTCCTCCGGTTTCCTCCCACTGCTAAAGACCCCTACGCGCAAGCGAATTATTGAAATAAAATTAAACCATATGTTGGTCCCGAAATGACCTAGTTTGTGTCAAGTGGACGTTAAACCCCATTTCTCTTTCTCTCTTTGTCGGGATTCAATAACAAGAGACAAGTTTAAGAAAGAAACTACAGTGCTTCAAGGTAAGTTTTATTAATAGATTTAAACAGGTAAGCTTTAATTAACAGATTTAAACAGGTAAGCTTGTATTAACAGATTTAAACAGGTAAGGTTTTATTAACAGATTTAAACAGGTAAGCTTTAATTAACAGATTTAAACAGGTAAGCTTGTATTAACAGATTTAAACAGGTAAGGTTTTATTAACAGATTTAAACAGGTAAGCTTTTTATTAAGATTTAAACAGGTAAAATTTTATTAACAGATTTAAACAGATACACAAACAGCTATTGAACAAATGTACTCGTAATTTGTAAAAAAAAGTCATATCTCTGGGTAAATAAAGTAATATGTCATGAGATATCAGGTCATCGTTTCACAGGCCCGTAGCCCCCCTGAAAAAATGTTTTGCCCCCCCCCCCGACCATAGCTCTAAAATACCTTCTGAAGACTGTGCCAGGTGTGCTACGTGCCTGTTTTCAAATATCCCCTTTTGTCCATTTATCTTTAGAAATTCTGATCTATGATCTACTCGTGTGGATTTACACCTTACCAAACTAATCCGCAGTAAATATTCGCTAGGCCGCTACCTTCACTGATAGGAACAACATCGGGGCGAGTTAATTAGCCCACATTATTCACTTTTTTATCTTCTGCAAATTAAAATCCTTGACCTTTGACCTCCACTAATTTTATCAGCATCACAATCGTCGTCGTCATCATCGCTTTAATTATTGTATTAGTAGAATCATACACAAGAATATTTTTAACAGAATAAAGCTAAACAAATATCCTAATCGTGGCACAAGTAAAATTGTGAGGTGATAAAAAAGTGTCATTTTATTAAAAAAAAAAAATATTAGTATTTGTATCCGAGACGCTAGGAAACGATATCCTACTTCCGGTTTGGGGCAGCAATTAGCTGTGCAGTGCTAAATTATAAGGCCCGCTCAATGTTTCGTCATAGGTCACGAAATGTAAACAGGGCTAGCGCTAATCCCAACCCTAACCCCAACCACCTAGCCCCAATGCTTCCCCAAATTCTTAAACCTAGCCTACAATCTCGCCAACAATCAGGTGCTTTAACCTTATTTACTTTTCAATCACCTTGACAAAAATTGAGCTGGCCTTAACAAATAGATTTAGCCCTGTACGTATACATGCCGAAAAACATACAGATTTGTTTTACAATAATGATGATAAAATGAAATTAAAAAATTAAAAAATTATCACATCACGAAATAATTCTAAGTAATACAAAATGTTTCATAAAAAGCCTACACAATATGTTTCGTATCTCGGGACGCTAGGCGATAATAAACTATCTCCGCCTTTAAGCAGCAATTATCTGTGCATGTACAAACGCAGGCTATCATTATCATAATTTGTAATATTGAAAATATCATCACCATTTAACACAACACAGTTCTATGGATAACAATCACTATATTATATGCACACCACGTTTTGACAAGAATTCACTGATAACGACCAGTGAATTCTTGTCAGTAACTGGATGTCTGTATGTATAGGGCTATCGGATTAAAGTATAATTATTGCTTAAAATGATGTATTGAATTTATAAAAACAAGTTGATACACGGACTTGTTTTCTCGTATATCGTGACAGTCATTTCTTTATGAATAGTTCGTTTCGAACATATAATCATCCCACAGTCTCATACAACAACTTATCAGTGAGCTGAAAAGTGAATGGGAATCTTTTCCTTAGCCAGTAACGATAACTCGTGTTTTTCTTTTGGAGGCAGACCACCATTTAATTTCACCATCTCGGTACAAATTCTAGTTCCTTTATTTATAGCAATTCTCTCTGTGTCTCCTTTCTCCCCTTTTGCATGCCAATTTGTGTTGATTTTTTGGTCTAGAATGGACGAAGAGGGTTTGAATTGACATTTTCCGCCAGGTTTTAGTAAATATTCATGATTTCGAGGCGGAAGGATAACGGAGCTATCACGTTGGCTACAATGATATGTACGGCAATTGGTTTCATGTTTTTAGTATGCATCTTCAAGTTTGTGTATTTCAAAATTTTGTTTGTCAACCTCATACAAGTTTTAGTGTAAAGACAACGAAAATTTGGGGAAAAGTAAGAGGTGGGCAAAGACGCTACAATTAACATTGAAGTCAATGGGGAAATGGATGGTGGTCTGCCTCCTTCTTTTAGGGTCACTTACTGATTCTTCAAACCATGGTTACGGATCAACCATAGCAAAGATCTCCGTGTTAACATTATATGTGAAATGTGTTTTAGTTTAATCACATGTAATAATGTTGATAACCAACATTGTCCTTTAATATCATTTGTTGCTAAATAGAGAAAAAAAAGTCACTTAAAGACGCGATGCGCCATTTCAGTAACATAATCATAACTTGCAAACTACAATACACGTGAAGAGTCCAGGGGAAGAACGATCTAAGTCACATTTTTGTCTTTTCGCATAAACAGCAAAACAGAGAGAGAGAGAGAGAGAGAGAGAGAGAGAGAGAAATGGGGTTTAACGTCCACTCGACACAAACAGCAAAACAGAGAGAGAGAGAGAGAGAGAGAGAGAAATGGGGTTTAACGTCCACTCGACACAAACTAGGTCATTTCGGGACTAACATATGGTTCAATTTTATTTCCATAATTCGCTTGCGCGTAGGGATCTTTAGCTGTGGGAGGAAACCGGAGGACCCGGAGAAAACCCACGCGGTTGGACAGGCGACCCTACTCCTTGTCACGTACAACCGGGGATTCGAAACCACGCCAGTTGACTCAATGACAGACCCTATGATACAGCGCGCGCACGCTAACCATTCAGCCACCCAACCTCCCCAAACAGCAAAACAGACTTTTGTACGAGAATGCTTGACGCGAACAGAACAACGAGAGACTTTAATTACAACCTCAAAATGATGTTTAATATGAATCATAATTACCAGTACAACAACTGACTTCAACTTTTCAGGCAAATTAAGGTTACATTTGTATGTCTACATTTGTATTCCGCCTGACTTTTGCAAAATTCAAATATTTTTTATATATTTTTAACCAGGTGTGCCGCTATTTTTTCATGTATTCCAAGGTGTGCCGTTGCCAAAAAAGGTTGAGAACCACTGAATTAGAATTCCGTTCTACACATGGTTCAGTGGTCCAATTCACGTTAAAACACCCAAATTAGATATACATAGCACTATAGGAATCACTTACATACTACATAATCGTAAAAACTTTAATCTCTAAAGGAAGTTCCATCCTACTATAGTTCAATTTACGTTAAAACACCCAAATTACAAATACCTAGCACTATAGGAATCACTTACATACTACATAATCGTGAATCTTTAATCTCTAAAGGAACAGGAACACCAGTCCTACAACAGTTCAATTTACGTTAAAACACCCAAATTACAAATACCTAGCACTATAGGAATCACTTACATACTACATAATCGTGAATCTTTAATCTCTAAAGGAACATCCCTCCTACAATAGTTCAATTTAGATTAAAGTACCTGAATAAAATATACTTATAGTCCCGATGCGTCATTTTAGAGCTGTAAAATCACTTGCCAACTAAAATATTGTGAAAGATGAATCTCTTATAAGAATATCCGTCCAAAAATGTTTAATTTCCATTCATTATTAACAAAAATATGTGGAATTGAAATTCCATCGATCCATGCTGCTCGCTATGCAATAAGCCTGTCGCCATTTTGTTGTCCGCGAGGTTTATTGATAGGCCTTTTTGTTTTTAAAATGGTTTAATTCCTTTTAGTATTTACAATGTGGAATTGAAATTTTATCGATCTACGCTGTTCGTTAAACCCACAGCCATTTTGTTCATGATTTGATCCAAGTCGTTAAATAATTAATTTGAGCACATATTAGCGTGGTTTAAGCCATAGAAACAAAAATGATATTTGAGCTAAAATTGCAAATGGCGCATCGGGATTCTGTAACGGTGACTGACAATCGAAGGTACTCCTTTAACTTTAAAACCATCCTTTGAAATCCTGTTTACTGGAACTGTGTAAACACCATATAGACATGTTATGTTGGAGGCTGGAATCACTCGGCCCCAAACCTCGGCAGATTCCAGTACCCTACATCTAGCCTCGGCTGTATGACGAAGTCCGCCATTGGAACTACTTTCAATTTCCCGGATTACCCCGTTAACGGTGTTGCCCATAACGACGCCTTTGAAGAATATTTTATCATACAAAGATTTCACAGTCTGGAGCTGTTCTTTTTTTCAAGTTTATTCGATTTTCTTCAAACATGGACAAATTTGCACTAAAAATTCTACACACTCTTCGAACGACGCAATTGTGAGAACTTCAATTCTAAAAGCGGCAAGTTTTCCTCATAAGTAAACCCGTGCCGCATCGCAATTGTATAGGCGTAGCTACATATCACTTACCGTCATACAGCCGAGGCTAGGGTACTGGAATTTGCCGAGGTTTGCCGAGTGGGCTGGGATGGGAACCTATCGTAGGAAGATAAGTCATGATTTGAATTATAATATATTTGTAAAGCAACATCTCTTACTGGAGTTTTATTTCTATAAAACCACCTCTTGCTGAAGCTATTGCCGCTCCATTGTCGCTGAACATCCTGATATGGGCACTGACCATCCCTTGGTATTACAAACGCTGATTACCGAAGAAGTTACCGTCAAATCACTGCTACAAGTGAATGCGTATGTTACTTCTGTACCGATAACTAGGGGTTCTACAACAGTGGCCACTTGCAACATACCACCTGCAGCACCTGGGTGTTCTGTTGGGGGATATTCACACCCTTCGTCTACAACAAAGAAAAAAGGGAATATAATAGAATCATCCTTGGGAATAAAATAAATAACTGAAATGAAATGGGGTTTAACGTCCTATGGTTCTGGACAGGCTGGGTTCATGAAGACGGACATACGCCATACAGTGTTCTATTAGGGGAATTTTGCCCAGGCAGCGGCACTACGGCCTACTCTTATATCCATTTCCAACTGTTAAGGTTTTTTTTTCATGTACACACCAATATGTACATGGGACCTCGGTTTGTCGTCCCGTCCGAATGACTATACAATTGTCCTTCGCGGGAGCGAACCACAGACCTTCGGACTAGTCAGCGTCTTACTCAGTGAGCCACCATGGCTTGCCGGTCAGGAAGGTGAATTATAATTAATAAGATAAAAATGGTTGAGTGTACAGTGCCATGACACGTACAGCATGTTGACACCACACACAACAAGAAGACCAAATACACGAAGAGAGACGGGAATGGTGTTTAACGTCCAGTCGACGTACACAAGGTTATTTTGGGACTAACATATGATTTAATTTTATCTTAATAATTGTGCGTAGGGGTCTTTAGCAGTGGGAGGAAACCGGTGGACCCGCATAGTTAGACTCTCCTCTTTGTCACGTACGAGCAGGAATTCAAAACCACGCCGTGATTAGCCTGTTTTTTTATATGTGTCAGTAACATATGGTTGAACTAATCGAAACCAATGGATCACTAACAAATATAACGCAAAACCAATAAACAATCTCCAGAGCTTTTCCCATTAACAATCTTCAGAGCTTGTTGCTCTCAATATTCAAAATAATACGTCTGATCTACCTTGTCCCATCATCAATCTTCAGAGCTTGTCTCGTCAACAGTCCCCAGAGCTAGTCCCATCAATAAACTAAAACCAATAAACAACCCACAGAACTTGTCTCGTCAACAGTTTACAGAGCTTGTCTCGTCAACAGTTTACAGAGCTTGTCTCGTCAACAAACCCCAGAGCTAGTTCAATCAATAAACTAAAACTAATAAAAATTTTACATAAGAGCTAATTGCCTAGTCAACAGTCTAAAACAGTGATTCTCAACCAGTGCGCGCGGCACACACGTGTGCCGCGAGATCATCATAAGTGTGCCACGAAATTTTGAACGGCACACTAAGAAAATTTCTCACTAAAGAAGCCAGCTATTTGACTGATGAAATTCTAAACACTGCAATAAAATAAGTTCATAGCTGTGTTTGTCTTTATTTAGTTTGAATCATTCTATGTGTCTATGACTAGTCTCTTTCTACAGGGTATGCCGTCTATGACTTGCCATGGGTTTTTTTTTTAGCAAAATTCAAATAGTTTTCATATATAGTTAGCCAGGTGTGCCGCTAGTTTTTCGTGTGTTCCAAGGTGTGCCGCAGACAAAAAAGGTTGAGAATCACTGACTAGAGAGCTTGTTTTATCAACCATCTACAGAGCTTGTCTCGTCAACAACCTAAAACTAATAAACAATCTTCAGAGTTTGTCTCATCAAAAAAACCCAGAGCTAGTCTCGTCAACAATAGAAATGAAACATCAGATGAACCCAAGGAATCAAGGAAACGGCCTTTAAAATACAGACTGAGTAATATTTACCACATGTAAGATTTAGAGCTGACCATTCGCCATTGTCTTGACAAACGGAAGTATTAGAACCAGAGACCTGAACATATCCAGTTGCGCATACGTAGTCCACAACACAACCAACAAATGATGGGTAGTAGAAAGAGACGGGAAGAATGACGTTAGTCTCATAAAAATCTACACATATTGATTCTGGAAATAAAGGTCGGCACAATTTATATATTACAGAGTTTAAAGGAGAAATGAAATGAAATGAAATAAAATGAAATGGGGTTTACTGTCATATTTTTCTGCTCCGAACTGGGATAATGAAGACGGGCATATCCCATACAGTGTGCTATGAGGGACATTTTGCCCGAACAGCGGCACTACGGCCTACTCTTATATCGAATTCCAACTGTCAAGGGATCTTTTACGTACTTAGGTTTTTCGTCCCATCCGAACGACAAGGGAGAACCACGCCGGAAAACCGGGACGGACTTCCTCGGCCAATGCAGGCTAGCGAGTCAGCGTCTTACCCACCTAATGACCGTGACCCCCAGGAGAATAACGATGGGTCAACATAAAACAACTTGTCGGATTAAACATAAAATATGCAAGAGCTAAATCTATGGAAGGGTATCGCTGCCAATATAAAATGCTCTGCTACAATGTCTTTTCCATTGATTATATATGTAAAATATATAATGTACAAAGTCCTAATACAGGTAATGATAAAGTCAAAATACCTCTAAGGCAAGAGTTAAATGTAAAACGTCAATGTTAAGTGTTAAATGACAAATGTTTTGTGGGCAAATGCTTTTTTTTTTTGCTTTTTTTTGACGTGTCTACATTTTATATTTCTCTCATTACATTTTAGATTTGCTCTCTGCCACATCCCTTTTGTACTCCACGCCTTCTACATAGCATGTTTCGCACAGCATCAACTTCCATATGCAGATGTGGGATATCACGTGACTTATTAACATATACGAAAACCCGGCACACTATAAGCCAGAACAAGGATATTCACGACACCAGTGTTTTTACCAAATTATAACTGTTCTTATATATAAACCTATCACTTAATTTAATTTGAGTGGGTGAGATATGACTTCTATACAATATGTGAATCCAATAATTAGTTAAACATACAACGTGGTCGCAAAATGAAAATGAAATGAAATGAAATGGAGTTTAACGTCCTACTGTTCTGCTCCTAACCTGGGCTAATGAAGACGGGCATACGCCATACAGTGTGCTATGAGGGAAATTTTGCCCGGACAGCGGCACTACGGCCTACTCTTATATCGAATTCCAACTGCCAAGGGATCTTTTACGTGCATTCCAATGTATACACGGGACCTCAGTTTTTCGTCCCATCCGAAGGACTAGACAGCTATCCTTGTCAGGCCCTCCGTCCTGCATCACTGACAAGGGGGAACCACGCCGGAAAATCTGGATGAACTTTCTCGGCCAATGCAGGGATCGAACACCCGACCTCCAGGCTAGCGAGCTAGCGTCTTACCCACTTAGCCACGTGATCCCCACGTGGTCGCAAAGATCATAGTATTACATCATCAGTTATATGGGCACAAAAGAAAATCAAGCATTATTAGCTTTGCTCTAAAACTGTGTTGGGTGGCGAGACCGGGACACTAAATGATAAATCATGTCCAGGGGTCGGGAATATGTGATAGTAGGAGGTAGGGGGTGAGGAGATACTAAATAATAAACTATGTATAACGTGTGATAGTGAGGAGAGAGATGGGGTTTAACGTCCACTCGACACAAACTAGGTCATTTCGGTACTAATATATTGTTCAATTTTATTTGCATACTTCGCTTCAGCAGTGGGAGGAAACCGGAGGTTAGACAGGCGACCCTACTCCTTGTCACGTACAACTGGGGAATCGGAACCACGCCAGTTGACTCAATGACAGGCATTCTAATACAGCGCGCTCACGCTAACCATTCGGCCATCCAACCCCCGTGTGGGGTGGTGAACCCGGGACACTAAATAATAAACTATAATACGCGTGCGTATAAACTAGGTGAAACTTACTACATTCTATGTCGAGTTCACCCCACTGTCTGTTGTCTTGACAAGTAATATTTGTATTACCACTGATATAAAGACTTCTAGTATCATTACAACTATAACTGATGGTTGTACCAATAAATGATTCTTCTACATCAGGATCAGGTATTGTATTGTTTGGTCTTGGTGGTGGACCACATCCGACAACTTTAAATAGAATACAAATTAAATGAAATCAAATTTAGACGTGTTTGGTTTGTGTTTTGTGCTGCCCATGGCGTTAATCTAAACTTACGTAATCGATTCTTCTACACCAGACTCACGTATCGTAAACTCTGGTCGTGGTGTTGGGCCACATCCAATGACTATAACAGAAATGAAACGAAATGGGGTTTAACGTCCTACTATTCTGCTCCTAAACTGGGCTAATGAAGACGGGCATACGCCATACAGTGTGCTATGAGAGAAATTTTGCCCGGACAGCGGCACTACAGCCCACTCTTATATCGTATTCCCAACTGTCAAGGGATCTTTTACATGCACACCAATGTGTACACGGGACCTCGGCTTTTCTTCGTCCCATCCGAACGACTAGACAGCTGTTCTTGTCAGGCCCTCTTTTCTGCATCACTGACAAGGGGGAACCACGCCGGAAAATCTGGATGAACTTTCTCGGCCAATGCAGGGATCGAACACTCGACCTCCAAGCTGGCGAGCCAGCGTCTTACCAACTTAGCCACCGATCGCCCAATGACTATAACAAATTGTTTTTTAAATATGGTAACTTATTAATATAATATGCCCTGTCAGTAGATCAAAGTAATAAAATGGCATATCGTCAGCTATAACAAAATATTTCATATCATAAAAATAGCAAGCAAATAAACTGATTTATAGAAAATGTTCAGCTAACAACAAAGACAAGGTGGTTCTCTCTATTTTATTACGTACACTCAGAAGAAAATATGTAAGCTGATAACGTTGACCAGGCCCGTAACTAGGGGGATGTGGGGAGTGGGGGGGGGCTCCTGCAAAAAGTTTCGCCCCCCCCTCCCCCACGTGAAAAATTTGTCGACCATAAAAACAATCGATATACATTTTCCGCCAATTTTACAGCACCACTCAGAACATTTCCCGCCCCCCTCGTTGATCGGAGCTAGTTACGGCCCTGCAGTTGACTATTGAGGTTGGGCCTTTTAGTAATGACATTTTTTTTTATTAAACCATATAAGTGGTCAGTATTCTAAAATAATGTTTAGTATGTAGAGAAAGGGGTTAGAAATTATACAGTTGTCATTAATTAACAAGTGTATGTAAAAGATATCACAACTGGTGTAAAAGCGTGATTATTTATAACACCCATCACTATTGAATACACAAACCTGGACAATAGTGGTGTATATCATTCAATAGTAGTCACAGTTTTAACATCATAGTGATAAAACACCTATTTTTTGACTACTGCCTGATTACTAACAATGAGATTAAAACCAATATCCAGAATCAGGAGGTATCTTACTAAAAATTCATGTGCTAGAGTCGATTACCATTGGTCGTATCGCAGAAGTACAAACACTTTCTCGGTGACCGTCTTCATTAGCCCAGTTCGGAGCAAAACAGTAGGACGTTTAACCCCATTTCATTTCATTTCACTTTCTCGGTGGAGGAAACTAGGAGATACCCAACCCCTTGGCCTTCCCGCCCTCGAAAGTTCCACCACCCCAGAAAGATATATAACTGTAGAAATGATTTTGAGACCAGAAGAGAAAATACCTTCACATATTATATCAATTTCTGACCAGGTAGAATTCAGCTGGCAGACAGAAAAACCCCTACCACCGGTCTGCTCATAATTAGTGTCACATGTATACGGTGCCTTGGTCAAATACCGTATATCATTGGTACTAAAGTCTTCCAGGATAACACCTCGTATACCAGTCTCGCCTCTGGGTGCATCACATCGGATAACTGTAAAATTTAATAAAAAACGAAAAGGGACTTTGAAACAAACGAATAAAGATATTATGGTAACTGTACTGAGCATAGATCAACTTACCATGTCGTTCGGACGGGACGAAAAAGCGAGGTCACGTGTACACATTGGTCCAAGTTGGAATTTGATATAAAAATAGGCGGTAACGTCCCTGTCTGTGGAAAATCCCCACATAGCACACTGTATGGCGTACGTAGCATAAGCTCGTCTTGATTAACCCAGTCGAAGCAGAAGAGTAGGACGTTAAACTGCTATTCATTAAACCCCAGGGCCCTGTTTCTCAAAATCTTAACTAAAGATAAAATCCAAATTTTAGTAGACACTTCAATTTTGATTGGCTAAGCACTAAAATCAATCTAATATTATCCAATCAAATTACTAAAATCTGGATTTTATCTTAGTTAAAATTTCGTGAAACAGGCCCCAGTTCACTAACTCAGAGTTGATGATCTAATCATTTTCTCTTCTTAAAAGACATGTAATAAGATATTCAGTAAATGGATACGATTTGAATAAAAACAATAAAAGCCATACGGTAGCATGGAAAAATATAACAAATGAAATAAAATCGGGTTTACCGAACTACTTTTCTGCACTGACGAGGCTAATGAAACTCTCTATATGATTAGTGATGGTACAGACTCTATAGTGATGGGGCAGACTCTATAGTGATGGGACAGACTCTATACGATTAGTGATGGGACAGACTCTAGAGTGATGGGGCAGACTCTATAGTGATGGGGCAGACTCTATAGTGATGGGGCAGACTCTATAGTGATGGGACAGACTCTATAGTGATGGGACAGGGGACAGACTCTATAGTGATGGGACAGACTCTATAGTGATGGGACAGGGGACAGACTCTAGAGTGATGGGACAGACTCTATAGTGATGGGACGGACTCTATAGTGATGGGGCAGACTCTATAGTGATGGGACAGACTCTATAGTGATGGGGCAGACTCTATAGTGATGGGACAGACTCTATAGTGATGGGACAGACTCTATAGTGATGGAACAGACTCTATACGATTAGTGATGGGACAGACTCTATACGATTAGTGATGGGACAGACTCTATAGTGATGGGACAGACTCTATAGTGATGGGACAGACTCTATACGATTAGTGATGGGACAGACTCTATAGTGATGGGACAGACTCTAGAGTGATGGGACGGACTCTGTATGATTAGTGATTGGAAAGCTTTGTACGATTAGCGATTACAAGTAGACCCATAAAAATAAATCAACGCACAAAATGAAAGAGGCTTATTCGATTTACAATTAGATTTTACCTATGATAGTTGTTGTTCTACTTCTTAAGGTATGACCCTCGGGGGTTATATCGGAGACAAAAGTATCGCAGGGGTCTATCCTGTGGGTGGGGAGGGGGGATATGGAACCAGATTATCGGGAGTAAATCCATGAGGAACATAAATATCCCCTTGATTAAAATCTACAAAGGTTCAGCATCTCAAGAAATTATCTCAATAAAACTGAAAATATGCATGCATTATACTTACGTTCACAACCTAGATCAAGGTCCGTCCATACACCGTCAGCCTGACATGTTGATTTCCCACTTCCGCTTACTAAACGGTATCCTAGTTGACACTCATATTCAGCTGTAGAATTAAACACAGCCGGGTTCGGCAATGACGTCATTTTCATTTCTTCTGGTAGACTCAAATCACCACAATCAATTTCTGTCAAAATAACAAAAACAAAAATTTTAATAGAAAACACTTTTCATTCTGTGTCACAACTCTCAAAGTCCCTGACATCACGTTGTACTTCAATATGAACGTCACTATGGACTTCACATTGGACTTGAATATGAACTTCACTGTAGACTTGGCATTTAGAGCCTCGGTGGCTCAGTGGGTAAGACATTGGCTCGCTAACCTGAAGGCCCCGTGTTCAATCCTGGTGAATGCCGTTGAGACCTTTGGTCCTGCCGATACAAAACTTCCACACGGTTTCTCTCGGCTGGTGTGCGAGCTATCAAACCCTACAACTCGTGCAATTCAAAACAAGTATGTCGGGTTGTAAGCTCGGCTTAAAGTATATAAGCTTCTAACTCAATACCATCCAAAGTCTTCGACATTGAAAACACGAATTATTTGTCAATTAAAATCAACATTGATGCTGTAATCTTACCTGGAAAAGATAGGCTTCTGATATCTAATATTTAAGACAACATAAACATTCTACCATTGGTACACGAATTGTATACCGTAATGCCTTTCAGCGCCATTTGTAACGAGGGACTCGAAGAACGAGGCCAAATATATTCCACAAGTCATATCAAACGGTGACGCCATATTCTTATCTGAAGACCGAGAGCAATAAATACTATCGGTGTAGACCGGAATAACCTGACGCAAGAGATTGCCATTCGATTGCGACTTCTGACGTATTTCGCCGAACATAGCTTATTTAAAATTAGAGTAAAAACGGAAACGATTGAATGTAAATCAATTTATATACATTCATGTTACATTATCATATGCGTTGCGACCCATTTGTGTCAATTTCTAGGTCTCAAATATTAGAGATTTAGCTCCTTTAAGATATACGACCAAAGATTATCCGATTTAATTAAAATTTTGAATCTAAGGGCGGATAACTCTGTCTATATGGATTTAAGGCCTTGGTGGATTTGTGAGTAAAATTGTAGACTTACCACCACAAGTTAGAGTAACCTCGGTCCATGCCCCATCAGCACCACATGTACTAGTATTGGCACCACTCATATAATAATAGCCTATTTTACAACCATATTCTGCTACTGTATTATACGGTGCTGGACTTGGTAGATTCATCATCACTTTATCTTCAGGCAGGACTATACTACCACAATCAATCTCTATAATTATGCAATAAATAAATTGACAGTGTCACGAAATGCTAACAAAGGCCGCGTTTTTTCTACCATTCCAGCCCGTGAATACAGCAACTTCAGAGTTGTCTAACAAGCCTAGTTGACCGACTCCAATCAACCAATCGATCGTTTACAGTTTACGGAGACAGGGCCGTCGGCAGGACATTTTTAAAATTTAACTGCCGCAAACACGTTTTCCTGCTATTTCAGCTCTTGAATACAGCGACTTCAATGTGGTCCAATATAGCCTACATGAGTTGGCTGACCCAAATCACAAACAAACAACCAATCGTCTCGGGGTATGGGGGCCTCGCCCTTCTAAATTCCAACCATACAATCACACTACTGCATTCACAAATAATAATCGATGCCCGAAAATGTCCATAGTCAATTCAGACCCCCCCCCCCCCCGCCCAACTGGCTCGTACGCATATGCCGGCGGAACATCAAAATATATATCCATTATACTCACGTTGACAGACTAGATCAATATTCGTCCATACACCGTCAGCCTGACATGTTGATTTCCCACTTCCTTTAATAAAACGGTATCCTAGTTGACACTCATATTCAGCTGTAGAATTATACAGAGCAGGGTTCGGTAATGACGTCACGTTCATTCCTTCTGGTAAACCCAAATCACCACAATCTATTTCTGTCAAATAAAAAAAACAAGAATTTAAATAGAAAACTCTTTTTATTCTGTGTCACAACTCTCAATGAAATGAAATGAAATGAAATGGGGTTTAGCGTCCTACTGTTCTGCTCCTAACCTGGGCTAATGAAGACGGGCATACGCCATACAGTGTGCTATGAGGGAAATTTTGCCCGGGCAGCGGCGCTACGGCCTACTCTTATATCGAATTCCAACTGCCAAGGGATCTTTTACGTGCACGACAATGTGTACACGGGACCTCGGTTTTTCGTCCAATCCGAACGACTAGACAGCTGTCCTTGTCAGGCCCTCCGTCCTGCATCACTGACAAGGGGAAACTACGCCGGAAAAACTGGATGAACTTTCTCGGCCAATGCAGGGATCAAAATATATCCGACGAGACGGATATGATATTGAAATAAGATTGAACCATATGTCAGTCCCGAAATGACATAGTTTGTGTCGAGTGGACGTTACCCCCTCCCCCCCCCCTCTCTCTCTCTCTCTCTCTCTCTCTCTCTCTCTGTGTTATCATTATGGCTGTATTAGCACACCGTTCGCACCCAACCACCGTACTGCTACCACGGGAAGTCTTCTTGTGAAATTTTAGTAAACTCATGCGTGAGTATTACGCGTCACTAGCGTACAAGATCGCAGACCGGCCGCAGAGACTTTTTGTCCTAAAGATACAAAACTTCCACCCGGTTTCTTGTGGCTGGTGCGCGGGCTACTATACCCTACAACAGGTACGGCAGATTATGGGCTGGGCGTAAGATATACGACCAAAGATTATCTGAGTTAAATTTAAATTTTAAATCTAAGGGCGGATAACTCGGTCTATGTGGATTTCCGGCCTTGGAGGAGTTGTAAGTAAAATTGTAGACTTACCACCACAAGTTAGAGTAACTTCGGTCCATACCCCTTCAGCACCACATGTACTAGTATTGGCACCACTCATATAATAATAACCTATTTTACAACCATATTCTGCTACTGTATTATACGGTGCTGGACTTGGTAGATTCATCATCACTTTGTCTTCAGACAGGACTATACTACCACAATCAATCTCTATAATTATGCAATAAATAAGTTGACAGTGTCACGAAATGCTACCAAAGGCCGGCGCAACATGAAAATATACATAAATTATACTCACTTTCACAACCTAGATCAATATCCGTCCATACACCGTCAGCCTGACATGTCGATTTCCCACTTCCCTTAATAAAACGGTATCCTAGTTGACACTCATATTCAGCAGTAGAATAAAACATAGCGGGGTTTGGTAATGACGTCATTTTCATTTCTTCTGGTAGGTTTAAATAACCACAATCAATTTCTGTTTAAATAATAAACATAATAAATATATGAGCTTTAAAAAACTCTAATGAAATATAAATAATAAAATATAAATAATATATAAAATAAAATAAAATATAAAATATTATATAAAATATAATGAAACAAAAATAATATCAAATATGGTAAAATATACATGATATAAAATATAAATAATGCAAAATACATATAAATAATGCAAAATATAAATAATACAAAATATAAATTATGTGAAATATAATCTAAGATATTGCATACAATAAAATATAATATAAAATATAATGAAATACAATATAAAAATACAATATAAAAATATACAATATAAAAATATACAATATAAAAATATACAATATAAAATATATACAATATAAAATATTATATACAATATAAAATATTACATACAATATAAAATATACAATATTAAAATATAATATACAATATTAAAATATAATATACAATATTAAAATATAATATACAATATAAAAATATAATATAAAATATACAATATAAAAATATAATATAAAATATAATATAAAATATAATATAAAATATAAAAATATAATATAAAATATAAAAATCTAATATAAAATTTAAAAAATCTAATATAAAATATACAAAATAAAAATATAATATAAAATATACAATATAAAATATAATATAAAATATACAAAATAAAATATACAATATAAAAATCTAATATAAAAATATAATATAAAATATACAATATAAAATAATATACAATAATAAAAAAAAAATATAATATACAATATACAATATAAAATAATATACAATATAAAAATATAATATAAAATATACAATATAAAATAATATACAATATAAAAATCTAATATAACATATACAATATAAAATAATATACAATATAAAAATATAATATAAAATATACAATATAAAAGGTAATGTAAATGTGATGTGATGTGATGTGATGTAAAACAAAACATATGCAAAATAAATATTATATTAGAATATAAAATATAACAGATGAAATATTTTTACCTTTTTTAACACAACGATGTTTTGTTGAAGCCTCGAGCAACATACATAATTCATTTGCATAGCACGGTGTAGAATCACAGGGGTTCGCATCTTGATACGGCTAAATAAACAAAGGTAAAACACAAGCTGATATGAAAAATGACCTTAATCAAAACGAAGGAGTTCAGTTCAATGAAAATGATAACAAAATGAGATAAAATGGGGTTTAACGTCCTACTGTTCTGCTCCGGCTGGGCTAAAATAAAGGAGTTCGATAGGAAAATGATCTTAATTAAACTAGAAATAGTTTTCTAGAAATGACAAGGAATGTGGTCTTTATTGAGTGTAATAAGTTTACTAGAAATGGTAAGGACATTCGTCCCAATCGAATTTAAAGGATTAAAAGTTTAATGTCCGGAATTAATTAAAAGTTTAATTTCTTAATTAATTAAAAGTTTAATTTCCTTAATCAATAAAAAAAAAAAATCCTAAAACGAACCAGTTAAACAGAGATGATCAAAAAACTTATCTTCATGACGACAGCCATACAGTGTGCGATGGGGGAATTTTGCCCGGACATCGGCACTACTCTAATATCGAAGTTCAACTGCGAAGGGATCTTTTACGTGCATGTTGATGTGTACACGGCACACCGGTTTGTCGTCCCACCTGAACAACTATACGTTGTCTCTTGCCAGACCTCTATCCTTAACCACTGACATTGGGGAGGTTAGTGAGACAACACCCTACTAACTGAAACACCGCGGTTCCCATACTACGCTGAACAAGTATATAGCCGATGTATGTTTCAGCAGTGAACAGTTAAAGCAAATAACGAAAGTGATGTTTATCAATTTCCGCTTATTCTGTCGCTATAGTAACAGTAAAATTTGCCAATGCTATATAGCCTACTGACCGTACAGCCAGGGGAAGTAACTATTACACGAAGCCCAGCCGGATTTGGTATATAAATAGAGTCCACGTGACTAATGTGGGACAATAATTGTAAGATAGGCCTACTTACCGTACAGCAAGGGGAATTAACTGTAACATGATGTCCAGCAGGATGTGGTTTATAAATAGAATCCACGTGACTATTACGTGACAATAATTGACATTGTGATACGGTCATTATATAATTATAAGATGTACATAATTTAGAATATTGACAGAGTTTATAACATTGTACTTCATTTTTAACTGTTGCATTCTGGTAAGGTTTACCATAAAGACCTGGTTTGTCGTCTGGTAGCACACAAGTTGCAATTACAGAAACAATAAATATTGTCCATAGAAATAAAGTAAATAGTATTATGGCTGACATTATATCACGTATTTATTGTTTTTACGTGTGGTTAAAATGGTATGACACACACAGTAAGTGCAAATTTCAAATAAGAACAGCATTAGTACAATGTTTCAACAATAAATTCCAAGAGTTTGTCGTTGACAATCAAACGAAACACTGCGAGGAGTATGGTCGTTGACTACGCGAATCCACTTAATCAAGATATAGATCTATTCTGTATTACTATTAGACACCCATGTATTGTCCTTACGTGTCGTTTATATTGTATGTAGAATATTTAATAGGTGGGATGAAACCAGAAGAAACAGTAGCCTACCAGTATCGGTAGATTCGGTATACAAGCACAAAACAATCGACATAAAGTTATATTAGTAAACTGTCTGAACAAGATGAACACAAAATAGACAGTATCGGTATACAATCGACGTAAAGTATTAGTACACTGTCCCGACAAAGTGAACACAGATTAGACAGTATCGGTATACAATCCCATGTAAATTTCAGCCTAGAAAAGTAATAAAGTTGACAATAAATTCCAAGAGTTTATCCTTGGTTACTGAAATCAACTTATTCAGGATAGAGACCTGGCCCTAAGTTCACTAAGCATTCTCAGACTAAAATTAAGAATTTACTCAACTTTCAATCAATGTTTATGAAAAATATCTTTGATCTAGAAACACAAAACTTTGCACATGGTTTCTTATTGATTTAATTGACACATTATAACAACATAAGTTTTATAAAGGGCTATATTTTAGTTAAAATTAGGCAAACAATTTTGAGAAAATTCTTAACTTAAGTCTGAGAATGCTTTGTGAACTCGGGGCCCGTTCTCAAAGTAGACAAACAGTTCTCAATGTACATAATGTACTTTTCGTTTATATTGTACGAATAAACAAGGTGGACATTGGGCAAGCACAACACAATCTCTGTAATTGTCAGCTAAGAAAATATACAAAAAGTATAAGTATCCTACAATGTGTCAACAACACACAAAAGGGATAAATACGGTGTGTCAACAACACACAACAAGTATAAGTACAGTGTGTCAACAACACAAAAGTATAAGTACAAGGTGTCAACAACACAAAAGTATAAGTACAGTGTGTCAACAACACCCAACAGTTATTAGTTTAATGTCTCCACAGTGCGATATCACTCTAGGTGTAAGTGGACGTAAAACGCCAGGAACGAGCAACGAACGGTGTTTGTCGTTGGGAATCAAACTATTAGCTACGCGAATCCACCAAAAGACACCATCCCTGGAATTTTATCTCACTGCAAATAAGGTTAATAGAAAATCAAAGTGCTGTTCATTGGGAATAGTCTTGAGTATATGAGTTTTTAAAACTTGGTCCATCGGTAGGTCGACTGGTTGTGAAATCATATATGAGATCCTTCAGGAGTTATTTGATTTTGTTGTTTATCTGGTGTTTACGAGATATAGTCCAACCTCGTGGGTTTTCTCCAGGTGCTCCGGTTTCCCCCCACTGCTGAAGATCCCTACGCGCCAGCGAATTATTGAAATAAGATTGAACCATATGTTGGTCCCGAAATGACCTAGTTTGTGTCAGTGGACGTTGTGACACTATTGGTTCTTTAATCATGTTCAGATGACAAGACTAGTTTAACACCTTATAATACTTTTATTCTCTGCTTCTTATATATTATTTACAAACATCGTAATGTTAAAGACACCCAGAACTAACTTGTATTGAGGGAGCCATGCTCAGGCACTCCCCCTCATTCCGCCTCGTCCCGTGCCAAGGCGCACACGGCCTCCGCTCTCGTGTCCTGGCCGGACCTGACTGTCGATTCGTTTGTTATCTGGGTTTATAAACCCTTCAAAACAAAGGATCTTATTAGGCTAATGTATCATATATCATATCAGGTTTAACATTATATATATGCTAATCAGACAAAGAAAGTTTAAATAAAACATACCAACAAGAAGTTAAGATTACATAATCACATAAGAAAGGCTACCAAGAACTCCAGGGGTCGGACAGGTTGATATGTTTGATATGTTGATATTAAAATCACTTTCATGTGTCAAAGTGGCAGGAAGCGTCTATAACATCTGTGATTATGTAACAACGTTAACCCTCCTCCCTCTCTCTCTCTTTCCCTCTCTCTCTCTTTCCCTCTCTCTCTCTCTCTCTCTCCATGATATGTGAACTCGTCGAAGCACCACTGTCGGTCGAAAATCCTTTCAACTGACAGAAACATGTGAACTATACCTTGACGACACTATAATAGCTTCTATACAAGGTCGCTACTACAGAATGAGAATCGTCTTCGCCGAGGGAGTACTTAAAAAGCATCCCAACTAAAAGAACAGCTTCGAAACACGGCTACAATATGTAAATATGTAAAAGGTGGAGAAGGCTGGATCGGAGATGGTCCTGACGTCATATGTGGATTGTGCGTTAGCCCTGTTTACATCATCTTGAGACTTTGACGAAATCTTTAGGTCCTAACCCTAACCCACAATCCACATATGACGTCATATTTGCTAAAATGTGCAGGACCATCTCCGATCTAGCGTTCTGAGTAAAGGGCATTTGAAAAAACAATAATATTGTGAGGATAGCCTGTCAGTAAAGTTTCCCTTCCTTGACAGGCGAAGCTCATTAGCCGTCTTAACGGAACGACGCTTCGAAAGCCTTACAATACAAATTAAGAGAGAGAGAGAGAGATAGGGAGAGAGGGGGCGTTTATTCGCTTGCGCGTAGGGGTCTTTAGCGGTGGGGGGGGGGGGGAATAGGAGGACCCGGAGAAAACCCACTCGACACAAACTAGGACATTTCGGGATTAACACATGGTTCAATTTCTTTTCAATAATTCGCTTGCGCGTAGGGGTCTTTAGCAGTGGGAGAAGATCGGAGGACGAGGTTGGACAGGTGATCCTACGCCTTGTCACGTACAACCGGAGAATCGAAACCCTGCCAGTTGATCCAATGCCAGATCTTATGATACAGCGCGCACGTGCCAACTATTCGCCCCCCCCCCCCAAAAAAAAAAAATAAAATAAATAGAAAGTGGTTACTTGTCTGAAAAGATCCGTGTTGTTGTTGGTGTATCGGTTTTCCAGATGATGCTTGACGTTCTTCGTGTCTCAGTGTTGTGAGTGGAATGTAGGTAAGTTGATGATGCTTGACGTTCTTCGTGTCCCAGTGTTGTGAGTGGAATGTAGGTAAGTTGTAGAGTAAAGATGATAATAGTTCAAGAGGAATTAAATCAATATATATCATAAAAGCAAAACATGTGAATTATTCAGGTAGGGTTTTGTTTTATCTTTCAAATCAATATATTCCTAATATAATAAATGTACATCAATTAGTTGTTGTTTTATTTTCACTTTCCGGTGTGGTTCACCCTTGTCAGTGATGCAGGACGGAGGGCCTGACAAGGACAGCTGTCTTGTCGTTCGGATGGGACGAAAAACCGAGGTCCCGTGTACACATTGGCGTGCACGTAAAAGAAAAGATCCCTTGACAGTTGGAATTCGATATAAGAGTACTCCGTAGTGCCGCTGTCCGGGCAAAATTTCCTATGCCCGTGTCTTCATTAGCCCAGTTCTGAGCAGAACAGTAGGACGTTAAACCCCATTTCATTTCAGAGAGAGAGAGAGAGAGAGAGAGAGAGAGAGACATAAATCCACACTGTGTAAAAGAACAATCTATTCAACTCAGTTTAATCCGCCACTTGAAAACTTTTATATTAAGACTAGAAATTGTATGATCATTCAAAATGGCGGATAGTATTATATCTGCTGTATTGCGGAGGGTGGGTGACTGTCAAATTTGATTTAACTGACAGGGAAGGGAGAGGCGCGGGGGTTAGAGAAGGGAGGGTCTAGCGTCCACTCGACATCGGAATTAAGTGTGTGTGTTTGAGGGTGGGGGGGCGGTGGCTAAGTGAGTAAGACGCTGGCTCGCTAGCCTGGAGGTCGCGGGTTTAATCCCGGTGTTGGCCGAAAAAGTTCATCGGGATTTCTAGGGTGGCTTCTCTTTGTCATTGATGCAGGATGTAGGGCATGTTAAGGACTGCTGTCTAGTTGTTCGGATGGGACGAAAACCCGGGGTCCCGTGTAAACATTGGCGTGTACCTTTTAAAATTCAATGTAAGAGTAGGCCGTAGCGCCGCTATCCGGGCAAAATTTCCCTCCATGTTGTATACCAGTCGAAGCGGAACAGTAGGACGGTAAACTCCATTCCATTTCATTTGATTTCCTGGGAAATCATAGAAAACCACGCCGGAAAATTTCAAAGAAACTAACCATAACCATGAAACTCCTGGTCGATATTATAAAAGATCAAAGGTCAAGCAGCATTCATTTTTCATATTGTTCTTTTCTATCCTTCAAATCAATTTATTTTGATTATAATAGATGTTCATCTGTTATGCAAGGCGTCATTTATAACTTTACATTCTTGTCTGGTCTCTGAAGACATGAAGGAGACACGGGTCGGAGCTTTCATTTTAGGTTTAATTGCTATAATCTTGTCCCTTTCATGCTTTTGTGTGAAAAAAACCCAATAAATAGTAAATTATTTCATACAAATTCGATTTGAGAATAGCTTTTACCGATCAATATTCTTTGGTTCCAGTTATATGATTTTGTATAAGAGACACGTAGCGGAGTTTTAAAACTGTTGTTAAAGTGTACTATTCAAGTAGGGGATATTTGATTTTTAAGTGTTATTAAAGTCACCTAATGAAACTGACGAAGAAACAAATGACAAAATGAAATGAAGTTCACATTCATCGATTTATTCCAAATGATCGTTAGACTAAGTAAGGCACAGACTGACCATTATAAGGGTAAAATGATACCCGGGGTCAAACAGCAAAGTTACCACAGCATCACAACCAAGTCAGTAACGGGTAAATCCTCCTCTGTTTGCCAAACAAGCATTGATCCGACGTGGCATACTCCTAATGAGACGTCTAAGGTCATTTTGGTCCAGATTGTCCCATTCCTGTTGCAACGCAGCAGCAAGTTCTTGGACATTGGCAGGACGTTGTTGACGTTGACGTAACCTCTGTCCAAGCATGTCCCAGACATGTTCGATGGGGGAGAGGTCGGGACTCAGTGCTGGCCAAGGTAATGTGGTGATGTTCTGTTGTTGGAGGTAACCTGTAACGATCCTGGCCCTGTGACATCTTGCGTTGTCATCCTGGAAGATGAAACGGCGGCCATGACGTCGTGCGAACGGCACAACATGGACTGCCAAGATGTTGTCCCGGTAGTACTGGCCTGTAACACGCCCTGCAACAACATGTAAAGCCGTTCTTCCAGCAACAGTGATGCCTCCCCACACCATAACAGAACCACCCCCAAATCGATCATGTCTGATGACGTTAACGTCTTGGAAGCGCTCGTTTCGACGACGCCACACCCTCCTACGTCTGTCCAAAATATCAACAGTGAACCATGACTCATCTGAAAACATCACATTGCGCCAGCGTCGATTATCCCAGTGTTGACGATCCCTACACCAACGACGTCTTGCCTGAATGTGATGATCTCTCAAACAAGGGATCACGCGAGGACGTCGGGCGCGAAGGTGATCCCTATGCAGTCGATTCCGAATCGTCTGGCCACTCACTCTCACACCAGTGTCTGTTTGAAGACGAGCGCTGATCTGATTTGCTGTGATGACACGATTTCTCAAGGCCAAGGTACGGATAAATCGATCCTGGGCTTGAGTTGTCGCCCTTGGTCGACCTGAGCGTGGTCTGTCCTGTACAGATTGTGTATCACGGTATCTGGACCATAGCCTGCTTATGACAGACTGAGAAACATTCATCGTCCGCGCCACAACCGCCTGTGTTGTGCCGATCTGTAGCATGCCAAGGGCACGTAACCTTTCATTTTGGGTAAGCCGACGCATATCAAAATTTGTTTTCTGGTCACTAAAACAATTAAACTGATGTTTCCACCCTGGAATTCAATGCCACAATGACTGTAACATTCAAAGTCAGAGTCGTGCAAATCTCGGGTTGGACCCCCATGATGATCCCAAGCATCACCTGCATTCCATGCGGTAGCTATTGGTGCGTTTCGGCGTCACATGTAACTGGAAATGTTTCTTCTGT
Source organism: Patella vulgata (assembly GCF_932274485.2). Taxonomy (NCBI): domain Eukaryota; kingdom Metazoa; phylum Mollusca; class Gastropoda; family Patellidae; genus Patella; species Patella vulgata. The sequence continues at coordinate 10,448,671 of NC_065880.2, read as the reverse complement.
TAGGTTCTATAGTGACTTTTTTCGTAGTCATTTGCATATTTTAGTATTATGCCCCCAAAATCAAATATCCCCTACTTTTTTTGAATAGTATATTTCATTATATAATTCTAGTTAAAGTAGAAATTGACCAATGTCAGAATTGATATCTCACTAATCTTTCAAGTCTTTTAGCTGTTTAGGTTTATTTTTAATATAACGATATACATGTATATTATGTAATTATAGTTAACACGCGTGCTTTCTATGTCCATATCATCTTCTGTATTTAAACATATGTTTCTTGTGTGCAGTTTAACATCAAATATCAATATATAATTATTTTAATCCTAAGCTTGTATGTATGTTCCATATTCTTAGTGTGACGTTTCCTCTCTGTGTGCGTATATGTGTGCTTTATTTTACCTTGACAACTGTTTTTCTATGGGTGTGTTTAGTGCTGTTTTCATTTGGGGTGGGGCTGTCTCCTAATTACAAGATAATATGAATATTTTAAAGGTCGCTTCCAATCTTAATGAGACAATGGAGAGAGAGAGAGAGAGAGAAAGAGGGAGAGAGAGAGAGAGAGAGGTGGTTAACGTCCAACCGATACAAACTAGGTCATTTCGTGACTAGCATATGGTTTAATTTTATTTCAATAATTCGCTTGCGCGAAGGGGTCTTTAGCGGTGGGAGGAAACCGGAGGACCCGGAGAAAACCCGCAAGGTTAGACAGGTGACGACATTAAAGGGGTATTACTAAAGAGCTAAATCTGCAAGTCTTGCTTTCGGGCTTACAGTTATATAAACTATTCATTAGACATTTATTAACTTGCCAAGACCATAATCAACTCTCGATGCAACTGGATGCTCTAGATTTAAATTCGATTTGCGTTGAATGATTTAATTTAAAAATGGATAATCGAGACTTTGTTTTTGATTATTATTATTATCGTAACAACGGTAGCAATGATAATCGTGACTAAACTATAACACAACAAAGCAGGCCCGTAACTAAGGCGGGCGCAGGTGGGGAGGGGCAAAAAATTTTGACCCCCCCCCCCCCGCCAACCTGTGAAAAAATTGTCGACCATAAAGCAATAGATATACATTATCCGTCAATTTTACAGCACCCCTGAGAACACTTCCCACCCCCTCGTTGCTCTGAGCTAGTTATAACAACAGTTCTATGGATAACAATCACTATTATATATATAGGCCCTACACGACGTTTCGACAAGTTTTCACTTTTCGTTATCAAGCAAACAAATTACAAATGATGAAAACATTGTGACCGTGCTATATATAGTGGTACCCCTGTCAACTATTATGTGGAGAACTTGAAATGAACTGATCCGCAGGCTTTCCTATTGACCTGAACCAGCGATGGATTTTGGGCTTGGCTTCACCCATTTCAGCCTGTATTCTTGAATTTTCTATGTTGGTTCATTGTTCCCATGGATAGTTTTGAAGGACTGAATACCACCCAGAGAGTATATTAGGTAACGCATGACCAAACACTTAATTTAAGGGCGTTGAGATGTTTCTACAAGATCGGTGCCAAAGCTCTTGACTGTGGATCAGAAACGTATATAGATTCCTAAAGGCTCGTGATATTCTGTGCCGTTTTGAAACAGTGTTAATAATGTTAATTCTCGTCTCTTAGACCGGATGTAACTATTCCCCAAAATATCGTTGGGTATAACGCTTTCTGACACAGACGGAGCAACATGTGGCAAACTCTTGCCCAAAAGCATGTATGAGGTTCACCATGAAATACTTGAGATACACAAACTGGAAGTAGGGACAAGTAAACATGCAATTTTCGACCATACATTTCAACCTAACCTTCCTCTCAACTCTTGTATCCTTCCGCCTCAAAGTCATGAATATTCACCAAAACCTGGCAGAAAATGTATTTTCAAACCCTTTTCTTCCATTCTACACCAAAAAGTCAATTAAATCGCCATGCAAAAAGGGGAGAAAAGGGGAAAGGGAGAGAAAGACTAGAAATAACTTTGACACGTGTTTCGTGGGTGACGGCGTAGAAATATTTGGTGGTCTGTATCCTTTTAGTTTCGTTAGACAGCAGTCAATTTTATTCAAGGAAGTATGTATCGTTGTTGCTTAAACTGATTAAAAGGAATTTCAATCACATAATATACATCACGAAGGTGTGTGTTTCAGGTAAGAGTATTCCGCCATATATATTGTATACTTATATACTTGTTTATTACTTAATAAATCAGGAACATAGTACTTTAAAAATACAATAACAACCAATATTACTTATGTAAAATTTCCTTCCACAAATCCACGACCAAAATAGATATCATGTCATCGATTAATATATAAAATAGATGTCATGTCATCGATTAACATATAAAATAGATATCATGTCATCGATTAATATATAAAATAGATACACCCCACCTAACTCTGTAACTCTGGTAAACATTTTTACATTGAATGAATTATATTTCTTTTTATGTCATAGTGACACTGAATTTGACATTTGAAATGATATGTTTGTATACTATTGTATGTTATTGATTTATATTAATTCAACAACTATTGACCTCGGTTCTGTCGAGTGAACTTTAAACCTCATGTCTCTACCGACTATCTCTGATACGAGTACCATTATTATTTTAAAATCCGCCTATTGCCCGTACTGTCATAGTTTGGGTCGACACTGACCTAGTTTGTGTCGAGTAGACGTTACGCTCTGTGAATATCATTATTGTCCTCTAACATTAAATAACTTTAGTTATAGCCTGTGTACCGACATCTGTGTATATCAAACTGTCTATTATTATGATATTATGATAAATTGTCGTATATATATTAAACCTGGTTGACATTGCACGTTAACTTTATAGGACAATATTAAATGTTTCAATGAAAGTTCCACAATCAGTGTTACCGTGATCATAAATAATCGTTGATCACTATGTTTCAGAACACAGAACAGTTTGGTTCCACCTAATGATTACACTGCACCAAGACGCAGAGTATGCTAACCAATTAATGAACCATTGTGTAATCTCTTAGAAAATAATAATGTAAATTAATGAAATGAAATGGAGTTTAAGGCCTACTGTTCTGCTCCGAACTGGGCTAATGAAGACGGGCATACGCCTACAGTGTGCTAGGGGGGACATTTTGCCCGGACAGCGGCATTACGACCTACTCTTATATTGAATTCCAACTGTGTGTAAAAAGCCCATAGAGCATACTTTAAGTGTGGAATCGACGCTATACAAATGTTCATATTATTACTATTATTAAGGGATGTTTTTCGTGCACACCAGTGTGTACACGGTACCTAGGCGTTTCGTTCCATCCGAACTATTAGAATTCTGTCTTTGTCAGGCCCTACGTCCTGCAGGACTAACAAGGGGAAACCAAGCCGGAAAATTCAGATGAACTTTCTGGACCAACATCCGGATGAAACCCGCGACCTCCAGACTAGCGAGCCCGCGTCTTAGTCACTTAGCCGCCGTGGCTCCTACACCCATTAATAAACCACTGTGTTATCTTAGATAATAATAATACACATTTGTTGAGCGCTGAATCCATCCAAAAGCATGCTCAAAGAGCAATGAGAAAATAGTTATATACACCTTGAGAGGAAAGTCTAATTCCCGAAATAAGTAGGTGATTATACATGTACTCAACTTCAAGTTTAAAGTTATAACATTCTTAACACTATTGTTCATCCAAATTTATATTTAGTCTAGATGGTTCACAAAACTGATTACAGTTCAGACTGGCATTGACAGCGACATAGCATATACTAAAATTAGCAGAAACATGTCCATATTGAACTGAAATTTTCTATCCAAAAACTACTTCTAAAAATCTTCCAGCTTTTTCACATAGTAATCACATAGTTCTTATTTAAACTATTCATAATTTTCAGATATCACAGTAGAAGAAATCAGGAGAAATATCACTTTCAACTCAGAGCAAAATAACCCAGTTGCAGTCACAAGGGGCGTATAACTCTGTAAGTATTGATTTTCTAGCTTGGACATTAAACAATCATTGATTTATTAACTATTATCACTCCTGTTCTGTTCTTTATTCCTTGAGCTAACTGCTGACCAGATACAATATAGTACAATATACAAAACACACATACATGCGCAAATGTGAAATTATTTACAATATATAGAGGATATTTGTCGTTTTAGAGTGAATAACATATTTTATTTCATCGAGAAGCAAGAAAACTTATTCGTGAAAATATAAACGTTTTCTTGCTTAGAGATGAAATAAAATATGTTATTCACGACAAAACGACAAATGTTCTATTTATTTTATGATTTGACAATCATTTTAGGTAAAAACAACTAGCCAGTGGAATAACACTTTTATTTCACTGATAAAACGCGGTATTCCACTGCTGATCATAAAATAAAAATTTATATACACTTGAATTAATTCTATAATATGGTTTAATATATTTACAACGAATATCTTTATATATTATTTTACTTATTATTACAAAATGGTACTCATTTTCAACATTATCATTATTACAAAATTTACAAAATCTTTTATTTCTAGCATCTATAAATAAGTTATGGGCAGATAAACATATTTTTGTTAATTGGATTAGCATATTTATAGAGACTGGGTTTGGTCAAATAATATTATAAGTTATAAATAGGAGTGAAATGCTGATAAAAGAGACATTTTGGCTTTTGATGAATTACAAATATGTTCTATGAATACTTGTTTACAAATATCTATAATTCTAAACCTATTTGAAACAATCCCTTCCATACATTTGTGATCCATTGACATTTTTATACGTCCACATATAATGTGGACGTATATTGCCATCGCCCTTGACTGTGTGGGTGGGTGGTAGGGGGCCGAATGGTTAGCACGTGCGTGTTGTATCATAAGGTCTGTCATTGAGTCAACTGGCGTGGTTTCGAATCCCCGGTTGTACGTGACAAGGAGTAGGGTCGCCTGTCCAACCTCGTGGGTTTTCTTCGGGTTTTGTACCCTTAGGAACACCCTTATCGTTTTGGATGCATGGCCAAGCCCAAGGGGCAGAGCCACGCCCATTATCTTTTTGTCTGTCGGTGTGTCGCCGACAGACCACAATTCTTAATCGATCGTCTTTAAAAATGTTCATATGAATTCCTTATACCCTAAGGATGATCCCTATTGTTTGTTTTTTTGGTGATTGCCCAACCCCCAGGGGCAGGGCCATACCCATTTTGTCTTTATGGCGCAAGTCCGACCCTCAGTGGCAGAGCCACGCACTTTTCTTGTATTTATTTGTCATCTACAGACCCCATTTCTTAACATATCACCTTGACACTTTGCATACTTATTCCTTCTATCCTAAGAAACAACCCTTTTGTTTGTGGCGAATGCCCAACCCCCAGGGCCAGAGCCACGCCCAATGTGTGTGTGTCCTGTGTTTCGCCTACAGGCCGCAATTCTTAACATATCCTTTTGAAACTTTGCATACCTATTCTTTATACCCTAAGGATGTCCCCTATTTTTTTTGGTGATTGCCCAACCCCCAGGGACAGGGCCATACCCATTTTGTCTTTATGTCTCTGTGTGTTGTCTACAGGCCACGGTTCTTAATGGGTCGTCTTTGAATTTGGGATATCAATTCCTTATAGCCTCAGGACGAAAACTGCATGTCCCGCCCCCCAGGGGCAGAGCCACACCAATTTTTGTATTTATCATTTACAGGCCGCAATTGTGAATGGATCATATTGGAACTTGGCATATGTATACCTTATAGTCTAAAGCCATCAACTATTGATTTTGGTGAATGCCCCGACCCCAGGGGCAGAGCCACGCCCAATTTTTACTTTTAGCCCCCCGAAGGCCACCTTTTTAAATGAATTATGTTGGAACTTGGTATATTTATTCCTTATATCCTACGGATAGCAGCTATTGATGTTGGTTCACGCCCCCCCCTCCACTCCCTCGATTCTTAATAGGTCGTCTTTGAATTTGGAATATCAATTCCTTATAGCCTCAGGACGAAAACTGCATGTCCCGCCCCCCAGGGACAGAGCCACGCCCAATTTTTGTATTTATCATTTACAGACCGCAATTGTGAATGGATCATATTGGAACTTGGCATATGTATACCTTATAGTCTAAAGCCGTCAACTATTGATTTTGGTGAATGCCCCGACCCCAGGGGCAGGGCCACGCCCAATTTTTACTTTTAGCCCCCCGAAGGCCACCTTTTTAAATGAATTATGTTGGAACTTGATATATTTATTCCTTATATCCTACGGATAGCAACTATTGATGTTGGTTCACGCTCCCCCCCCCTCCACTCCCACCCCATGCTCTTTCGGCGGTGCCACACCCACTTTTTGTTTATATTCTGTATGTAAATGATATACAGGTTGCAATTTTTAACAGATTTGGATCCAATTCGGAATGATCCAGCATAGGGCTGTACCTATATATATATTGGTCCATGTCCAACACTCAGGGGTAGAGTTACCCTTAACCCGATAAACGTATTAAAACAAAGTAATATATTATACTTCAAATTACAATATAATTTGTTTACTGCATTGATCTATGCTGGCTGTAATGTGAATCATCAAAATAAAGGAGGACAAACGCCATTAATGTACTATACAAGACACCAAGCTGATATCAGTATCTTAAAACTGATGATTCAACATTCTGATGTAAATCTGACAGATACTAATGGTGATACAGCGTGTAGTTATTGTGTTCAATATCACTTGTTAAATTCTACTAATATATTTAAACTTTATTCTCACGATGTACTGATGTCACCTAACAACGGAGTGGAACTATTTCACCAGATTCTTACTTGTAAGAGGTTGGAGCTGTTCAATTATTACCTTGGATTAAAGTTGATTGTTAATGGTATTACAACCGAAGGAGAAAATATGCTACATCTGTTAGCTAGAGTAAACTACGATTATTCTCTAAAGAAGTTTAACTGGTTGTTTGATAAAAAGCTAGACATAAACCATCGATGTTCTAAAACTAAAACACCTATTATGATAGCCGCCCTGTTATTGAATAGTAAATATTTAGAACTATTCACACGTCATCCTAGACTAGACATCAATGCACAGAATAACCAGGGTCACACGACTCTTCATCTGTGTATCATTGGATTTACTATGGTTAAAGATGGCTTGAATAACAGACAGAAAAATGACGTTGTTGAGGATTACTGTAAACAGATATATATATCCAATATACATGGAGTGTGTTGATATTTTACTGGCTGTTGGTATAAATTTAAATACTCAAGATGGAGGAGGTAAAACTGCTTTAATGATGGCGGCAATGAAAAACGATAGTTTTCTCATAAGGAAATTACTTAATGCTGGTGAACTGGTTAATTATGGTGGAAAATCAGCTTTACATCATGTTGATATTTATGAGAGTGTGTTTGATTTAAGTTTTAAATCACTTGTATCTGCTGGAGATAATATGCTTCTCAATTTACCACGTATTAATGGTAACACACTGATCCAAGCCACCTTGTGTTTTCCACGTTGTTGGGATCCACGTACGGCTCTTAGTTTTATTAAATATTTAGTCGGTGAAAACTGCTGTCTTCAGTCTCTTGTTACATCTTCAGTTAAAAGTAGTTATAACCAGATTGATATGAGAGAACTTAGCAGTCAAGAGAGAGGTGAACTGAGAAAACTTTTATATCTTGGTGGAGCTCCTGAAAACCAAATTGTAGCAACATTAAATTTTGAGAAGAAAGATGTTCTTCATCCTAAAGATTACAACATAGATAATATTGATGATGGTTGTAATGATTTTGATGATGATGATGATTATGGTGGCTATGATATAGCTAAAGATAGAGACGATGATTATAGTCAATATAACTACCAGTATTTTACCCTCTTTACACATGATGAGCTTACAAACGAGTGTAGGAAAACCCAGGAATATCCCAATGGCAAATACTGGTTTGAATTGTAACGTGAAGATGCACAGATTTTAATTAAGGTGCTCTTGATCATTGCAAAGGCTGGTATAGCGACTTGTAACGTGAACATGTCCAGGTCATAATTATGTTTTTTTGTATATTTTACAAAAATTTGCTTTCTGTTGACGTTATAGTTGTTACTGGAAGGTGATGATTATAGTCAGGTTAATTAACAGTGTTTAACATTCACAGCTACTAGTAAAATTAACTGAAATAAAATGTGAAGAACATTCAAATAACGGCTAAACCGGTCACTTTAGACCATAAAATGTATAATGGACAGGCATAGAATCATGTATCGTACGCAAAGAGTTTAAATATGACGTCATTTTATGTCTGACGTCATTATGCCATATCGCCATTATCATAGAAATATATATATATTTCTATCGTCATTATGGCACATCGTCATTATGGCGTCATAATAACGACGAGTACAAGAAGAGACGATTAAACGGTCATTTCTCTGGTATATTCACTGATATGTAATACTAACGGGACTAGGACATTGTTTAGTGATATGGCTTTAGTTTAGCTAATTTTAATATTCTTCAGAGTTTATGAATGGATATAAAGGAGAATTCAATGATTTCCTTCTATAAAGAATATAACATGTACTATATTAATTGATGATGATGATAATGATGATGATGATGATGATGATGATGATAAATATTATTTATAGCCCGTATTTATGGTGCATTAGCTTAAAATCGATGCTTTATCTAGCGTATTGGCAGCTCAATTAGATCGATATATAGATCACCATCATCATTATTATTTATAGCACTTATGTATTGTCCCTGTATATAAAATATATTCTGTCATGTTTATAAATATATATTGCTCTTGTAATTTTGTATATAAAATATATTCTGAAAACGTTTACACGACTTGTACTATATTTGATCAATTTAATAAACAAGAGATACAGGGATTTTAATCACTTAGTGATAATATGATTTCCTACAGTATATGATCATACCTGTCAAGACAATAAAACCTCAGTGAAAGGCTGATTATGATTTAAACAAAAAAAGTTGTTGAAACATTTACGGTTACGACAAAAAATTTGTTTGTAAAACCATAGAACTAGAATACTAACGGGAACGCCCACCGTGTGACGTCACTACCTTATGTGACGGCGGGCTTCTGACGCTGATATCGGGCACAGCGTACTTCCGGTTTCTGCTCGCACTAACAAAATGCCTGGCGCGAATTGTGTTTTGTTCGGATGTTCCGCCTGCAATAAAAGAAATCGGGATTGATCATTCTATCGCTTACCCAAAAACAACAGAGTGGAGAGAGAATCATTACGTATCATACAGTCTACCAGATCAGACCCGATAAATGACAAGACCTTGACAATATGTTCAAGACACGTTGAGCCGGATTATTTCGTTGAAAAAGTAAGTGAAAACTCAAAAGAAATTCATTATGTAGATTCTAGTTGGCAGTCCACCCTGACAACCTATACAATGAAACAATGAAGTTAAGTTAAACCCATACTAGCTGAATGTCTGTATTTTCATGTTTGCCCGTTAGATTTTACCCCTTCTCTAATCAAAGTTGTATGCATATAGGTTTGTTTACATTAGTGCCGTAGCTAGGCCTAGTCTACTTTCAATTTGTTATGAAATTGACGATTACTACACCCGATGAGTGTGTGACAGCATGACGATTCTCTCTCAACAATCTTCTTTTACTTTAATTTTATGAATTACTAATTATTATTTTTTTTTAAAGGTCAAAGTTTTAACTGAGCAGCTCCATAAAAATTAAAATTGTATATTTATTTATGACTGACCTTGACCTGTCAAATCCTTTTATTTTTAAATTCCGAAATAATCTTGTTCCCGGTATGAATAATCAACAAGCATGGAAAAAAAATAATTATATCTGAACCTTTTGTTTTGTATGTAGGAACCTTTTTATATTGATTTTATGAATATTTCAGATGTTTACAAAAATTTTGGGTCCACATATCGAAGATTAAAAGAAGGGTTAGGGAGACTATCAACCTTAATTCTTCTACAGAAAAGCGTAACAACAAAGAAATTGAATCCAAGGAAGTCACCGGTAACTTAAATTTCTCTTAACTTAATTATAATTATGAACATTCGATGTTTCCTTATAAAAGATCAGTATATGAACATTTAATTCATCAATATTAAACAGACATTATGCAAGAGCTAAATCTGTCAATTGCAGGTCTTTCTTTAGGCCTGGAATGTTATCTAAATTATTAATTAGACATTAATTAACTTATCCAGACCATAATCAACGCTCGATGGCATCGCTAGCCTGTGATATATACTGGATTAGAGCCCAGTCTGCTACTTCTGATTAAATCAAAAAATGGATAATCGAGACCATGTTTTTTTTTTATCGTACCGACCTTAGTAATGATGATCGAGGCTAGGCCCAAAATTCAACCACTAAATACTCGGTTCAGGGTGGATCAATTTGACTGAAATTTTCAGCAAATTCCCTTTACATTATCTAGTTTTTAACTATTATGATGAGAACTGCTAGCTCTTTCAATAATCTCCCATAATTTTATTTATAAATACTTGTATGAATATCCGATTCTTCTTTATATTTACTTTTGTAATTTTTTTCGATTTTATTCAGAAACCGAGAAAATTATGAATACATGTATGAGAATCCAATTCTTCTTGTTTTAATTGAGTTTTATGAATTTGTCTATTTTATTCAGAGTCCAAGGAAAACCGAGGAAACTCAATGTTTACATATGAACGAAGTAACCTTTCAGATGCCTGCTTTGTGGCTATGTCAGTCTTCAAGTGATTATATCTATCTGTTTAAAAGTGAAGATAAAAGTGTAACATACCATTTAACCATTGACAAGGACTTGAATTGTGAAGTACAATATAATCATTTTTGTTTCCTGTTCAAATTAAAGTTACATCTATAGATTTACTTATAAGAACTGTTGAGAATATGAAGATATGTAGAATATAATCATGTGGTACGAATTTGATTAAAATGTAGATTTCACTCCATTTTGATTTATTTCTTCCAACTGACTCCACTCCACATAGATTTGAGGTCAAATGAGAAGTTATAGAGTTAAACTGTGATCATTGATGTCAGGTATTTTATTTACAGCACTTTGCTGCAAGCATTTCACACAATGAAAGAAACAAAAACACAGATTATACAGATAATTTCATACAACAAAATAGAAATTGTATAATTAAACTAAACATCACCTGGCTCTATTGGAATTAATATCGATATTGGAAGTATAAAAATATAAATGTGATTGAATCTAGGATTAAATCTAGAACTTAATCAGCAGTGTTCTACAGATTTTTTATTTCTTGTTATTACTGTATTGTAGATAATAAGTAATGAAAAGAACACAAGGCCCCAAGTTCACAAAGCATTCTCAGTCTTAAGTTAAGGTTTTACTCAAAATTGTTTGTCTTATTTTAACTTAAATATAGCACTTTACTACCTATTGTTGTTTTAATGTAAATATATCAATAAGAAACTATGTTCAAAGTTTTGTGTTTCTGGATCAAAGATATTTCTCAAAAACAGTGATTGAAAGTTGAGCAAATTATTAAGTCTGGGAATGCTTTGTGAACTTGGGGCCAGGTTGATAATTGTAAACAAAATATATCGAGACGCAATGAAATAGCACCTCTGAGATGACGTGGCATAACTTTGCACCTTCCACAGTTGCACAAAACCTAGCTTTTTAAAAGCTGCATTATATACCACACGTGTGTACCAGAAAAATCAACATACTGATTCTGTTGGGTTTACGCAATCTTCAAAACATTCTCACATGTTATCATCGTAATATGATGTTGTTACATCCTTAATTGCAAGATTAAAGCAAATCTTTAAAACAAAATTGAGCTGAAAAGTACTAAGTAGGGCGTTAAACCTGGATTCATTTCAAACAAGATTTACATTCATCCATTTATAAAAGTGATGTATTATTTAAATTGCATCTCATGTATAAAATATTAACAATGATAACAAAATTTATACAAATTTTATACAGGTGCACAACTTGTAATGTGTGAGCTTTATAAATGTATTAAATTATTCTTAAATATACATTATGTAAGATTTTGATAAAGAGCTAGCCATTCTTGCTATAAAATTTCGAAGATAAATAATGTAAAATGAATAATTTGAAAATTTCATTCAAATTACTCTATTGCGAGCGAAGATATTAGCCTTTGAAGGCCTTTGAAGGTTTGACAAGACGTGTGCAATAATTTCAACCATCGTACTGGTTGTTCGAAGTAGTCTCACTCCTCCATTTTTAGCTTAAATCAAAATATGGCTGAACTGTTCTAATCTATTTAATATTGGAGAAATCCGATGCCATCGAGAGTTGATTAGGGCCTGGATAAGTTAATTAATGTCTAATTAATAATTTAGAAAACATTTCAGGCCTAAAGAAAACCTGCAATAGGCAGATTTAGCTCTTGCATAATGTATGTTTAATCATTATTATCATAAGCTTATGGATTTTTTTGTGCATTTCTATTTGCCTTTAGTGTTTATCAATGGTCATTATCTGTTAAATTCACAAGTTTTATTTAACAAGCATCACTGTCATGTGAATAAAATATCTTTGAACAGAGCCTTGGATCATTCCAACCACATATTGTTGTTCTTGTTTTTTAAATTAGTCATCTTGAATAGTAATTTAACCATTTGCTCCAAATGATGATAAACTTATACTAGAAAATGCACAGGCAGATGACAAGTTTTGATGTATAATATTCCTTGTTGGGGTTAAACTCGATTGAGGTTCGGCAAACCCTTGAGATCATGTGAACATCAGATCATTTTTCATATAACCACTACTTGAACTTTCCCATTAAATTTAACTGGATTAGTTTGAATCTTAAAAAGAAAATAAGTAACAATGAAAACAACGTAAATAAAAACCAAACAAAATCAATAGCTATGAATTAAAATTACCAGTGTAAATCTGTACACAACCAAAGACAGGGTTGGAGGTTATAATTTCCCTCACAATTTTATCTAATTACGAGCTTGATACCAAATTAATACAGTTCTTTAAAGGCTCAATACCACTCTTGTTGTAACTGAATAATATGTCCCAATCTTTATTCTGGTCAACAAATTTAACTATTTTAGAATATTTCAATTAATTGATGATACAAATTTCATCTTAACACACCTTATTTAAAAAATTCAACATAATGGTTTGAAACGTCTAACGTAAACCTTTTCAAATGAAACTTCGATTTAAAAATATTTTCGAACCCTCTGGACAAGTAAAATAGGATGTAATGGATAATTTACACAACAGGTGGGACACTTAAACATCTAGTACTTAGATAGAGATATTATTTATTTTCTGGAGCTTTCAAGCCAGCAAGAGTGTTATTGTCCCTTTAAAGTAAATATTATACAAAATAAAAGAAACTGTTCCAAAGCAATTTGGGATCACGTGGCTAAGTGGGTAAGACGCTGGCTCGCTAGCCTGGAGGTCGGGTGTTCGATCCCTGCATTTGCCGAGAAAGTTCATCCAGATTTTCCGGCGTGGTTCCCCCTTGTCAGTGATGCAGTACGGAGGGCCTGACAAGGACAGCTGTCTAATCCTTCGGATGATACGAAAACCCGAGGTCACCTGTATACATTGGAATGCACGTAAAAGATCCCTTGGCAGATGGAATTCGATATAAGAATAGGTGATAGTGCCGCTGCCCGGGCAAAATTTCCCTTAAATCACACCTTATGGCGTATGCCCGTCTTCATTAGCCCAGCATAGGAGCAGAACAGTAGGACGTTAAACCCCATTTCATTTCATTTCCAAAGCAATTTGATCGTTTGAGAAGAAAAAAAATATATAGACATGGTCGAGACTATAATGAGTTTCAAAACTTGCCCATGGCATTTGCTACGAACACTATGTGACTATATGTATGTATGTTGTATATGTAGAAAACTTACGGATGCTACTGGAATGACAGGTTGAGATGTCTCAAACAAATCTTTAGCAAAGAAAAGCTGTAGTAAAGAATACACATTTTTTTTTTTTATAAACAATATTTTTATTCAGGATGTCTGAATGGGATTGGGGAACAGGCTTAGCCTATGTAAAACCCCTTGTTATAAACAAGAAAAGGGCACTGGGAAACCAGCCAAAACTGGCACGGACATGCCAAAGGCTAACAACAATATGCACAAAGCAATAAATAAAAATAATAACAAGTCCTAAATACAATGTGAATGTCATCATAATTTATTAATAATAATTTTATAATATGTAGTAGAAAATGATACACAAACGTGTGTTCGGATAATTGAATGTCCGAAAATAAATGGTTTATACTCCCGATGGTATGTTATATAACTAATTTTAAAAAAACTCATTAAAATTATGAATAACTTACATCTATTACACCGTCAAGTTCTTGAAATTCCAGGACGTCGTACGCTTCTGCTATGTTGACATACGGCCGGAAGTTACTTGTGCCTTATTGATTTCGCGCATGCGATGTACAACATAATTATGTCATCACCGTTATACGTCACCGAGTGGGCGTTCCCGTTAGTATTCTAGTTCTATGGTAAAACTGACAACTCCAATTTAACAAATCCGCACAAGCTCAAATCAGGCAATATATTCTACATTATTTAAAAAGCTATTACAAGTGTTTGACGACAGTTTCTTCATTTTCCCAAAAGATACTCAGCTTTGCCATTTTGGAACAAATCATGACAAGTACACCCATCAAGGAAGGAGTTGATGGGAGGCCGAATGGTTAACGCGTGCGCGTTGTTTCAAAAGCTCTGTGATTGAGTCAAGTGGCGTGGTGTCGATTCTCTGTACGTGGCAGCAAGGAGTTGGGTCGCCTGTCCAACTTCGTGGATATTTTTCGGGTCCTCTGGTTTCATCCCACTGATAAAGACCCCTACCCCCTACACGCAAGCGAATTATTGAAATATAATTGAACCATATGTTAGTCCCGAAATGGACTAGTTTGTGTCGAGTGGACGATAAATCCCTTCCCTTGTGAGCCCTACAGCAGTTCTTCTCCCCTTCCCTTGTGACGCCCAACATCGGTTTTCTTCCCTTCCCTTGTGAGCCCTACAGCGTGTTTTCCTCCTTTCTCTTGTGAGCTCTACAGCGGATTTGCCTCCCTTACCGTGTGAGTCCTACATCGATGTTTCTTCCCTTCTCTTCTGAGCCTTACAGCGGGTTATCCCCTTTCCTTGTGAGCCGTACAGCGGATGTTCCTACCTTACCCTATGAGCCCTACATTTTTTTTCCTCTCTTCCCGTGTGAGCCCTTGGATTTGGAAAATCCAGGTTCATCTCCATACACACAGCAATTCGGACAGAAGTGATGGGTGAAAGAGGAAGCAAAATGTTGACAATGTTAAAGGGCTGTGTGAAGTTAGCCCGATTTTCGTTTTTCGTTAATGGCGAATAACGAAAAACGAGCCACTCGTTTTTTTGATATTGGTGAATCATGAAAAACAAGTAGCTCATTTTTCGATATTCAGATTTCCAAAAAAAAAACCAAAAAAAAACAGATTTCAGAGATTGATAGAACAACTAAGAAACACATTTGATTATATCAAATAATAAATCTAAAAATAATAAATAACAAAATCATGTATAAAGATGTCTGAGCAGTGGATTAACAGAGTGTCTCCAACACACATTTCATTCAATCAGATTTTGAAAACAAACTAAAGATACAATAAATGTGAATTCCTAATCAGTGGATTCACATAAAATGAGATTTAATCAAAATATTGAGGTTTACAACACATAGTTTAACCCAGATCATTTTGGAAAGCCAAGTCTTAAGATTTGTAACCTGTGCCTATACCTGGGAGCGCTCCCCCTAACCTTCCCATATTTAATGGGAGTTAAAATTTAGTGTCCATCCACAATTTTCTTGCAAACGTTTCATACTGAACACTAAGAAACAGAATGCATGACTTAAGAGCATACAATGCTGTGCTAATGCTACTTAAGAACTTAATTAAAGATGGGTTCCCGCGTACAAACGTGGTGATTTAATGGTATATATGGACCAAAATCATATTCAAACTAATTAATTTGTCATAATTATGCTTCAAATCCTTCTCAAACATTATAATTGCGAAGGAATGCCCTGCTATTAAAATTCAATCAAACCAGGTCATGTTTAAGTCACGTCTTGGGAGTCAGAGGAGAATTCATTGCATACATAAGAAGATGTTGTCTTTAATCGCTTACTATTTATTACAAATATCGAATCCTAATTAAATTCTCGGATTAACTCTTCATAAAGTTTATCTACTTGTACACCAAGCGCTCAATGTTCGCTTGTGACCTTTGACATCACGCGTGCAGAAGTTCTTAATCGTCGGGCTGTTAATTAGGGGAACCCTTACATTTTTCTCCTGTATACGCTCCATGAATGTTTTCGGGGAATCCAGTATTTTTCTAGTAAGATTGGATCCATATATACCAAAATTACCATACTTTTATTGGAAATAACCACCCGATAAATACTTTTCTGGGAACCCATCTTTAATTAATTAAAACTAATTAGTGACCGTAATTAAAATTTAGAGTCCTTAACTGAAACAAAGCCTAAAAGCTAGCTAAGCAAGTCATGAAACCAAAAATATCAATTAAGAGCGAGAAAAGTTGAACAAACCTAGCTTATATAGGAGTGGTTCAAAGGTGACAAGGGTCAATGGTCAAATTTTTGGTCACATAATGACGTTTAAGTGGATTTGATTAAATTGTCTTGTCCGGGGTTATTTTTCTTTCTAAGACAATAAAATGTTGTACTAATGTCTATTAAGAGCTTATTAAAGATACATTATGGGAGATTCGATAACGAGTTGGCAGTTCTCACAATAATGGTTAAAAACTAGATAATTGATCCACTATGAACTGAGAACTAAGCGTTTGAAATTTCCGCCTAGCTACGATCATCATTACTAAAGTCAGTACGATAAACAGCATAGTCTCGATTATCCATAAAATCGCTAAATCGTGAAGGAAAGTTATGCAGTAAATCGGCTCATAATCCACTTGAGATCGTAGGCTAGCGATGCCATCTAGAGTTGATTATGGTCTGGATAGGTTAATTAATGTCTTATCAGGGGCGGATCCCCCCTCCCCCCGATCAACTACATAAATTTTTTTGTAAATCAACACTTTTTATGAGAAAGGTTTCTCGGCCGTGTGCTTTATCCTTTATCGTCAGATTTGGGACAGGATGGGCACTCAAAGCACGAGATAATGATATAGACATTATGTGATATCACAATCAATGCTTTGCATCCATGAAATTGAATCACAAAGTCATTGTATTAATTCATAATAAAATTGACGTCAAATGAGGTGTTGAATTTCTCTGTTTAAAAAGCTCAATGTGTATGTATATACGCCAAAATGACGATAGAGATCAAGCGGGAGGGGGGGGGAGATACATTGTCTCAGGAACATGACCCCCCCCCCCTTCAAAAATTCCTGGATCCGCCCCTGCTTATTAATAGTTTATATAACATTTCAGGCCTGAAGAAAGACCTACAATAGACAGATTTAGCTCTTGCATAATGTATGTTTAATTAGCACAAATTTGTGATGATATTTAAAACTTAGAGGCCATAGCTGAAACAAAGCCTAAAAGCTGGCTAACCAAGTCAGGAAGCCAAAAATATCACTTAAGAGCGACAAAAGTTGAACGAACTTGGCTTAAGACTGGTGACAAAGGTCATATGTTGGGCCGCATTATGACCAATCAACCAATCAAATTGCTTATCTCTCCTGATCCTAAACATAATATGCTCATCTTTGAACTCCAAGTCATCACGGATGTCATGACAAGGACAGCTGTCTAGTCCTTCGGATGAGACGAAAAACCGAGGTCCCGTGTATATATTGGAATACACGTGAAAGATCACCTGGCAGTTGGAATTCGATATAAGAGTAGGCGATAGTGCCGCTGCCAAGGCAAAATTTCCCTCATAGCACACTATATGGCGTATGCCCATCTTCATTAGCCCAGTATAGGAGCAGAACATTAGGACTTTAAACCCCATTTCATTTCATTTCATTTCCATTAAGTCATTCACCTAATCAACACCTACACCAAGTTTAAACATTCTACCTCAATTAGAAGAGTTATCTTGTCCCTGATGGCGTGATGAACAGACAGACGAACGGGCCCATTTTAATAGTCCGCTGAAATCTTCAAAAGGCGGGTGACAATAATGTTGATGTCAGCAATAAGTATGCACTTGAAAGTATAACAAAGTTATCAGTATAACAAGGAATTTTAAATTGAAGGGGGCTAAACTTCCTTTTAGGCATTATCCTAATTAATGATTTAACCAGATGTGTAACCGATGATGAAAAATGAATTAGCTGGTCGTCATTTTCCTAGTAATGATGACGTCATGTCAGCTGTGCACGACATTTTTAAAGGGTGAAAACCATTGGACTTTGCACAGGTCTTTCAGTCTGCCCCGTAACTTGGGGGCTGTATTTGTAGGTCGTATTTTACAGAATGCTTGGGTTAATTTGAGGGCTCCATTTCATACTATGCTGGGTATAATTTGAGGGATGCTAGAGTTAATTTGCAGGCTGTATTTCAAAGAATGCTAGAGTTAGTCACGGGCTGTATTTCACAGAATTTTCTTGTTAATTTGGGGGTTGTATTTCACAGAATGCTGGGGTTAATTTAAGGGTTGTATTTCACAGAATGCTGGGGGTTAATTTAAGGGCTGTATTTGACAGAATGATGGGGGTTAATTTAAGCACTGTATTTCACAGAATACTGGGGTTTAATTTAGGGTTGTATTTCACAGAATGCTGGGGGATTAATGTAAGGGCTGTATTTCACAGAGTGCTGTGGATTAATTTAAAGGCTGTATTTCACATAATGATGGAGATCAATTTAAGAGCTGTATTTCACAGAATGCTGGAGGTTAATTTAAGGACTGTATTTCACAGAATGATTGGGGTCAATTTAAGGGCTGTATTTCACAGGATAAGAAGACAAAGAAAACAAACATACAAGATTTAGCAAAGATAAGAACATTTATTTCAGTTACAGGTTACACAGATTTCACTGATTGGAGCATTTTATTTCAAACGAACCAATCACTGATAAAATTCAGGCTGTTTAAACTAGGATTATGGTACCAAGGTCAGGCCTGTGACCTTCTAAAGGTGGGAAATTCTGTTAAAATATAAATTAGGTCAAATAAACCTTCGTCAATTTTAAAAAATATATAAAAAAATTAGGTTAGTTGAAGGCATTTATTTGTAGACAGATATTTTACTGATCTTCATAAAACCAAGAATATTTTCATTTTAAAATCATCTTCAATTAAAGGACAATATTGGTGCCAGTCATTATCACATATGTGTTAGAGCTGGTTAAACACATTCCAAATATATTTTTAACACAGCGGTCATTGCTACGATAGCTGAGTAATACAGGTTTCCCGTATCGGAAGTGACGAACGCCAAAGGAAAACACGAGTCGCTGCTCTATATAACTGACCGAAGCGACGAGTGATAACAGATACACGGCCGAATTTCTACTCACTAATAATTCTTTCCAAGACCAAAAGTTGTTATATGGGACTGTAAGAGGATATCTGACAATTCAATAAAGTAATTGAATGTCATTAGATAAGAGAACACGAGAAAAATAGAAATAGTCCGTACATTTCCTTGTTTATACTCATTCTATACCTTATTAAAACATGGTAATGCACGGACTTTTTCTGTTTTTATTACGTGTTCTCTTATCTAGTGGCGGTCAATTCTTTTATGAATTGTCAGATATCCTCTCGCAGTCTCACACAACAACTTTTGGTCTTCGAAGGAATTATTAGTGAGCAGAAATTCGGTCGTGTATATGTTATCACTCGTCGCTTCGGTCAGTTATATAGAGCAGCGACTCGTGTTTTCCTTTGGCGTACGTCACTTCCGATACGGGAAACCTGTATTACTCAGCTATCGTAGCAATGATCTCTGTGTTAAAAATATATTTGGAACGTGTTTAACCAGCTCTAACACATATGTGATAACGACTGGCACCAATATTGTCCTTTAACTCTTTAATTTGAATGAACAGAGATATTTCAAAATAATATTCAGTAACTTATACTTAAAAGATTTTAACAGAAGTTCATTGTAAAAAAACAAACCAACATAATTTATCAAAAGTTCAAGAGTAACCATGACTCTTACAGTCTGGATGTAAAGTTTTTTACTAGGTAGTCTCTGATACATGGTCATTATACAGTATCTTTTACTTAAAAAAAGATTTCAACCGAAGGTGAAAGTAAAAAAAAAATTATTAGTCTTCATGATTCTGGTTTTCTTTATAACACATTTCATCATAGGCAACAATAACTTTAGCAAGTTTTTCTCCGAGACCAATTATCCCGGAGAAAGCTCACATACCAAGTTATTAAAATTTACGCTGCCTCCGAAATTCAACGCAGATAACTGTATCTACACATCTTAAGCTGGGGATAGGTTTTTAAAACATGATTTTGTTTAACTTTCACAGAAAGAGAACCCAATAAAATAATCATAGTAAATTTTAACATAATTTAATTAAGTTAGTATTCCAAACTATTTATAACAAAATATAATTTAACGAAGGATTAGTTTAGGATGATAAATATTAAATGTTTATAAATCATTAAAATTAGGTCTGACCCATAGCTCACACATCATAAAACATCCTATAAAATGCATGATGGGTATTATAATGCACTTCGGTAAGCACGATAATTATTAGACAAATGTTGACTGTGAGATTCGTTACCGTGTGGATTTGACATAATACACACTTAAGACTTTTATCTAATTAGATATATGATTGTTTTGTTAATGCCACATTAAGATAAACAGCTGACCTACAATAGATAGATTTAGATCATTACATAATGTACATATCATTACATGTTATTATTGAATATAACAGATAGGTTGAAGATGTAGAGATCTTACTGACAGCTATAGGATGGACATTTAATTACACAGCTGACCTGCATTAGACAGATTTAGCTATACAGCTGATCTGCAATAGACAGATTTAGTTATACAGCTGATCTGCAATAGACAGATTTAGTTATACAGCTGATCTGCAATAGACAGATTTCGCTCTTACATAATGTATCTTTAGTGTACACATTATCATTTATCATTACAGAAATCATACTGGACATTTAGAACTGTACAAGAATAACACAATTGCTTTACAGTTTTCTTACAACATTAATTGGTGTGCAACAAGTACACAGATGTTATCGAAAAAATCATCAGTATAACATTGATGTTGGTGTCCAATAACTACACCCCTTTTTCGTTCATTCGTTCTTGGAGTTTTACGTCCACTTCCACCAAGGGCGATATCGTAGACGAACAGACCTCTTACAGCAAGAAACTCTTTTATAGCATACTCAAAAGGCATCATAATAACGCTGATGTTAGTGTCCAATAACTACACTCCTCTTACAGCAAGAACCTTTTTACATCAAACACAAAGGTATCACTATAACACTCATGTTGTTATAGTGAGAACCCTTTTAATCATACACAAAAGGCATCATAATAACGCTGATGTTAGTGTCCAATAACTACACTCCTCTTACAGCAAGAACCTTTTTACATCAAACACAAAGGTATCACTATAACACTCATGTTGTTATAGTGAGAACCCTTTTAATCATACACAAAAGGCATCCCTATAACACTGATGTTGGTATCCAATAACTAAACCCCTCATACAGCAAGAAACCCTTTTAAATCAAAAGGCATCCCTATAACACTGATGTTGGTGTTACCAGACTTACAATCTTGCTATAGTGAGAATCTTGGTATCCAAATAACAATGTGTTAATCTTGATGAAATATATAAAGATGAAAAACCTGAAAAACATGTGCAAACACAAGCTCGTGAGGTCAATCGATGCAAGTTTGCTGAAACGGAACACGCACACGTAACTTGAACTGGAAAAACAAATTAAAATTGTTATTTTCATCTTTGTTAGAAAATGCCGCGCCTTTCAAATGTAGAACGTCTACGTGCTATAGGTAGGCTCTATGCTGGTCAGTCTGTGGTCACTGTTGCAAGAGCCTTTAATTGTTCACGCCAGATAATAATTAATCTTAGAATGAGAGTGCTTCAAACTGGAACTATTGCCGACCGCCCAAGGGCGGGAGCGGCACGTGTGAAGTCACTCCAAGAAGATCTAGCAATACGATTACGTCATCTTAGAAACAGATTTGTCACTGCAACCCCCACAAGTAGAGATATGTTTGGTGGAAGGGTAACTGCAAAAACTGTTCGAAATCGCTGGTAGAATGCTGGTCTTCGAGCTCGGAGGCCCTATAATGGACCAATATTGACACCTCTCCATCGCCGTAACCGACTTGTGTGGGCCACAAGACACATAAGATTTACTCAAAGACAGTGGAATTCGGTTGTCTTTAGTGACGAATCTCGATTCACTTTGAGATTTGCCGATGGCAGGGTCCGAGTGTACCGCAGACGAGGTGAACGTTACGCTCAAGTATGCCTCAGAGAAGTTGACCGATTTGATGGCGGCAGAGTCATGGTTTGGGGTTCTTTTTGTGCACATGGACGTTCTCCTCTTGTTGTTGTCCAAGGGAACTTAAATGCTGTCCAGTACAGGGATCAAATTTTGCAACCTGTTCTTCTTCCGTTTATGCATGGGCCTGGACTAACGTTTCAACAAGACAATGCTCGACCCCATACAGCAATTGCTACCCAGAATTTTTTAAGAAATGCCGGTGTCCAAGTCCTGGATTGGCCGTCGCTTAGCCCCGACCTTAATCCTATTGAACACATCTGGGACGAACTGGGTCGACGTGTTCGTCAGCAAGTGAATCCACCACTGACGTTGCAGGACCTTCAACATGCTCTTGCTGAGCAGCGGCGACGTCTTCCTCGGGTAGTGTTTACTAATGTTCTGAGATCCATGAGAAGACGTTGTGTTGCAGTACGAGGCGCTAGAGGAGGCCACAGCCGTTACTAAACACTTTATTCCGATTGTTCTCCAAGTCTGTGAATTTCATTTTGGGGGGTACTGTGACATCACGAACGTTATCAATGTCAAGGACTTTCGGCTAGACGTATTCTTGCTTTCTGTTGATGTCAAGGTCGTCTGTGCACAGCATAACACTAAAATAGTTGCCTTAAACCAAATATTAAAAATCTAGTCCCAAAAATCCTGAGTTTCAAGTTTTTAATTTGGCTGAGTATATATTTACAACGAATATCTCTCTATTTTTATATCTTGTAATTACATTAAACCTAAACCTTCTTTAATATATTTCAGAATAGGCGAAATAGCTGCTCACCAAAGTGATCATACATCAGATGTACTTGCAACATTGTCACCCCTGGAAATGAATGAAACTATAATTGAAGATGCTAGGAGTGGAAATTATAAACGTATTATACATCTGATAGACGAATGTGCTGATTTACCGTTACAGTATATAGATGATGAACATAACAATCTATTAAATATAGTTTTATATAGTTACCGATCACACACCTATCAAGATGACAGGGACGAGTTGTTACAATGTGTAATTAAATTAGTTGAAGCTGGTGTAGATGTGAACCATCTGAATAAAGATAAACAAACACCTGTATCTATAGCTGCTAGGAAAGGATTGTCTAAAATTGTTATTTATCTGATAGATCGTGGTGTTGATATAGAGTATATAGATGATGAACATAACAATCTATTACACTTAGTTTTAGATAGTTACCGATCATACCACCCTGGAACTAAAGACGAGTTGTTACAGTATGTAATTAAATTGGTTCAAGCTGGTGTAGATGTCAACCATCTGAATAAAGATAAACAAACACCTATATATATAGCTGCTAGGAGAGGATTGTATAACAGTGTTATATATCTTATTGATCATTGTGTAGATATACTGTATAATGATAAGGAACATAATAATGTCTTACACTTAGTTTTATATAATGCAACGAAATATGGTGAAACAGAAAGTGATGAGTTGTTACAGTGTGTAATTCAATTAGTTGAAGCTGGTGTAGATGTCAACCATCTGAATCAAGACCAACAAACACCTATATCTGTAGCTGCTAGGAAAGGATTGTATAACATTGTTTTATATCTGATAGATCATTGTGTTGATATACAGTATACTAATAGGGAACAGAATAATTTCTTACACTTAGTTTTATCTAGTGCAGAGGAATATGGTGGAAGAGAAAGAGATGAGTTGTTGTTACAGTGTGTAATAAAATTAGTTAAAGCTGGGGTAGATGTAAACCATCTGAATGAAGAGCAACAAACACCTATAGATGTAGCTGCTGGGCACGGGTTGTATAACATTTTTATATATCTGATAGATTATTGTGTTGGTATACAGTATACTGATAGGGAACAGAATAATGTCTTACACTTAGTTTTATATAATCCAAGGACATATGATGAAATAGAAGAAGATGGGTTGTTACAGTATGTAATTAAATTAGTTAAAGCCGGTGTAGATGTAAACCATCTGAATAGATATGAACAAACACCTCTACATATAGCTGTTTGGAGAGGATTGTATAACATTGTTTTATATCTGATAGATCATTGTGTTGGTATACAGTATACTGATAGGGAACAGAATAATGTCTTACACTGTGTTTTAAATAGTGCAGAGGTTTATTATGATATAGAAAGTGATGAGTTGTTACAGTGTGTAATTAAATTGGTTCAAGCCGGTGCAGATGTTAACCATATGAATGAAGACCAACAAACACCTATACATATAGCTGCTAGGAAAGGATTTTATAACATTGTTATATATCTGATAGATCATTGTGTTGATATACAGTATACTGATAGGGAACAGAATAATGTCTTACACTTAGTTTTATATTGTGCAGGGAGATATGGTGGAAGAGAAAAAGATGAAGTGTTACAGTGTGTAATTAAATTAGTTAAAGCTGGTGTAGATGTCAACCATCTGAATGAAGAACAACAAACACCTATATTTATAGCTGCAACTAACGGATGGTATAATGTTGTAATGTATTTGTTAGGACATGGGGCACATGTACATTATATTGATGAATATGACCAGAATATTCTGCACCATGTATTGATTAGTATATACGATATCCGCGTAGACCAGTATTCAGACGAGGAAGAGGTATATATATTATGTAAAATGCACCGTATTAACAAGGTAGATGTAGACGAGTATACAGACGATTGTATTAAGGTTGTTAAAACTTTGATAAACATGGGAGTAGATGTAAACAAACCCGATAAAGATGGTAACACTCCACTGTTCATTATAATCCCCACCCCATTCCCGGAAAACCCATTAAAACATATATTGTTCAGATTACAATATAATTTGATTACTGCATTCTACAATGCTGGCTGTAATGTGAATCATCAAAATAAAAAAGGACAAACGCCATTAATGTACTGTACAAGAGGGCAAGCCGTTATCCGTATCTTAAAACTGATGATTCAACATTCTGATGTAAATCTGACAGATAATAATGGTGATACAGCGTGTAGTTATTGTGTTCAATATTATTTGTTAAATTCTACAAATATATTTAAACTTTATTCTCGCGATGTACTGATATCACCTAACAATGGAGTGAAATTATTTCACCAGATTCTTACTTGTAAGAGGTTGGAGCTGTTCAATTATTACATGGAATTAATGATGAGTGTTAATGGTGTTACAACAGAGGGAGAAAGTATGCTACATCTGTTAGCTAGAGTAAACTACGATTATTCTCTAAAGAAGTTTAACTGGTTGTTTAATAAAAAGCTAGACATAAACCACCCATGTTCTAAAACCAATACACCTATTATGATAGCTGCTCTGTTATTGAATAGTAAATATTTAGAACTATTCACACGTCATCCTAGACTAGACATCAATGCACAGAATAACAACGGTCACACAGCTCTTCATCTGTGTATCATTGGATTTACTATGGTTAAAGATGACTTGAATAACAGTCATACAAATGACGTTGTTGAGGATTACTGTAGACAGATATATCCAATATACATGGAGTGTGTTGATATTTTACTGGCTGTTGGTATAAATGTAAATACTCCAGATGGAAGAGGTAGAACTGCTTTAATGATGGCGGCAATGAAAAACGATAGATGTCTCATAAGGAAATTACTTGATGCTGGTGCACTGGTGAATTACAGTGGAAAATCTGCTTTACATCATCTAGATATTTATGAGAGTGTGTTTGATCTAAGTTTTAAATTACTTGTATCTGCGGGAGATAATATGCTTCTCAATTTACCATGTATTAATGGTACCACACTGATCCAAGCGACCTTGTGTTTTCCACGTTGTTGGGATCCACTTACGGCTGTTAGTTTTATTAAATATTTAGTCGGTGAAAACTGCTGTCTTCAGTCTCTTGTTACATCTTCAGTTGAAAGTAGTTATAACCAGATTGATATGAGAGAACTTAGCAGTCAAGAGAGAGGTGAACTGAGAAAACTTTTATATCTTAGTGGAGCTCCTGAAAACCAAATAGTAGCAACTTTAAATTTTGAGAAGGAAGATACAAATATAGAGAGAGATGACATGAGAAGACTATTATGTCTTAGAGGGTCATCAGAAGAAGAAATAGTACAACAATTAAATTTCCAGGAAGAAGACAAAGATGATCGAGATGCTACATTCCACTCACGACACCGAGTGATATTCACTAAGTACTGTTGTAATATATCTCTCAAGTCTCAGTGTAGGAGAATCATCAGACAGAAGCTAGGATTGGGTATAAAGGAGAAGGTCATGGATCTAGAACTGCCTAGAGAATTAAACGACTTTCTCCTGTTAAAAGATATTCTACATCCTGAAGATTACAACATAGATAATATTGATGATGGTTGTAATGATTTTGATGATGATGATGGTTATGGTGGGTATGATAGAGCTAAAGATAGAGATGATGATTATAGTCAATATAACTACCAGTATTTTACCCTCTTTACTGATGATGAGCTTAGAAACGAGTTGGGAAAATACTCGAATGTCCCAATGAATTTTAACGTGAAGATGTCAAGGTGATATATAATGTGTTGTTGTATATTTTATAAATATTTCCTTTCTGTTGACGTTATAGTTGTTACTGGAAGGTGATGATTATAGTCCGATTAATTAACAATATTTAACACTCACAGCTACTAGTAAAATTAGCTGAATGAAATCCATCTAAAATAAATTGTACTGTAAAAGTTATCTTGTGATTATCATTCAGTAAGGTATTCTGGGTGTATGAATACAAGTCTCCAGAAATCAGTCACCTTGTAGGGTTCTAATTGGCAGGAATTCAAAATGTGAAGAACATTCAAATAACGGCTAAACCGGTCACTTTAGACCATAAAATGTATAATGGACAGGCATAGAATCATGTATCGTACGCAAAGAGTTTAAATATGACGTCATTTTATGTCTGACGTCATTATGCCATATCGCCATTATCATAGAAATATATATATATTTCTATCGTCATTATGGCACATCGTCATTATGGCGTCATAATAACGACGAGTACAAGAAGAGACGATTAAACGGTCATTTCTCTGGTATATTCACTGATATGTAATACTAACGGGACTAGGACATTGTTTAGTGATATGGCTTTAGTTTAGCTAATTTTAATATTCTTCAGAGTTTATGAATGGATATAAAGGAGAATTCAATGATTTCCTTCTATAAAGAATATAACATGTACTATATTAATTGATGATGATGATAATGATGATGATGATGATGATGATGATAAATATTATTTATAGCCCG
This sequence comes from Patella vulgata, assembly GCF_932274485.2. Classification (NCBI taxonomy): domain Eukaryota; kingdom Metazoa; phylum Mollusca; class Gastropoda; family Patellidae; genus Patella; species Patella vulgata. The sequence continues at coordinate 10,420,827 of NC_065880.2, read as the reverse complement.
TATTTATGGTGCATTAGCTTAAAATCGATGCTTTATCTAGCGTATTGGCAGCTCAATTAGATCGATATATAGATCATCATCATCATTATTATTTAAAGCACTTATGTATTGTCCCTGTATATAAAATATATTCTGTCATGTTTATAAATATATATTGCTCTTGTAATTTTGTATATAAAATATATTCTGAAAACGTTTACACGACTTGTACTATATTTGATCAATTTAATAAACAAGAGATACAGGGATTTTAATCACTTAGTGATAATATGATTTCCTACAGTATATGGTCATACCTGTCAAGACAATAAAACCTCAGTGAAAGGCTGATTATGATTTAAACAAAAAAAGTTGTTGAAACATTTACGGTTACGACAAAAAATTTGTTTGTAAAACTGACAACTCCAATTTAACAAATCCGCACAAGCTCAAATCAGGCAATATATTCTACATTATTTAAAAAGCTATTACAAGTGTTTGACGACAGTTTCTTCATTTTCCCAAAAGATACTCAGCTTTGCCATTTTGGAACAAATCATGACAAGTACACCCATCAAGGAAGGAGTTGATGGGAGGCCGAATGGTTAACGCGTGCGCGTTGTTTCAAAAGCTCTGTGATTGAGTCAAGTGGCGTGGTGTCGATTCTCTGTACGTGACAGCAAGGAGTTGGGTCGCCTGTCCAACTTCGTGGATATTTTTCGGGTCCTCTGGTTTCGTCCCACTGATAAAGACCCCTACCCCCTACACGCAAGCGAATTATTGAAATATAATTGAACCATATGTTAGTCCCGAAATGGACTAGTTTGTGTCGAGTGGACGATAAATCCCTTCCCTTGTGAGCCCTACAGCAGTTCTTCTCCCCTTCCCTTGTGACGCCCAACATCGGTTTTCTTCCCTTCCCTTGTGAGCCCTACAGTGTGTTTTCCTCCTTTCTCTTGTGAGCTCTACGGCGGATTTGCCTCCCTTACCGGGTGAGCCCTACATCGATGTTTCTTCCCTTCTCTTCTGAGCCTTACAGCGGGTTATCCCCTTTCCTTGTGAGCCGTACAGCGGATGTTCCTACCTTACCCTATGAGCCCTACATTGTTTTTTCCTCTCTTCCCGTGTGAGCCCTTGGATTTGGAAAATCCAGGTTCATCTCCATACACACAGCAATTCGGACAGAAGTGATGGGTGAAAGAGGAAGCAAAATGTTGACAATGTTAAAGGGCTGTGTGAAGTTAGCCCTATTTTCGTTTTTCGTTAATGGCGAATAACGAAAAACGAGCCACTCGTTTTTTTGATATTGGTGAATCATGAAAAACAAGTAGCTCATTTTTCGATATTCAGATTTCCAAAAAAAAAAACAAAAAAAAACAGATTTCAGAGATTGATAGAACAACTAAGAAACACATTTGATTATATCAAATAATAAATCTAAAAATAATAAATAACAAAATCATGTATAAAGATGTCTGAGCAGTGGATTAACAGAGTGTCTCCAACACACATTTCATTCAATCAGATTTTGAAAACAAACTAAAGATACAATAAATGTGAATTCCTAATCAGTGGATTCACATAAAATGAGATTTAATCAAAATATTGAGTCCAAAAGTTTTGAGGTTTACAACACATAGTTTAACCCCAGATCATTTTGGAAAGCCAAGTCTTAAGATTTGTAACCTGTGCCTATACCTGGGAGCGCTCCCCCTAACCTTCCCATATTTAATGGGAGTTAAAATTTAGTGTCCATCCACAATTTTCTTGCAAACTTTTCATACTGAACACTAAGAAACAGAATGCATGACTTAAGAGCATACAATGCTGTGCTAATGCTACTTAAGAACTTAATTAAAGATGGGTTCCCGCGTACAAACTTGGTGATTTAATGGTATATATGGACCAAAATCATATTCAAACTAATTAATTTGTCATAATTATGCTTCAAATCCTTCTCAAACATTATAATTGCGAAGGAATGCCCTGCTATTAAAATTCAATCAAACCAGGTCATGTTTACGTCACGTCTTGGGAGTCAGAGGAGAATTCATTGCATACATAAGAAGATGTTGTCTTTAATCGCTTACTATTTATTACAAATATCGAATCCTAATTAAATTCTCGGATTAACTCTTCATAAAGTTTATCTACTTGTACACCAAGCGCTCAATGTTCGCTTGTGACCTTTGACATCACGCGTGCAGAAGTTCTTAATCGTCGGGCTGTTAATTAGGGGAACCCTTACATTTTTCTCCTGTATACGCTCCATGAATGTTTTCGGGGAATCCAGTATTTTTCTAGTAAGATTGGATCCATATATACCAAAATTACCATACTTTTATTGGAAATAACCACCCGATAAATACTTTTCTGGGAACCCATCTTTAATTAATTAAAACTAATTAGTGACCGTAATTAAAATTTAGAGTCCTTAACTGAAACAAAGCCTAAAAGCTAGCTAAGCAAGTCATGAAACCAAAAATATCAATTAAGAGCGAGAAAAGTTGAACAAACCTAGCTTATATAGGAGTGGTTCAAAGGTGACAAGGGTCAATGGTCAAATTTTTGGTCACATAATGACGTTTAAGTGGATTTGATTAAATTGTCTTGTCCGGGGTTATTTTTCTTTCTAACACCATTTCTATGAGTTACGGTGCACAAAATGACTGCTTAAGACAATAAAATGTTGTACTAATGTCTATTAAGAGCTTATTAAAGATACATTATGGGAGATTCGATAACGAGTTGGCAGTTCTCACAATAATGGTTAAAAACTAGATAATTGATCCACTATGAACTGAGAACTAAGCGTTTGAAATTTCCGCCTAGCTACGATCATCATTACTAAAGTCAGTACGATAAACAGCATAGTCTCGATTATCCATAAAATCGCTAAATCGTGAAGGAAAGTTATGCAGTAAATCGGCTCATAATCCACTTGAGATCGTAGGCTAGCGATGCCATCTAGAGTTGATTATGGTCTGGATAGGTTAATTAATGTCTTATCAGGGGCGGATCCCCCCTCCCCCCGATCAACTACATAAATTTTTTTGTAAATCAACACTTTTTATGAGAAAGGTTTCTCGGCCGTGTGCTTTATCCTTTATCGTCAGATTTGGGACAGGATGGGCACTCAAAGCACGAGATAATGATATAGACATTATGTGATATCACAATCAATGCTTTGCATCCATGAAATTGAATCACAAAGTCATTGTATTAATTCATAATAAAATTGACGTCAAATGAGGTGTTGAATTTCTCTGTTTAAAAAGCTCAATGTGTATGTATATACGCCAAAATGACGATAGAGATCAAGCGGGAGGGGGGGGGAGATACATTGTCTCAGGAACATGACCCCCCCCCCCTTCAAAAATTCCTGGATCCGCCCCTGCTTATTAATAGTTTATATAACATTTCAGGCCTGAAGAAAGACCTGCAATAGACAGATTTAGCTCTTGCATAATGTATGTTTAATTAGCACAAATTTGTGATGATATTTAAAACTTAGAGGCCATAGCTGAAACAAAGCCTAAAAGCTGGCTAACCAAGTCAGGAAGCCAAAAATATCACTTAAGAGCGACAAAAGTTGAACGAACTTGGCTTAAGACTGGTGACAAAGGTCATATGTTGGGCCGCATTATGACCAATCAACCAATCAAATTGCTTATCTCTCCTGATCCTAAACATAATATGCTCATCTTTGAACTCCAAGTCATCACGGATGTCATGACAAGGACAGCTGTCTAGTCCTTTGGATGAGACGAAAAACCGAGGTCCCGTGTATATATTGGAATACACGTGAAAGATCACCTGGCAGTTGGAATTCGATATAAGAGTAGTCGATAGTGCCGCTGCCAAGGCAAAATTTCCCTCATAGCACACTATATGGCGTATGCCCATCTTCATTAGCCCAGTATAGGAGCAGAACATTAGGACTTTAAACCCCATTTCATTTCATTTCATTTCCATTAAGTCATTCACCTAATCAACACCTACACCAAGTTTAAACATTCTACCTCAATTAGAAGAGTTATCTTGTCCCTGATGGCGTGATGAACAGACAGACGAACGGGCCCATTTTAATAGTCCGCTGAAATCTTCAAAAGGCGGGTGACAATAATGTTGATGTCAGCAATAAGTATGCACTTGAAAGTATAACAAAGTTATCAGTATAACAAGGAATTTTAAATTGAAGGGGGCTAAACTTCCTTTTAGGCATTATCCTAATTAATGATTTAACCAGATGTGTAACCGATGATGAAAAATGAATTAGCTGGTCGTCATTTTCCTAGTAATGATGACGTCATGTCAGCTGTGCACGACATTTTTTAAGGGTGAAAACCATTGGACTTTGCACAGGTCTTTCAGTCTGCCCCGTAACTTGGGGGCTGTATTTGTAGGTCGTATTTTACAGAATGCTTGGGTTAATTTGAGGGCTCCATTTCATACTATGCTGGGTATAATTTGAGGGATGCTAGAGTTAATTTGCAGGCTGTATTTCAAAGAATGCTAGAGTTAGTCACGGGCTGTATTTCACAGAATTTTCTTGTTAATTTGGGGGTTGTATTTCACAGAATGCTGGGGTTAATTTAAGGGTTGTATTTCACAGAATGCTGGGGGTTAATTTAAGGGCTGTATTTGACAGAATGATGGGGGTTAATTTAAGCACTGTATTTCACAGAATACTGGGGTTTAATTTAGGGTTGTATTTCACAGAATGCTGGGGGATTAATGTAAGGGCTGTATTTCACAGAGTGCTGTGGATTAATTTAAAGGCTGTATTTCACATAATGATGGAGATCAATTTAAGAGCTGTATTTCACAGAATGCTGGAGGTTAATTTAAGGACTGTATTTCACAGAATGATTGGGGTCAATTTAAGGGCTGTATTTCACAGGATAAGAAGACAAAGAAAACAAACATACAAGATTTAGCAAAGATAAGAACATTTATTTCAGTTACAGGTTACACAGATTTCACTGATTGGAGCATTTTATTTCAAACGAACCAATCACTGATAAAATTCAGGCTGTTTAAACTAGGATTATGGTACCAAGGTCAGGCCTGTGACCTTCTAAAGGTGGGAAATTCTGTTAAAATATAAATTAGGTCAAATAAACCTTCGTCAATTTTAAAAAATATATAAAAAAATTAGGTTAGTTGAAGGCATTTATTTGTAGACAGATATTTTACTGATCTTCATAACACCAAGAATATTTTCATTTTAAAATCATCTTCAATTAAAGGACAATATTGGTGCTAGTCATTATCACATATGTGTTAGAGCTGGTTAAACACATTCCAAATATATTTTTAACACAGCGGTCATTGCTACGATAGCTGAGTAATACAGGTTTCCCGTATCGGAAGTGACGAACGCCAAAGGAAAACACGAGTCGCTGCTCTATATAACTGACCGAAGCGACGAGTGATAACAGATACACGGCCGAATTTCTACTCACTAATAATTCTTTCCAAGACCAAAAGTTGTTATATGGGACTGTAAGAGGATATCTGACAATTCAATAAAGTAATTGAATGTCATTAGATAAGAGAACACGAGAAAAATAGAAATAGTCCGTACATTTCCTTGTTTATACTCATTCTATACCTTATTAAAACATGGTAATGCACGGACTTTTTCTGTTTTTATTACGTGTTCTCTTATCTAGTGGCGGTCAATTCTTTTATGAATTGTCAGATATCCTCTCGCAGTCTCACACAACAACTTTTGGTCTTCGAAGGAATTATTAGTGAGCAGAAATTCGGTCGTGTATATGTTATCACTCGTCGCTTCGGTCAGTTATATAGAGCAGCGACTCGTGTTTTCCTTTGGCGTACGTCACTTCCGATACGGGAAACCTGTATTACTCAGCTATCGTAGCAATGATCTCTGTGTTAAAAATATATTTGGAACGTGTTTAACCAGCTCTAACACATATGTGATAACGACTGGCACCAATATTGTCCTTTAACTCTTTAATTTGAATGAACAGAGATATTTCAAAATAATATTCAGTAACTTATACTTAAAAGATTTTAACAGAAGTTCATTGTAAAAAAACAAACCAACATAATTTATCAAAAGTTCAAGAGTAACCATGACTCTTACAGTCTGGATGTAAAGTTTTTTACTAGGTAGTCTCTGATACATGGTCATTATACAGTATCTTTTACTTAAAAAAAGATTTCAACCGAAGGTGAAAGTAAAAAAAAAATTATTAGTCTTCATGATTCTGGTTTTCTTTATAACACATTTCATCATAGGCAACAATAACTTTAGCAAGTTTTTCTCCGAGACCAATTATCCCGGAGAAAGCTCACATACCAAGTTATTAAAATTTACGCTGCCTCCGAAATTCAACGCAGATAACTGTATCTACACATCTTAAGCTGGGGATAGGTTTTTAAAACATGATTTTGTTTAACTTTCACAGAAAGAGAACCCAATAAAATAATCATAGTAAATTTTAACAGAATTTAATTAAGTTAGTATTCCAAACTATTTATAACAAAATATAATTTAACGAAGGATTAGTTTAGGATGATAAATATTAAATGTTTATAAATCATTAAAATTAGGTCTGACCCATAGCTCACACATCATAAAACATCCTATAAAATGCATGATGGGTATTATAATGCACTTCGGTAAGCACGATAATTATTAGACAAATGTTGACTGTGAGATTCGTTACCGTGTGGATTTGACATAATACACACTTAAGACTTTTATCTAATTAGATATATGATTGTTTTGTTAATGCCACATTAAGATAAACAGCTGACCTACAATAGATAGATTTAGATCATTACATAATGTACATATCATTACATGTTATTATTGAATATTACAGATAGGTTGAAGATGTAGAGATCTTACTGACAGCTATAGGATGGACATTTAATTACACAGCTGACCTGCATTAGACAGATTTAGCTATACAGCTGATCTGCAATAGACAGATTTAGTTATACAGCTGATCTGCAATAGACAGATTTAGTTATACAGCTGATCTGCAATAGACAGATTTCGCTCTTACATAATGTATCTTTAGTGTACACATTATCATTTATCATTACAGAAATCATACTGGACATTTAGAACTGTACAAGAATAACACAATTGCTTTACAGTTTTCTTACAACATTAATTGGTGTGCAACAAGTACACAGATGTTATCGAAAAAATCATCAGTATAACATTGATGTTGGTGTCCAATAACTACACCCCTTTTTCGTTCATTCGTTCTTGGAGTTTTACGTCCACTTCCACCAAGGGCGATATCGTAGACGAACAGACCTCTTACAGCAAGAAACTCTTTTATAGCATACTCAAAAGGCATCATAATAACGCTGATGTTAGTGTCCAATAACTACACTCCTCTTACAGCAAGAACCTTTTTACATCAAACACAAAGGTATCACTATAACACTCATGTTGTTATAGTGAGAACCCTTTTAATCATACACAAAAGGCATCCCTATAACACTGATGTTGGTATCCAATAACTAAACCCCTCATACAGCAAGAAACCCTTTTAAATCAAAAGGCATCCCTATAACACTGATGTTGGTGTTACCAGACTTACAATCTTGCTATAGTGAGAATCTTGGTATCCAAATAACAATGTGTTAATCTTGATGAAATATAGACCTTGTTTCTAATGTTATAAGAAGTCCACAAAATTTTGTTTTGTTAATGATGAAAATTTCTTTCTTAGTATCTACAATGTAGTCTAGTATGGTTTATTTTTGACTGTTTATAATAGAACTAAAAACTCTCTCTTTAGAATCGTTAAAAATTGGTTCTTTTATCCGAGTCCAATCTTGTTAATTATTCACTGTCATAAAACCAAAAAGAAAAAAAAATCATGAATATAGGTTTAAATTGAAACTTGGGTACAAATGAAATGGGGTTTAACGTCCTACTGTTATGCTCCGACTGGGATAATGAAGACGCCATAAAGTGTACTATGGGGCAAATTTTGCCCCGGCAGCAGCACTATGGCCTGCTCTTATATCGAATTCCAACTGCAAAGGGATCGTTTACGTGCACGCCAATGTGTACACGGGGCCTCGTTTTGTTTCGTCCCATCCAATCTTTTACATGGATGTATACATGGGACCTCTTGTTTTTTTGTCCCAGAAACAAATTTTGTCATATTCAAAATAAAAGAGAGAGATGTCATATTCTTAACTATTAAGTTTGTTTGTTTCCTATAAAATACACATTGTGTATGTATGTACATGTATATATTTATATAAAATGACTAAAGTTTTTATATAATATTATATATATTTATATATGTATATATATATTATAAGCAATAATTCAGCTTTACACAAACACTGTGGTCTAAATTTCTATGCCCAGAATATTAGCGATTTAGCTCCTTTGATCATAATTCGAATCTGTGTACGTCTGTCCATACACATCAACTTTCAATTCGAAACAAGTTACAAAAAAACCTATTTTATTAACGACTTGTATACTTTATAATAACTTAAAGCGGTGTGTAATTTAAACCTATATCTTCAACAATTCTACGAAGAACATCTCCTTATCCCACTATATCTGAACATGTGTTAGACATTGATACTAAATGACCTCGAAGTTAGTTCTATATTAGATCCAAATCAAAGGCAGAATATCATGATATGGCGTTCTATAAAATGACTTCGTGATGACTCTCTCTTCGAATAGACACAAGGCTGTTATCTCTACAAATATGAGTTGATATCGTACTATATTTATAATAGTCACGTCACCATGATGTATAAGACTATACGATGTAAGTTTATATTATTAACCTGATATCTTATATAGGCCACCAAACACTCCAGGTGAAGCGATATAGATTTAACGTAACGAAGGTCAGATTGACTGATGTTCACGTGATCTATGTCATCATGTTGAGCGTGTAAAAGGATGTTGAAATACCGACATATTGAATAAATAATATACAATCAGACGGTGACGGATACTTGGTTTTAGGTATCAACCTAGGCCTTTCATTGTTAGGCTGTCGACGATTTTAATCCCATAATATACATCACGAAGGTGTGTATTGAAGGTAAGAGTATTCCGTCATATATATTCCCAGTTAACATTGATGGTTAGATTTACGTAAAGTTTACGTCATTATGGTTAGATTTTGGTTAGCGTCCAATAATGGTAAAATTCTTTGGTTAAATTTACGTTACTTTTACGTCATAATGGTTATGGTTACTTTTACGTCAGAAAATGACGTAAATGTAACGTAAACTTTATGACGGATTACTAACCAATTTTTTTCCCTTTGAATACTTCTTGATTAAATAACATTACAAGTGTGTGCACATTCTAACAATTGATATATAGTCGGAATTCAGACATAATAATTATATATGTATTATTGGTTATAATTCTAACGTTAATCTAACGTAAATTTTACATCAGGTTTCTAACCGTTAGTTTATGGTTAGTTTTCTGACGTAAATCTAACGTTAGTTTTCTGACGTAAATCTAACGTTAGTTTTCTGACGTAAATCTAACGTTAGTTTTCTGACGTAAATCTAACGTTAGTTTTCTGACGTAAAATTAGTTTTCTAACATAAATCTAACGTTAGTTTTCTAACATAAACCTGATATTAGTTGTAAAACGTAAAACAAATGTCAGTTTAATGTCATGATACTAACAATTAAGGGCCTGACAAGACAGCTGTCTAGTCATTAAAATGGGACAAAAATGGGTAAGACCCTGGCTCGCTAGCCTGGAGGTCGGGTGTTCGATCCCTGCATTGGCCGAGAAAGTTCATCCAGATTTCCGGCGTTTTTTCCCCTTGTCAGTGATGCAGGACGAAGAGCCTGACAAGGACAGCTGTCTAGTTGTTCAGATGGGATAAAAAAAAAAACGAGGTCCCGTGTACACATTGGCATGCATGTAAAAGATCCCTTGACAGTTGGAATTCGATATAAGAGTAGGCCGTAGTGCCACTGTCGGGGCAAAATTCCCCTCATAACACACTGTATGGTGTATGGCCATCTTCATTAGCCCAGTTCGGAGCAGAACAGTTGGACGTTAAACCCCATTTCATTTCATTACATTTTATATCCATTTCTAAGTGGGGGATCACGTGGCTAAGTGGGTAAGACGCTAGCTCGCTAGCCTGGAGGTCGGGTGTTCGATCCCTGCATTGGCCGAGAAAGTTCATCCAGATTTTCCAGCGTGGTTCTCCCTTGTCAGTGATGCAGGACAGAGGGGCTGACAAGGAAAGCTGTCTAGTCGTTCGGATGGGACGAAAAACCGAGGTCCTGTGTACACATTGGCGTGCACGTAAAAGATCCCTTGGTAGTTGGAATTCGATATAAGAGTAGGCCTTAGTGCCGCTGTCCGGGCAAAATTTCCCTCATAGCACACTGTATGGCGTATGCCTGTCTTCATTAGCCCAGGTTAGGAGCAGAAAAGTAGGACGTTAAACTCCATTTCATTTCATTTCATTTCATTTCTAAGTGCCCAAGAATAGAGATCTAGCTCCTTTAATAGTTGCGAACTGTAGGTGACACACAAAGAGAAAACGAATGAATGAATGATCTACTCTCATTTCAAATTCCAAATGTCAAGGGTTCTTTTACGTGCACACCCACGTGATGGACTAGACACTGTTTTTTTGAGGTCCTCTGTCCTACACCACTACTAACAAAGGGAACTTTCTCGACCAACATGGGGATCACGTTGGCTAAGTGAGTAAGACGCTGACTCGCTAGCCTGGAGGTCGGGTGTTCGATCCCTGCATTGGCTGAGAAAGTTCATCCAGATTTTCCTGCGTGTTTTCCCCTTGTCAGTGATACAGGACGGAGGGCCGGACAAGAACAGCTGTCTAGTCAGGGATGAAAAACTGAGGTCACGTGTACACACAGGAGTGCACATGAAAGATCCCTTGGTAGTTGGAACTTGATATAAGAGTAGGCCATAGCGCCGCTGCCTGGGCAAAATTTCCTTCATAGCATACTGTATGGCGTATGCTCGTCTTCATTAGCTCAGTTTAGGAGCAGAACAGTAGGACATTAAACCCGATTTCATTTCATTTTTCTCGACCAACACGGAAATTGAACCCCTCATTTGCTAGCCAGTGTGTTACTAATTACTAGAGAGAGAGAGAGAAATGGGGTTTAACGTCTACTCGACACAAACTAGGTCATTTCGGGACTAACATATAGTTTAATTTTTATTTACATAATTCGCTTGCGCGTAGGGGTCTTTAGCAGTGGGAGAAAACCGGAGGTTGGACAAGCGACCCTACTCCTTGTCACGTACAACCGGGGATTTGAAACCACGACAGTCAACTCAATGATAGACTTTATGATACAGCGCCCGCACGCTAACCATTCAGCCATCCACCCCCCCCCCCCCCCCCGTTACTAATTACTAAGTTTGTGAAATGTAGGTTTTTCCTCATGTAGATTTGTCCTGATGAAATCGGTTTATTGTCCTACTGTTCTGCTCCGACTGGGCTAATGAAGACAGGTACATACCATACAATGTGCTATGAGGGAAATTTTGCCCCAGCAGCGGCACTATGGCCTACTAATATCGAATCCAACTGCCAAGGAATCTTTTCGTGCAAGCCAATGTATACATGGTACCTCGGTTTTTTGTCCCATCTGAGTGACTAGACTACTGTCCTTGTTCCTGCACCTCTGACAAGGGGAAACCATGTCGGAAAATCCTGATGAACTTTCTCCACCAATGCAGGGATCGAACACGTGCTCTGGATTATCGAGCCAGCATCTTACGCACTTAGCCACCGTGGCTTTATCAAAATTAGTAATGAAGATGTGCTATGACAGAAATTTTGCCTGGACAGCAGCATTACCGCACTTACTAATGAAGATGTGCTAGGAAAGACATTTTGCCTGGAGAGCAGCATTTCCGCATATAGTCATTACCAATAGGTGCACTAATCCGTGCATTCACTAGTCCACTAGTCTGACTCTATAAAATACTATAAATATGAGTATTAAAGAAACCCAGTAGATATGGTGACTGATATCACCCTTCGTAAGGCGATAACCCAACATCACGGCATTTTAACCCGAAATCACAACATTTTAACCATTATAGCATATGCCCTTCTTCATTAGCCCACTTGGAATAAAATAGTAGGATGTTCAAACCCCATTTAAAATTCATTTTCATACTTTTCTGCACCAGTCGGACTATTGAAGATAGTCATACGCAATGCAGAGTGCTATGACGGAAATTTTCTATGGACTGTGGCAGGGCGGAGGATCTGGCAAGGGATAAGGTATAGTTGTTCGGGTCATACGAAAAATCAAGTCCTCATGTACATATTGGCATGCACGTAAAAGACACTCCGACAGTTGTAATTCAATATCAGAGTAGGCCATATAGTGCCGCTATCCGTGCAAAGTTTCCGTCATAGTACACTGTATATAGTGTATGCCTGTCTTCATTAGCTCACTCAGAGCTTAAATCAATGTGTGTTGTTAATGTCATTTAAAATGGCGGCTGTCTACATATACAATAGGCGTTTTTGTGAACCGATTAGATTAGACCGATTAGCTATTATACGCATTTGTGAACCAAGTTGATTATGCTAATCGTTACATTTGTGAGACGATTTAACTCAACTGATTAGGCAAATCGACCTAATCGTCCCAGGAGGTGTTTAGGCGATTAGATTTGACGTTTTCAAAATGGCGGAATGTTCGACATCGTAAGTAATTTTTAATGCTTATTGTTGTTTTTCTCCATAAAAAATGTTTTTTTAAAACGCATTTGATGTGTTTAAAGTAGCTAAGTCTCTAACTCAATATCATCCAAAATCTTCAACATTGAAAACACGATTTATTTGTCAAATTATATCAACATTCATGTTGTGATCTTAACGGGAAAAGATGGGCTTTTGATATCCAATATTTAAGACAAAATAAACATTTTACCATGCGCTTCAGCCCTAGTTGTATCAAGAGACTCGAGGGACGAGGCTAGACACATTGCACCAAATCAAACGGCGTATGTAAACTGGAATAACCAGACGCTAGAAATTTGCACTCGCTTGAGACTGCTGGCTTATTTCGCCGAACATAACGGATTTGAAATTGGAGTAAAAACGGAAACCATTGAATGTAAATCAGTTTATATACATTCATACTACAGTATTATATGCATTGCGACCCACTTTTGTCAATTTCTAGGTCCCAAATGTTAGCGATTTAGCTCCTTTAATGTTAACTTTATAGTCCACAAGAATGTTAGATCACCTCTGGCTCTAAGCAATTTTAGGCCCTCTAGGTGCCAGCAGTGTCACTGTAATCTGTAGGTAACTTGGACTACACGTGAAACACACGCCCCCCTCGTCATGTTACCAGAGACAATTTTTTTTCTGATCGGTGTCCGTGGTGGCAGCCATCTTACCAAATCGTAATTATCAAATTTCACATTTGTGGACCATAGCTAATCAAATCGAAATCATACCAAATCGTACTAGCAAATCAAAACCTAATCTAATCGACTCACAAAAACGCCTAATATATAAAATAGGTCATGAGTCGATTGGTGCCGTTTTTTTATTTCGAATTTAAAAGTTCAACACTTAATTATATAAGTTGTAAAACCATATAAAAATAAAGGTTGGACCAAGACTAGTTCCATTTTTTTAAGTTATGAATCTGAAAAATTGATAATATAGAGCGAAGCTCTACAGCATCGCGCGAAGCGCGGTGCTTGAGCAAAGCTCTTTTCCGGTAACACAGGAGCGTAATTGAAAATGTTACCCACAGACTGTTGATTAAGAAAAAATTCAGACCGAAACCGGATACACTGGAGAAAACAGGCAATGCGCATGTCAACTTACCAAATCTCGTCCAAGCAAGATTACGCGCCTCATAGAACTATTTCTATGATGCGTCTAATCAATGACGTCACATATTTTTTACGTCAATGAAAATAATTCTCACACTTTTTTGTTCTTTTTTTTAAAAACAAAATTAATGTATAAAATTTAGATCTAAATAAAAATCAATTTTGAAAAACTAAATTATTTAACATTTTTTGTATCACTTGAGAAAATTAATTATGAAGGTTTTATATTTGACAATAATCAGCTTCGCTCTACTCAGGCAATGCCTGTTACATATTAATGACCCAGTCAATTAACATAGAGATCTACTCTAGCTAAAAAAGTCCATATATTTATCGTCTCTCGATAAAAGACCTATCTCTGAAAATTAAAATTCCCGATTTGATTATTCTTTTAATATAACATAATTATGTAACCTCATATAAAATATGGTAGAGCGTATACAAACAAATTATATGAATAGATTCATTATCAGAAATATTACAGGCCTTTCAAACGAACAGCCGCCATTTTTAGAACTACATAGATGTAAAAATATATTTTTATCGACTCGGGCAAGGTCAAGGTCACGATCTGTTCACGGTTGATGATTGTGTTTAAATCGGTTTATATCATATTATTTCTATTCACATTACAATATTTTTTTTATAGGTTACGGTTATTGTTGTTATTTATCTAAATTGCTTCAATTATTTATTAAATATTTTTTGTTTGTTCGTTTGACCGGAACGTACGGAATTCTGGGATTTAAAATGGCGGCATAATGTAATTATTATTTTTCCCAAAGAAGAAATGATGCCGTGATTTAAAGTTAAATAAAGCTATTCCACACATACACACACGATTTGGGATTCAGCAAAGTAAAGTTGAAGGTAAGTGCACTTTTTATGCGAACTTCCGTTGACAGTATACCGATAGATCTAATGTTGATAAAAAAAATAATCTGGCCGTGGAAAAAGTTTGCACGTAACTTTGTATATCAGACAGTCAGTATTTGTTTTTAACACGATGCAGTTACATTGTCCGTAAACCATACTATTCATAAACAAAATCAACATTGCTTTAAGTTATCGAAAGTAATACTGGTTCCAAAATTGTTTTTAAAAAATCTGGATCCAAAAATTATCAAACACATAACGAATTTATTAATGATGTAGACTGTTAAAATTCAGGCTGTGCTAATTATAATATAAGTACATGTGGTATTTTCTAAACATTTTTATGGGTGTTTCAGGTTGGGGTTTTTTGTTGTTATTGTACTGATATTTTTGCAAATTTAATAATGCATAATGCAAGAGCTAAATCTATATATTGTACGTAGGTTAAGTAGGTATTTCTTGAGACTGTAAATGTTAAAATTTTTTATAAGACATTTTAATGTATTAACTTGCTAAGTCTATAATCAAGTCTCAATGCCATCGGGTACTCGAGATGTTCACAGATTCAAACACTGGCGGTTAATGTTAATGATTTAATTTAATTGAAAAATGGATAATCAAGACTCTAATTATATACATAGGCCTATAACATTAAATAACAAGTTTGCCCGTACATACTTGTACATAAAGGTTTCAGTCCTACTCCCCTGCTTATTTTTTCTTGTGGTGGCCAAGAAAGTTCATCAGGATTTTCTGGCATGGTTCCTCTTTTAACTGGTGCAAGACAGAGGGGCTGGTAAGGGCTAATGTACAGTTGTTCGGATAGGACAAAAAACCAAGCTCTTTTGTACACACGGTCCAGTCAAAATTTCCATCACAGCACACTTTCAAGCATTTGTCCAACTTCTTTAGCCCAGTTTGAGCAGAACAGTATGATGTTGAACCCCATTTCATTACAGATCCACAGTAGGTTGGCTGTCAGCCCAGTTGGAGCTGAACAGTAGGCCGTTTAACCCAATTACGTTTTTTTTGGGGAGTATAAAGTTGCTTTTTATTTATTTTTTTTTTTACAGATCCTACATGTATATTTGAGCACCCTTGGTGGCAGTAATGACAAAGAAGTTCTAAAAAGATTTATATGGGCTTTATAATGATAGTTAGACAACACTACTACTTGCCAAACACTACTACTTGTCACATAACGTAATGATATAAATATATATGTATCTATGGTAGCACAAATATCATCAGAATGTAGGCCAAAGCTTTACAAGCATTGTAGGCCTAAAATACTTTCTGTCTGAACTTTTGACAGTCAATTCTTTGATGACTAGTTAGTTTAGAGCAGATATCCTGTCACAGTATTATATAACAGCTCTTTGGCTTAAAGTTTAAACTGAGTTGTATCAGTGAGTTGAAAATCATCTGTGTTCCTGTTATTGCTCCCTGCTGCAGCCAGTAAACAATAACCTTTTGCGTTCCTTACAAATCTTCCAATTTTTACTGATAGATCAACCATAGCAAAGATCTCTATTAAGATTATATTTGTAATGTTTGTAACAAATTCTATGACATAGGTATAATATTGGTGTAGTTAAGTATATACCATATTTATGCACACATTTCAATGTTGGCATATTATTAGTCTCTATCATCTAGAAAAAAATATTCTATATTCTACAAATATTAGTGTGGTTGCGTTGTCAACATTTGAGAATAATCGGTCATAGGCTAGATTATCCGGTCTTTTACATTATCATAAACAAAGTCTAAGGAAGGTAACTAGTCCTAAAACAAGATGTTGACGCCCATGAAATTTATATAAGAATGCCATTTCCGAAAGTCCATTTGATTGCATTGTCAGTTCAATATCCAACACTCTTAATTTTTTTTTATTGTAAAATTTCTCTCTTCATGGGCCATATCTATGTTGTTTTTTTTTATTGAATCCTAATTCGTCATCACGATTCATGTTTGTTTATAAATGCAAGTGTTATTGACAACTGTCCCAGACCCTCATTATTTATATGGCCCAACTTTTCTTCGGCGTACACCGGCACGGTATTAGACTAGGATAACAGTCTCGAAACTCGTGGAGTTGAAAAACATTAGTCTTATATACCGCCTCTACTTAATTATGGATGTAGGTCGGAAAAATGTAAAATTTGGCAATTTGACTTATACTCAACATCGACTTATACCCTGTATGGTAATGTGATGATGCCCCCTCTTCCAGACAAGACATAGGCTATAACTGTTTCAAATGACAAGTGCTAAATGAAGTATTTATGTGGTCTTTGGTGAAAGAAATGAAATGAAATGAAATGGGGTTTAACGTCCTACTATTCTGCTCCTAACCTGGGCTAATGAAGACGAGCATATGCCATACAGTGTGCTATGAGGGAAATTTTGCCTGGGCAGCGGGGCTACGGCCTACTCTTATATCGAATTCCAACTGCCAAGGGATCTTTTACGTGCACGCCAATGTCTACACGGGACCTCAGTTTTTCGTCCCATAACGACTAGACAGCTGTCCTTGTCAGTCCCTCCGTCCTGCATCACTGACAAGGGAAACCACGCCGGAAAATCAGGATGAACTTACAGGGATCGAACACCCGATCTCCAGGCTAGCGAGCCAGCGTCTTACCCACTTAGCCACTTGATCCCCCCCTTTGGTGAAAGAGAGAGAGAGAGAGAAATGGGGTTTACCGTCCACTCGACACAAACTAGGTCATTTCGGGACTAACATATGGTTTAATTTTTTATTTACATAATTCGCTTGCGCGTAGGGGTCTTTAGGAGTGGGAGGAAACCGGAGGACCCGGAGAAAACCCATGAAGTTGGACAGGCGACCCTACTCCTTGCCACGTACAACTGGGGATTCGAAACCACGCCAGTCGACTCAATGACAGACTTTATGATACAGTGCGCGCACGCTTACCATTCAGCCATCCACCCCCCCCACCCCCTTTGGTGAAAGAAAACAGAGCTGTGGCTAGTGAAATGAAAGTTTAACGTCCTACTGTTTTGCTCTGAACTGGGCTAATGAAGATGGGCATACGCCATACAGTGGAAATTTTGCCCGGACAGTGGCACTACGGCCTTCTCTTATATCGAATTCTAACTTCAAGGGCTCTTGTACGTGCACGCCAATGTGTACATGGGACCTCATTTTTTTGTCCTATTTTAATGACTAGACAGCTGTCTTGTCTAGCCCTCTGTCCTGCATCACTGACAAGGGAGAACCATGCCGGAAAATCTGGAATAACTTTCTCGGCCAATGCAGGGATCGAACACCCGACCTCCAGACTAGATAGCCAGTGTCTTACCGACTTAACCAACGTGATCCCCGTTGTGGTTACAATTCCTGGATTTGAAGGTCAGGTATGATATGAAACGAATATTTTGAACCGGTTCACCAATGCAACCAATCCGTGACGGGTTAACTGATAGAGGGTTACATCCTTGATATAAATATACTTGTCGCGGGTTTTAAAAATAGAAATATATATATAAAGGTAGCTCAAAATTCATCTCTACATGTACATAGGCCAAGGGGGGATCATGTGGCTAAGTGGGTAAGACGCTGACTCGCTAGCCTTGAGGTCGGGTGTTCGATCCCTGCATTGGCCGAGAAAGTTCATCCTGATTTTCCGGTGTGGTTTCCCATTGTCAGTGATGCAGGATGGAGGGCCTGACAAGGACAGCTGTCTAGTCGTTTGGATGGGACAAAAAAAAAACCAAGGTCCAGTGTACACATTGGCATGCACATAAAAGATCCCCTGGCAGTTGGAATTCGATACAAGAGTAGGCCATAGTGTTGCTGCCTGGGCAAAATTTCCCTTATAGCACACTGTATGGCGTAACCTTTTGCGTCTCTTCAAAATATTTCAAATCTTTTGTCATGGATCAACCATTGCAAATATCCGTGTTACAATTATATTTGAAATGTGTTAAACCAATTCTGCAACACATGTAATATTGGTGTAGTATATATCTTTGTTTATACACCCACATATCAATTTTGGCCCTGTTTGTCCGTACACTGGGTGTGAAATGTGAATCATTCCGATTGTGAGAGGACAAGCATTATCAATATACAGCTTTTCAGGACTTTGCCTTCCTTGGTTAATTCTCCCTTTTTCAAATGCAATAGATGCTGTGTTTATTCTTAATTGATCTTTTTCAAATTTGTGTTACACACTGGAATCATGAGAGGACGAAACCTATCAATATTCAGCATTCCACAACATTCCATTCCAGTGTCGGCCGAGAAAGTTCTTCGTGATTTCCAGACTTGGTTTCCTCCCCTTGTCAGAGGTGCAGGACAGAGGGCCTGACAAGGAGGGACAGCTCTCTAGTCGTTTGGATGGTACGAATGACCGAGGTCCTGTGCACACATTGGTGTGCACGTGAAAGATCCCTTGGCAGTTTGAATTCGATATAAGAGTAGGCTTTAGCGCCGCTGTCTGGATAAAATTCCATAATAGGACACTGTATAGCATATTTCCATGTCATTAGCCCTGTCGGAATAGGACATTAAACCCCATTTCATTTCACTCATTCCAAAGTTAACTCCTATTCCATCAATACCTTGAGCAAATAAGATAGAGGCTATAGGTTTTGGCCCAATTTGGTCAATATCCCAGTTTTTTCTTTCTTATATGCATATCAGCACTTTCATAGCGCTAATGTAGACCTTTTTCTTGAACATTTTCCCTTGTCAGTGATGCCGGACAGAGGACCTGACATGGATGGCTGACTAGTCATACGGAAGGGACCAAAAAAACAAGGTACAGTGTAAACTCAAGTGTGTGTGTGTGAAAGATCCCTTGGCAGTTGGAATTTTATATAAGAGTACGCCATAGCTCTGCACACTGTGTGGCATATGCCCGTCTTCATTTCTCAAACAGCTGTGGATAAAAACTGTTAATATTTAAATGTGTATTTTGTATTTTATAACATTATATTTTTGTCTTTTAAATAAAGTATATGTATACATACTTGTAGTATATTTTGTCATATTATTCTGCTAGATTTTTAACTTTTCTGTGCAATACATTTAGAATTCTGACTGGTTATGGGTAGATAGAGAGCAATGGGGTAAAACATCCAATAGACATAAACTGTCCTTTGGGACTAAGTGATTCAATTCAAGTTGAATAATTCATCCGCACCAGGAATCTTTAGTAGTAGGAGGACCCAGAGAAAACCCATGTTCAAGTTGGGTGTGGAATGACAGACCTTATGATCTAAAGCGCACACGTTGGACCACTCAACTTTTAGCCTCACCCACGGGTCAGGAAAATTTGATTATTGATTGAATGTACTTCCCATTTACTGCCGCAAATAATGAATAATTTTGAAGGTTTTAATGGTTTGTTATATTTTCGTAACTTTGGTCATCAAAATTTGACATTAGAATTGCATCCGTAAATGATGTTAATTTAATGTTAGATTTACGTTATAATGGTCGGTTAGATATCCATCATTTTGCTCATCCTTTTAACGACAATTTAACGTCAGGAAATGACGTTAATCTAGCGTAAAGTTTACGTCATTTTTACGTTATATTTACATCATTTTCTGACGTAAATCTAACGTAAAGTTTACGTCATTTTCTGACGTAAATCTAACGAAAATGACGTAAAGTTTACGCAAATTTTACGTTAGATTTACGTCAGAAAATGACGTAAAGTTTACGTTAGATTTACGTCAGAAAATGACGTAAATATAACGTAAAAATGACGTAAAGTTTACGTTAGATTAACGTCATTTCCTGACGTAAAATTATCGTTAAAAAGATGAGCAAAATGATGGTAAACTGACTGACCATTTTTACGTAAATGTAACGTAAAATTAACATCATATTGTTATGTGGGTTGTATACGTATATACTTGTGCTGTTCATTGAGACTATAGTATATTCGCGCGTTCATGTTTATTTTTGTCGTGTACGGTAATTCTGGTCACTGAGCGAGCCGATCATTTTTGGAGTGTTGTTAATCGAGTCTATTTTACTTCGCGTCTGCGCATTATCACCGAAAATAAAATAAAATATAAACACGAGGAGCTGAGCGAAGTGACCAGGGTTTTCGTCGCATAATCTTTTTACCGCTACTTACTTGAAGAAAATAATAATATGGTTTAGCACCTAATACTGTGTTGTGTTTTTTCATCATTAGAAAGGTGCGCGTAAGCTATCTGGGCAGCTGACGGAACGGCCATTTGAGTTGAGACTGAGCATAAAGTACGTTTGAGAACACGTGCGCGGTCGTCTCTGTCAGCGAGACAGAACAGTAAAAAGATTGCAGAATTCCCTAGTTCCATGAGTTGTGAATAAAAAGACCTCCCTGGTTTTAAAAAGAGCTGAGAAGAAAAGATTTGTGTTACATAGTATGAGAGACAGTGATGGGTAAAAGATTATAATTATCCTATGACCGCATGTGTAATAAACTCTCCACTGTTCTCTAATTGACCACACTATTGTTCATTTAATAAAGAACCAGATGCTGCCATATGTATAATGGTCAAGTTAGATAATCCGCTGATCACTAATGACCTTTACTAGCGTTAGCTGACACACATCAATTGTTCTGAAGCCTGCCATATTCTTATAGTGAGATAATCTATCAATGACAAATGATTTAATTATGTAGTCTTTACATAAGTCCTTTTGTTCCATATTATTAATTACCCGTGTTATCAAAGTGAATTAAGTATAAATTGGCTTTGGTTTTTCATGTAAAGGAGAACAGCTTTGGCGGCTGACCAGGTACGACTTTATAGTATATCTAGTATGCTAGAATAAAATGTTGCATCCAGATCATGTTTTATTTCTATTAACTCAAACTATGTTATAATTGTTTCACCAACTTGGCCTGTGCGTGAGCTGTGAACAAACTTTACAAATTTTCCTGAGTTTGAGAGCTGTGAGTGTGAGAAAATGACTGCAGTGGCTACAACCATACGGAGCCGTGAATAAAACGTTTGCCGAGTTTCCTGTTTAATAACCGTGAGTAAACAGACAGAATCGACAGCCGTGAGTAAAATACATTACTGTTTAAATATAAACTATAAACTGCCGTTGAGCCATGGCAACCCCTGCAATTTCCAACAACTCTGCAGTAGAGAAAGATGACTCGCACGATGCAACCTCAAGTCACCATTCCTCATACAAGTCTATGACTAGTCATACTCGTAGTTCAGAATTATCGAGCTCTGTTCAATATATTGAGACTAAAATACGTGTTGCAAGAGAGAAGTTCAGATTTGACGAGGAAATTCGCAAAATTGAGTTAGCTAGGAAGGTAGCTGAGGCAGAAACCCAATCCAAACTTGAGCAAATAAAAAATGAGCGAGAATTAGCTGTAACTGAGGCCTTGTCGTTTGGCTTCGAGACACTAAGCCATACTTCATCAAAAGTCAATTCTGTTGACCCTATTGATAATAGTTTCAATTCCACTGACCGTACTCGGCGTACTGCACAATGGATACAATCCGAGATAGGTTCTGAGCCCGGAGACCTCCCACATGAGAACAACCAGGGGCCTACACCCCACGAGAAGAGCCTTACTACGATTGAGTCACATCGGCCTACTGATCTACCTAGCCCTAGGTCCACTGAGCAAGCCCACGCCAGGCATAACGAGTTACCTTTCGAGCAGCCCCCAGAGCTATCCCTATCCAGGCCTACCGAGATCTACAGAAATGAGAACCTTACTGAGTTGTTACCAACAGCACCTGTATTTCAACCCAGGTTTGAGGGGCCTACTGAGCAATGTTTGACTAGGCCTAAAGAGTCACCTCGTGATATACATAACGAGCAATCGTCAAACACCCCCATATTTCAACCTAACCATGAGCTAACACTGAGATACACACCTAGTATGCCAACGCATGGTGACCCTAGACCATTTGAGAGCACTAATCAACAAAGCAACTTGTTTAACACTAGGCCACCCGAGCACTCTAATGACATTAGTAAGAGATTACTTGCTTCACTTGCACTACCTAAATGTGAGCCTGACGTGTTTAGTGGAGATCCCGCCTTGTTTCTTCCTTGGAGGCAAGCATTTAAAACCTTAATATGTGAAGCTGAGGCTACACCTAATCAAGAGATTACGTACTTACTGAAGTACACCAGTAGCAAACCTAAAGAGCTTGTAAATCAATTTCGCAGACGAATACATCCCGATCCCCAGGTCAAACTAAATGACCTTTGGTCAGCACTAGAAGAAAGGTTTGGACATACTGCTGAGGTAGCGAATAATTTGATTGAAACTTTACTGAAGGCTGCTAACTTTCGTTACGAAGATAAAGAGGCTCTTCAGACATTTTATGACACTTGTGAGAACATAAATACACAAGAACCTTATTTGAAAGGCCTGAGCATCCTGAATACTTCGTATTTCATGAAAACCTTAGTTGAGAAAATACCTAAATCCATTAAAGAGAAATGGGACAGTAAAGTTACCAAACACATGGTCGATAATAGAAGTGATGATTACCCACCATTCAAATCCTTTGTTAAGCTGATTCATAACCTTTCACTAAGACAGAACCATCCATCTATTGCTAAATTACCGAGTCAAGAGAGTGAGCACAAAGGTTCGAGATACACAAGTTCGAGACCTGGCAACAACCTGAGTTCAAAGCCTAATCCTTATAAGCATGGTTTTAAAGACAATACGCCCAGTACACACACCACTAGTCTCAAGACTGACGTTAACTTAGAGCCTAAACAAGAAAAGTCGAACAGCCAATGTCCGATCCACAAAACCAACCACCATCTTTCTGAGTGTCGAACCTTCCGAGAGAAAAGTTACGACGAGAAACTGCAGTTATTAAAAGAGCTTGAGATATGTTTCCGTTGTTTAGAGGGGAAACATTTTGCCATTCACTGTACCAGGAGAGATATATCTTGTCCTAAATGTAACAGACGTCACCTATTAGTTCTGCATAAAGATGACAGAGATGAGACGAAAAAGAAAGAGTTGGCACCTTATAGTGGGGAGGCTGTAAAATCAGCATGTACCAAAATTTGTGGTGACGGGACTGTCAACATGAGAGGTAAAACCTGTGGTAAATTAATCCTTGTCGACATTTACGAATTGAGCAATCCTGAGAGAGCAGTGCGAGGATATGTCATTATAGACGACCAGTCCAACCACTCATTAGGATCAACTGAGTTATTTGAGGGCCTACAACTGTACGGGGATGAGCACGAGTTCACACTCGAGACCTGTCATGGTAAGGAATTATGTGTAGGTCGCAGAGCAGAAAATCTTTGTGTACGCACAATACTAGGAGACGTTTTTCCACTTCCGAGCATAACTGAATCCAGTAACGTTCCTGATGGTACCAACGAGATTCCAAATCCTGAGCTTGTTAGACAAATACCACATCTTCAGTGTATAGCTGATTATCTTCCACCAATTGACAATAAAGCACCCTTCCTTCTTATTATTGGTCGTGACGCACCTGAGTTATTGAAAGTACGAGAGTCAATAAATGGGCCTATAGGAGCAGCATGGGCACAGCGTCTTGATTTAGGATGGACAGTGAGTGGAGTTCTGTGCTTAGATCGCCAAGGAGGAAACGTCCACATCATAGCTAGAAGAACGTCTGTTGGATTTGAAACCAAGTATGAGCCTTGTGAGAATTCCTTCATATGTAAACAATCGCCAAAAGACGACTACCTGAGTTTGAGTTTTAATGAGTTTTATACATCACCGAGAGATAACGAGATTGGTTTGAGTCATGAGGATCGACAATTCCTGTCTCTTATGGACAAGAGCTTCCATAAGAACCAGTTGGGGAATTGGGAAGCACCTCTTCCTTTTCGGAATTCTGATGTTTATATGCCCAACAACCGTATTCAAGCTGAAAAAAGGTTCCAGAGTCTATTGAGAAATTTCAACCGAAATCCACAACTTGAGACCGATTATTTCGAGTTTATGACAAAGCTGTTTAAAAAAAGCCACGCCTCACCTTCTACGAACACTGTTGGAGTATACCATCCACAGAAGAAGAACCAAATCCGAGTAGTTTTTGATTCATCCGCTGAGTACAAGAGCACTTCCCTCAACTCTGAGTTATTAACTGGTCCTGATCTTATGAACAGATTAATTGGAAGGCTGCATAGATTTCGACAAGAGGAGGTCGCATTTACTTGCGACGTCGAGCAAATGTTTCACTCATTTTACGTGAACCCGGAACATAGAAGTTACCTATCCTTTCTATGGTTTGAGAACAACGACCGTAAAAAGCCGGTGATCGAGTACCAAATGAACGTTCACTTGTTTGGTAATGGACCAAGTCCAGCGATCGCAACGTACGGTCTACGAAGAGCGGCTGATGATGTCAAGGATAAATACGAGTTAGCAGCAAACAAGTTTATCCACGAGGAGTTTTATGTGGACGATGGTGTGTATTCTTGTTCAACACCACAAGAAGCCATTGAGTTGATTAAGACTTCACAAGCCGTATTGAACGAGTCAAACATTAAGCTTCACAAGGTAGCCTCCAACAGCCCCATGGTTATGGATGCCCTACCAGAAGAAGATCGAGCAAAGGGACTGAAGAACCTAGATTTTTCGTCTGATATATTACCAGTCCAGAGGTCATTAGGAGTTCAGTGGGACCTAGAGCGAGACGAGTTAACGTTCCAAGTGATCGACAAACAAAATCCCTACACGAGAAGATGAGTCCTATCAATAATCCACTCTATATATGATCCGCTAGGATTCCTCGCACCATACACAATAGTTGGTAAGAGAATACTTCAGAGCCTGATTGAGTTGGGTAACGAACACAGAGGAAATCTTGCATGGGACGATCCACTACCTAACGAATTCCAGTCGGAATGGGGCATATGGAACAGAGACCTGTCATCTATTGGAGAAGTACGAGTACAGAGATGTCTTAAACCAGCCAGCTTTGGTAAAGTCGAACGAGTCGAGATTCATGGTTATTGCGACGCAAGCCAAGATCAGATCGGAGCAGTCGTATATCTTCGAGTGATCAATTCAGAGAAGAGCATTTGGGTATCCTTTCTTAAAGGATGTGCCAAAGTTAAACCACTCAAACAGGTTACGATACCAAGAATGGAGCTGTCCGCAGCCGTACTACTTGTCAACACAGTGAGAGACATTAAACGAGATCTTGAGTATACAATCGATGAGGAGATCTACTATTCAGACTCCAAGGTAGTATTGGGATACATCACCAACCAAACCAAGAGGTTCTATATCTACGTAGCAAACAGAGTTCAAATCATTAGAAGTTTAACAGCCACAAACCAATGGAGATACATTGAGACCAAGTTGAATCCAGCCGATCTAGTGAGCAGAGGTTGTGGAATCCATAAACTTCTTAAGAGCGATTGGTTAAGAGGACCAGAGCATTTATGGGAATCTTTGAAAACACCAAGCTTTGAGGACTACACCAGTTCTTTGAGCGAAGAAGACGCTGAGATTAGATCCTGTAGAACAACCCTTGTAGAAAAGACCTGTTCATTCTGTACGCTAATCAGTTCGTACAACAGCTGGGAGAAGCTTCTGAGAGCAGTTTGTTGTCTTAAACTGTTCACTAGATATATGAACAATGAGAAGCCCGTGGTAGAGATCAATCCTTCTTTAATACAAGAAGCCGAGACCGCAGTCGTCAGACATATTCAACAAGAGACCTTTCCTGATGAGCTTAAGATCCTGAAACATCCTGAGAAGTCCATGAAGAAAACCGAGCTGAAAACCCTTCAACTTAGAAGTTTAGACCCCTTTATCGACAACCATGGTACTTTGAGAATTGGAGGACGTCTGAGTAGAGCAAACTATTCCAATCAAGAGAAACATCCTTGGATTATACCCAAGAAGAGTCTGATAACGCCCTTATTAATCCAGCATTACCACGACGTGAACCACCACCAAGGCCGGTCCATCACACATGGAGCAGTGAGGCAAGCTGGATTCTGGATTATCAGTGGAGCAGAGAGAGTCAATCATCAAATTAGAAACTGCATTCGCTGTAACTTCTTACGAAGACCCTTAGAGTCACCCAAGATGTCCGATCTACCAGAGCAAAGATTCGAGAACATGCCTCCTTTCACCAACGTTGGTATGGATGCATTCGGTCCTTGGGAAGTCATGACCAGAAAAACCCGTGGAGGATCAGCAAATAGCAAGAGATGGGGCATTATGTTCACTTGCCTTGTGAGTCGAGCCATACATATAGAGATTGTAGATGCTATGGACACATCAGCATTCATCAACGCCCTTCGCCGATTTATAGCAATCCGGGGACCTGTAGCACTTTTATGGTCAGATTGCGGAACCAACTTCGTCGGAGCCAGAACTGAGTTACGAGAAGCCTTAAGTGAGATTAAAGACGAATCTGTGAAGAAATTCCTGACTTCAAAGGAATGTGAGTGGAGATTTAACCCACCCCACGCCTCACACTTTGGTGGCGTGTGGGAACGCCAAATTGGTACGCTGAGAAGGGTATTAGAAGGCATGCTTCTTGGTATTGGTAAGCAGCAGCTAACCCACGACCTTTTGGTAACGCTGATTGCAGAAGCAGCAGCCATTGTAAACGCACGACCAATAACAGCCATATCAACAGATCCTGAGAATCCTGAGATTTTAGCTCCCGGCAACCTACTTACTCTTAAAACGAGACCCTATCTACCAGCACCAGGAGAATTTACCAAACCAGACCTATACTGTCGTACGCAATGGAGAAGAGTTCAGTACCTGGTGGACCAATTTTGGATCCGTTGGAGACGAGAGTATATACAGAGTCTTCAACCACGAAGAAAATGTCAGAATACCACGAGCAATATACAAGTTAACGACATAGTTTTAGTCAAAGATAAAGATGTCGTACGAGGTGAATGGAGCAAGGGAAGAGTTACTGGTGTCAAGCTGGATCCAGATGGAGTAGCAAGAGTAGCTGAGGTCACCATTTATCGAGATGAGAATCCCTTCCAACCGCGTTTAAATGGACAATACAAAACCTATAAGAGACCCATTTGTGAACTTGTATTTTTGTGCCGAATCGATAACGATAAACCTTTAGGAGAAATGTGAACAATGGTAAAAGACTTCATCTTTTAAGTGGGGAGTGTGCTGTTCATTGAGACTATAGTATATTCGTGCGTTCATGTTTATTTTTGTCGTGTACGGTAATTCTGGTCACTGAGCGAGCCGATCATTTTTGGAGTGTAGTTAATCGAGTCTATTTTACTTCGCGTCTGCGCATTATCACCGAAAATAAAATAAAATATAAACACGAGGAGCTGAGCGAAGTGACCAGGGTTTTCGTCGCATAATCTTTTTACCGCTACTTACTTGAAGAAAATAATAATATGGTTTAGCACCTAATACTGTGTTGTGTTTTTTCATCATTAGAAAGGTGCGCGTAAGCTATCTGGGCAGCTGACGGAACGGCCATTTGAGTTGAGACTGAGCATAAAGTACGTTTAAGAACACGTGCGCGGTCGTCTCTGTCAGCGAGACAGAACAATACTTGTTTATTACTTAATAAATCAGGAACATATTACTTTAAAGATACAATAACAACCAGATAAATTCACGTCCAAAATAGATATCATGTCATCGATTAATGTGAATAACATTTTTCTCCTCTAATATTAAATAACTTTAGTTATACTGTGTACCTACAGCCGTGTATCAAACTGTCTATTATCACTGTACACATTACACCTGGTTGACATCACACCTGTTAATTGTATAGGACAGTTTGCCATTTTAATAACGGTCGTTATAAGGTCTGCTGTTCAGCTCCGAATGAGTTAATTAAGACGGACTTACGCCATACAGTGTGCAGTGAGGGGGATTTTATTCGGACAGCGGCGTTACAGTCTACTCTTATATTGAATTCCAACTGTCAAGGGATCTTTTACGTACACACAAATCTGTACACAGATCCTATTTCGTTTCGTTTTTATAGTTCAAAATTTCGTTTTACTTGTCTTTACTATACTTGGATCTGGAAGAGTTGTTATTTAACTCGTGTTCTGGGTGGTGTCAGGGATAAGCCAATGAAACGGTCTGTTAGGCGTGTTTTTCACGGAACTGTTGGTAATCCACTAGTAACACCAATGCTGATTGGTTAATCAAATGTCCGACGTCATAGGGTCATAAGTTGTTCTTTTGACCCCTGACGTGACCTATCGCTATAACTTGTCAGATCTTCATGTAGTGTAGGCCATCGAAAGTATAAAAAACGAAACGAAATAGAGATCTGTATTTTAATCTGATTATACCCAGCTTGCTTGTCCAAATACTATCTAGTCTTAACAGTTCACAACTGGCATTTACACCGACACAGCAGATACTAAAAATAGCACAAATATGTTCATATTGGACTGAAATTTTCTATCCAACAACTTGAAAATCTTCCAACCTTTTCACACAGTAATAACATAGTTCTTATTTATACGTTTCAGATATCACAGTTGAAGAAATCAAGAGAAATATCACTTTCAACTCAGTTGCAGTCACAAGGGGCGTATAACTCTGTAAGTATTGATTATTGATTATTCTAGCTTGACTATTGATTTATACAATCATTGATTTATTTACTATTATCCTGTTCTGTTCTGTGCTTTATACCTTGAGCTCACCAGATACAATACAGTATAATATACAAAACATACATACATGCAAATGTGAAATTATTTACAATATAAATTTATATACATTTGAATTAATTCTATAATATGGTTTAATATACTCAGCCAAATTAAAAACTTGACACTGATGAATTTCAACAAATTTTTTTTTCTGGTAAGTCAAATAAATTTTAAAGTGTTTCTAACGATAGTAAGTAGTAAGAAGCCTTTAATTTCATAAAATTGTAAAGTCACGTGGATCACGTGACTTTTGAGCATATAAAGATGAAAAACCTGAAAAACATGTGCAAACACAAGCTCGTGAGGTCAATCGATGCAAGTTTGCTTAAACGGAACACGCACACGTAACTTGAACTGGAAAAACAAATTAAAATTGTTATTTTCATCTTTGTTAGAAAATGCCGCGCCTTTCAAATGTAGAACGTCTACGTGCTATAGGTAGGCTCTATGCTGGTCAGTCTGTGGTCACTGTTGCAAGAGCCTTTAATTGTTCACGCCAGATAATAATTAATCTTAGAATGAGAGTGCTTCAAACTGGAACTATTGCCGACCGCCCAAGGGCCGGAGCGGCACGTGTGACGTCACTCCAAGAAGATCTAGCAATACGATTACGTCATCTTATAAACAGATTTGTTACTGCAACCCCCACAAGTAGAGAGATGTTTGGTGGAAGGGTAACTGCAAAAACTGTTCGAAATCGCTGGTAGACTGCTGGTCTTCGAGCTCGGAGGCCCTATAATGGACCAATATTGACACCTCTTCATCGCCGTAACCGACTTGTGTGGGCCACAAGACACATAAGATTTACTCAAAGACAGTGGAATTCGGTTGTCTTTAGTGACGAATCTCGATTCACTTTGAGATTTGCCGATGGCAGGGTCCGAGTGTACCGCAGACGAGGTGAACGTTACGCTCAAGTATGCCTCAGAGAAGTTGACCGATTTGATGGCGGCAGAGTCATGGTTTGGGGTTCTTTTTGTGCACATGGACGTTCTCCTCTTGTTGTTGTCCAAGGGAACTTAAATGCTGTTCAGTACAGGGATCAAATTTTGCAACCTGTTCTTCTTCCGTTTATGCATGGGCCTGGACTAACGTTTCAACAAGACAATGCTCGACCCCATACAGCAATTGCTACCTTAGCCCCGACCTTAATCCTATTGAACACATCTGGGACGAACTGGGTCGACGTGTTCGTCAGCAAGTGAATCCACCACTGACGTTGCAGGACCTTCAACATGCTCTTGCTGAGCAGCGGCGACGTCTTCCTCGGGTAGTGTTTACTAATGTTCTGAGATCCATGAGAAGACGTTGTGTTGCAGTACGAGACGCTAGAGGAGGCCACAGCCGTTACTAAACACTTTATTCCGATTGTTCTCCAAGTCTGTGAATTTCATTTTGGGGGGTACTGTGACATCACGAACGTTATCAATGTCAAGGACTTTCGGCTAGACGTATTCTTGCTTTCTGTTGATGTCAAGGTCGTCTGTGCACAGCATAACACTAAAATAGTTGCCTTAAACCAAATATTAAAAATCTAGTCCCAAAAATCCCGAGTTTTAAGTTTTTAATTTGGCTGAGTATATATTTACAACGAATATCTCTCTATTTTTATATCTTGTAATTACATTAAACCTAAACCTTTTTTAATATATTTCAGAATAGGCGAAATAGCTGCTCACCAAAGTGATCATACATCAGATGTACTTGCAACATTGTCACCCCTGGAAATGAATGAAACTATAATTAAAGATGCTAGGAGTGGAAATTATAAACGTATTATACATCTGATAGACGAATGTGCTGATTTACCGTTACAGTATATAGATGATGAACATAACAATCTATTAAATATAGTTTTATATAGTTACCGATCACACACCTATCAAGATGACAGGGACGAGTTGTTACAATGTGTAATTAAATTAGTTGAAGCTGGTGTAGATGTGAACCATCTGAATAAAGATAAACAAACACCTGTATCTATAGCTGCTAGGAAAGGATTGTCTAAAATTGTTATTTATCTGATAGATCATGGTGTTGATATAGAGTATATAGATGATGAACATAACAATCTATTACACTTAGTTTTAGATAGTTACCGATCATACCACCCTGGAACTAAAGACGAGTTGTTACAGTATGTAATTAAATTAGTTGAAGCTGGTGTAGATGTGAACCATCTGAATAAAGATAAACAAACACCTGTATCTATAGCTGCTAGGAAAGAATTGTCTAAAATTGTTATTTATCTGATATTTCATGGTGTTGATATAGAGTATATAGATGATGAACATAACAATCTATTACACTTAGTTTTAGATAGTTACCGATCATACCACCCTGGAACTAAAGACGAGTTGTTACAGTATGTAATTCAATTAGTTGAAGCTGGTGTAGATGTCAACCATCTGAATCAAGACCAACAAACACCTATATCTGTAGCTGCTAGGAAAGGATTGTATAACATTGTTTTATATCTGATAGATCATTGTGTTGATATACAGTATACTGATAGGGAACAGAATAATTTCTTACACTTAGTTTTATCTAGTGCAGAGAAATATGGTGGAAGAGAAAGAGATGAGTTGTTACAGTGTGTAATAAAATTGGTTCAAGCCGGTGTAGATGTAAACCATCTGAATGAAGAGCAACAAACACCTATAGATGTAGCTGCTAGGCACGGGTTGTATAACATTTTTATATATCTGATAGATTATTGTGTTGGTATACAGTATACTGGTAGGGAACAGAATAATGCCTTACACTTAGTTTTATATAGTGCAAGGACATATGATGAAATAGAAGAAGATGGGTTGTTACAGTGTGTAATTAAATTGGTTCAAGCCGGTGTAGATGTTAACCATATGAATAGATATGAACTAACACCTATACATATAGCTGTTTTGAGAGGATTGTATAACAATGTTTTATATCTGATAGATCATTGTGTTGATATACAGTATACTAATAGGAAACAGAATAATTTCTTACACTTAGTTTTATCTAGTGCAGAGGAATATGGTGGAAGAGAAAGAGATGAGTTGTTACAGTGTGTAATAAAATTAGTTAAAGCTGGGGTAGATGTAAACCATCTGAATGAAGAGCAACAAACACCTATAGATGTAGCTGCTAGGCACGGGTTGTATAACATTTTTATATATCTGATAGATTATTGTGTTGGTATACAGTATACTGATAGGGTACAGAATAATGTCTTACACTTAGTTTTATATAGTGCAAGGACATATGATGAAATAGAAGAAGATGGGTTGTTACAGTATGTAATTAAATTAGTTAAAGCTGGGGTAGATGTAAACCATCTGAATGAAGAGCAACAAACACCTATAGATGTAGCTGCTATACACGGGTTGTATAACATTTTTATATATCTGATAGATTATTGTGTTGGTATACAGTATACTGATAGGGTACAGAATAATGTCTTACACTTAGTTTTATATAGTGCAAGGACATATGATGAAATAGAAGAAGATGGGTTGTTACAGTATGTAATTAAATTAGTTAAAGCCGGTGTAGATGTAAACCATCTGAATAGATATGAACAAACACCTTTACATATAGCTGTTGGGTGCAGATTGTATAACATTGTTTTATATCTGATAGATCATTGTGTTGATATACAGTATACTGATAGGGAACAGAATAATTTCTTACACTTAGTTTTATATAGTGCAGGGAGATATGGTGGAAGAGAAAAAGATGAAGTGTTACAGTGTGTAATAAAATTAGTTAAAGCTGGGGTAGATGTAAACCATCTGAATCAAGACCAACAAACACCTATATCTGTAGCTGCTAGGGAAGGATTGTATAACATTGTTTTATATCTGATAGATCATTGTGTTGGTATACAGTATACTGATAGGGAACAGAATAATTTCTTACACTTAGTTTTATATAGTGCAGGGAGATATGGTGAAATAGAAAGTGATGAGTTGTTACAGTGTGTAATTAAATTGGTTCAAGCCGGTGTAGATGTTAACCATCTGAATAGATATGAACAAACACCTATACATATAGCTGTTTGGAGAGGATTTTATAACATTGTTTTATATCTGATAGATCATTGTGTTGGTATACAGTATACTGATAGGGAACAGAATAATGTCTTACACTTAGTTTTATATTGTGCAGGGAGATATGGTGGAAGAGAAAAAGATGAAGTGTTACAGTGTGTAATTAAATTAGTTAAAGCTGGTGTAGATGTCAACCATCTGAATGAAGAACAACAAACACCTATATCTGTAGCTGCTAGGAAAGGATTGTATAACATTGTTTTATATCTGATAGATCATTGTGTTGGTATACAGTATACTGATAGGGAACAGAATAATTTCTTACACTTAGTTTTATCTAGTGCAGAGGAATATGGTGGAAGAGAAAGAGATGATGGGTTGTTACAGTGTGTAATTAAATTGGTTCAAGCCGGTGTAGATGTTAACCATATGAATGAAGACCAACAAACACCTATACATATAGCTGCTAGGAAAGGATTGTATAACAATGTTTTATATCTGATAGATCATTGTGTTGATATACAGTATACTGATAGGGAACAGAATAATTTCTTACACTTAGTTTTATATAGTGCAGGGAGATATGGTGGAAGAGAAAAAGATGAAGTGTTACAGTGTGTAATTAAATTAGTTAAAGCTGGTGTAGATGTCAACCATCTGAATGAAGAACAACAAACACCTATATTTATAGCTGCAACTAACGGATGGTATAATGTTGTAATGTATTTGTTAGGACATGGGGCACATGTACATTATATTGATGAATATGACCAGAATATTCTGCACCATGTATTGATTAGTATATACGATATCCGCGTAGACCAGTATTCAGACGAGGAAGAGGTAGACCCTATATTATATAATATGCACCGTATTAACGGGGAAGATGTAGACGAGTATACAGACGATTGTATTAAGGTTGTTAAAACTTTGATAAACATGGGAGTAGATGTAAACAAACCCGATAAAGATGGTAACACTCCACTGTTCATTATAACCCCCACCCCATTCCCGGAAAACCCATTAAAACATATATTGTTCAGATTACAATATAATTTGATTACTGCATTCTACAATGCTGGCTGTAATGTGAATCATCAAAATAAAAAAGGACAAACGCCATTAATGTACTGTACAAGAGGGCAAGCCGTTATCCGTATCTTAAAACTGATGATTCAACATTCTGATGTAAATCTGACAGATAATAATGGTGATACAGCGTGTAGTTATTGTGTTCAATATCACGTGTTAAATTCTACTAATATATTTAAACTTTATTCTCGCGATGTACTGATATCACCTAACAATGGAGTGAAATTATTTCACCAGATTCTTACTTGTAAGAGGTTGGGGCTGTTCAATTATTATATGAGATTACAGATGATTGTTAATGGTGTTACAACAGAAGGAGAAAATATGCTACATCTGTTAGCTAGAGTAAACTATGATTATTCTTTAGACAAGTTTAACTGGTTGTTTAATAAAAAGCTAGACATAAACCATCCATGTTCTAAAACCAATACACCTATTATGATAGCCGCCCTGTTATTGAATAGTAAATATTTAGAACTATTCACACGTCATCCTAGACTAGACATCAATGCACAGAATAAACAGGGTTGCACAGCACTTCATCTGTGTATCATTGGATTTACTATGGTTAAAGATGACTTGAATAACAGACAGAAAAATGACGTAGTTGAGGATTACTGTAGACAGATATATCCAATATACATGGAGTGTGTTGATATTTTACTGGCTGTTTGTATAAACGTAAATACTCAAGATGGAAGAGGTAGAACTGCTTTAATGATGGCGACAATGAAAAACGATAGATTTCTTATACGGAAATTACTTAATGCTGGTGCACTGGTTAATTACAGTGGAAAATCTGCTTTACATCATCTTGATATTTATGAGAGTGTGTTTGATCTAAGTTTTAAATTACTTGTATCTGCGGGAGATAATATGCTTCTCAATTTACCATGTATTAATGGTACCACACTGATCCAAGCGACCTTGTGTTTTCCACGTTGTTGGGATCCACTTACGGCTGTTAGTTTTATTAAATATTTAGTCGGTGAAAACTGCTGTCTCCAGTCTCTTGTTACATCTTCAGTTGAAAGTAGTTATAACCAGATTGATATGAGAGAACTTAGCAGTCAAGAGAGAGGTAAACTGAGAAAACTTTTATATCTTAGTGGAGCTCCTGAAAACCAAATAGTAGCAACTTTAAATTTTGAGAAGGAAGATACAAATATAGAGAGAGATGACATGAGAAGACTATTATGTCTTAGAGGGTCATCAGAAGAAGAAATAGTACAACAATTAAATTTCCAGGAAGAAGACAAAGATGATCGAGATGCTACATTCCACTCACGACACCGAGTGATATTCACTAAGTACTGTTGTAATATATCTCTCAAGTCTCAGTGTAGGAGAATCATCAGACAGAAGCTAGGATTGGGTATAAAGGAGAAGGTTATGGATCTAGAACTGCCTAGAGAATTAAACGACTTTCTCCTGTTAAAAGATGTTCTTCATCCTAAAGATTACAACATAGATAATATTGATGATGGTTGTAATGATTTTGATGATGATGATGGTTATGGTGGGTATGATAGAGCTAAAGATAGAGATGATGATTATAGTCGATATAACTACCAGTATTTTACCCTACCTACTGATCATGTGCTTAGACAAATGTGTATTCAAGCCCGGAAATATCCCAATGGCAGATACTGGTATGAAATTTAACGTGAAGATGTCGAGGTCATAATTATGTGTTTTTGTATATTTTATAAATATTTGCTTTCTGTTGACGTTATAGTTGTTACTGGAAGGTGATGATTATAGTCAGATTAATTAACTGTATTTATAACTTATATCTACTAGTAAAATCCATAATCCATAAAATAAATTGCACTGTGATTATCATTCAGTAAGGTATTCTGGGTGTATGTAGTTTAGCTTTAGTTTAGCTAATTTTAATATTCTTCAGAGTTTATGAATGGATATAAAGGAGAATTCAATGATTTCCTTCTATAAAGAATATAACATGTACTATATTAATTGATGATGATGATAATGATGATGATGATGATGATGATGATGATAAATATTATTTATAGCCCGTATTTATGGTGCATTAGCTTAAAATCGATGCTTTAGGCTAGCGTATTGGCAGCTCAATTAGATCGATATATAGATCATCATCATCATTATTATTTATAGCACTTATGTATTGTCCCTGTATATAAAATATATTCTGTCATGTTTATAAATATATATTGCTCTTGTAATTTTGTATATAAAATATATTCTGAAAACGTTTACACGACTTGTACTTTATTTGATCAATTTAATAAACAAGAGATACAGGGATTTTAATCACTTAGTGATAATATGATTTCCTACAGTATATGATCATACCTGTCAAGACAATAAAACCTCAGTGAAAGGCTGATTATGATTTAAACAAAAAAAGTTGTTGAAACATTTACGGTTACGACAAAAAATTTGTTTGTAAAACTGACAACTCCAATTTAACAAATCCGCACAAGCTCAAATCAGGCAATATATTCTACATTATTTAAAAAGCTATTACAAGTGTTTGACGACAGTTTCTTCATTTTCCCAAAAGATACTCAGCTTTGCCATTTTGGAACAAATCATGACAAGTACACCCATCAAGGAAGGAGTTGATGGGAGGCCGAATGGTTAACGCGTGCGCGTTGTTTCAAAAGCTCTGTGATTGAGTCAAGTGGCGTGGTGTCGATTCTCTGTACGTGGCAGCAAGGAGTTGGGTCGCCTGTCCAACTTCGTGGATATTTTTCGGGTCCTCTGGTTTCATCCCACTGATAAAGACCCCTACCCCCTACACGCAAGCGAATTATTGAAATATAATTGAACCATATGTTAGTCCCGAAATGGACTAGTTTGTGTCGAGTGGACGATAAATCCCTTCCCTTGTGAGCCCTACAGCAGTTCTTCTCCCCTTCCCTTGTGACGCCCAACATCGGTTTTCTTCCCTTCCCTTGTGAGCCCTACAGTGTGTTTTCCTCCTTTCTCTTGTGAGCTCTACGGCGGATTTGCCTCCCTTACCGTGTGAGTCCTACATCGATGTTTCTTCCCTTCTCTTCTGAGCCTTACAGCGGGTTATCCCCTTTCCTTGTGAGCCGTACAGCGGATGTTCCTACCTTACCCTATGATTTGGAAAATCCAGGTTCATCTCCATACACACAGCAATTCGGACAGAAGTGATGGGTGAAAGAGGAAGCAAAATGTTGACAATGTTAAAGGGCTGTGTGAAGTTAGCCCGATTTTCGTTTTTCGTTAATGGCGAATAACGAAAAACGAGCCACTCGTTTTTTTGATATTGGTGAATCATGAAAAACAAGTAGCTCATTTTTCGATATTCAGATTTCCAAAAAAAACAACAAAAAAAAACAGATTTCAGAGATTGATAGAACAACTAAGAAACACATTTGATTATATCAAATAATAAATCTAAAAATAATAAATAACAAAATCATGTATAAAGATGTCTGAGCAGTGGATTAACAGAGTGTCTCCAACACACATTTCATTCAATCAGATTTTGAAAACAAACTAAAGATACAATAAATGTGAATTCCTAATCAGTGGATTCACATAAAATGAGATTTAATCAAAATATTGAGTCCAAAAGTTTTGAGGTTTACAACACATAGTTTAACCCAGATCATTTTGGAAAGCCAAGTCTTAAGATTTGTAACCTGTGCCTATACCTGGGAGCGCTCCCCCTAACCTTCCCATATTTAATGGGAGTTAAAATTTAGTGTCCATCCACAATTTTCTTGCAAACTTTTCATACTGAACACTAAGAAACAGAATGCATGACTTAAGAGCATACAATGCTGTGCTAATGCTACTTAAGAACTTAATTAAAGATGGGTTCCCGCGTACAAACTTGGTGATTTAATGGTATATATGGACCAAAATCATATTCAAACTAATTAATTTGTCATAATTATGCTTCAAATCCTTCTCAAACATTATAATTGCGAAGGAATGCCCTGCTATTAAAATTCAATCAAACCAGGTCATGTTTACGTCACGTCTTGGGAGTCAGAGGAGAATTCATTGCATACATAAGAAGATGTTGTCTTTAATCGCTTACTATTTATTACAAATATCGAATCATAATTAAATTCTCGGATTAACTCTTCATAAAGTTTATCTACTTGTACACCAAGCGCTCAATGTTCGCTTGTGACCTTTGACATCACGCGTGCAGAAGTTCTTAATCGTCGGGCTGTTAATTAGGGGAACCCTTACATTTTTCTCCTGTATACGCTCCATGAATGTTTTCGGGGAATCCAGTATTTTTCTAGTAAGATTGGATCCATATATACCAAAATTACCATACTTTTATTGGAAATAACCACCCGATAAATACTTTTCTGGGAACCCATCTTTAATTAATTAAAACTAATTAGTGACCGTAATTAAAATTTAGAGTCCTTAACTGAAACAAAGCCTAAAAGCTAGCTAAGCAAGTCATGAAACCAAAAATATCAATTAAGAGCGAGAAAAGTTGAACAAACCTAGCTTATATAGGAGTGGTTCAAAGGTGACAAGGGTCAATGGTCAAATTTTTGGTCACATAATGACGTTTAAGTGGATTTGATTAAATTGTCTTGTCCGGGGTTATTTTTCTTTCTAACACCATTTCTATGAGTTACGGTGCACAAAATGACTGCTTAAGACAATAAAATGTTGTACTAATGTCTATTAAGAGCTTATTAAAGATACATTATGGGAGATTCGATAACGAGTTGGCAGTTCTCACAATAATGGTTAAAAACTAGATAATTGATCCACTATGAACTGAGAACTAAGCGTTTGAAATTTCCGCCTAGCTACGATCATCATTACTAAAGTCAGTACGATAAACAGCATAGTCTCGATTATCCATAAAATCGCTAAATCGTGAAGGAAAGTTATGCAGTAAATCGGCTCATAATCCAGTTGAGATCGTAGGCTAGCGATGCCATCTAGAGTTGATTATGGTCTGGATAGGTTAATTAATGTCTTATCAGGGGCGGATCCCCCCTCCCCCCGATCAACTACATAAATTGTTTTGTAAATCAACACTTTTTATGAGAAAGGTTTCTCGGCCGTGTGCTTTATCCTTTATCGTCAGATTTGGGACAGG
The DNA here is from genome assembly GCF_932274485.2 of Patella vulgata. Taxonomy (NCBI): domain Eukaryota; kingdom Metazoa; phylum Mollusca; class Gastropoda; family Patellidae; genus Patella; species Patella vulgata. The sequence continues at coordinate 10,381,206 of NC_065880.2, read as the reverse complement.
ATGGGCACTCAAAGCACGAGATAATGATATAGACATTATGTGATATCACAATCAATGCTTTGCATCCATGAAATTGAATCACAAAGTCATTGTATTAATTCATAATAAAATTGACGTCAAATGAGGTGTTGAATTTCTCTGTTTAAAAAGCTCAATGTGTATGTATATACGCCAAAATGACGATAGAGATCAAGCGGGAGGGGGGGGGGGAGATACATTGTCTCAGGAACATGACCCCCCCCCCCTTCAAAAATTCCTGGATCCGCCCCTGCTTATTAATAGTTTATATAACATTTCAGGCCTGAAGAAAGACCTGCAATAGACAGATTTAGCTCTTGCATAATGTATGTTTAATTAGCACAAATTTGTGATGATATTTAAAACTTAGAGGCCATAGCTGAAACAAAGCCTAAAAGCTGGCTAACCAAGTCAGGAAGCCAAAAATATCACTTAAGAGCGACAAAAGTTGAACGAACTTGGCTTAAGACTGGTGACAAAGGTCATATGTTGGGCCGCATTATGACCAATCAACCAATCAAATTGCTTATCTCTCCTGATCCTAAACATAATATGCTCATCTTTGAACTCCAAGTCATCACGGATGTCATGACAAGGACAGCTGTCTAGTCCTTCGGATGAGACGAAAAACCGAGGTCCCGTGTATATATTGGAATACACGTGAAAGATCACCTGGCAGTTGGAATTCGATATAAGAGTAGGCGATAGTGCCGCTGCCAAGGCAAAATTTCCCTCATAGCACACTATATGGCGTATGCCCATCTTCATTAGCCCAGTATAGGAGCAGAACATTAGGACTTTAAACCCCATTTCATTTCATTTCATTTCCATTAAGTCATTCACCTAATCAACACCTACACCAAGTTTAAACATTCTACCTCAATTAGAAGAGTTATCTTGTCCCTGATGGCGTGATGAACAGACAGACGAACGGGCCCATTTTAATAGTCCGCTGAAATCTTCAAAAGGCGGGTGACAATAATGTTGATGTCAGCAATAAGTATGCACTTGAAAGTATAACAAAGTTATCAGTATAACAAGGAATTTTAAATTGAAGGGGGCTAAACTTCCTTTTAGGCATTATCCTAATTAATGATTTAACCAGATGTGTAACCGATGATGAAAAATGAATTAGCTGGTCGTCATTTTCCTAGTAATGATGACGTCATGTCAGCTGTGCATGACATTTTTTAAGGGTGAAAACCATTGGACTTTGCACAGGTCTTTCAGTCTGCCCCGTAACTTGGGGGCTGTATTTGTAGGTCGTATTTTACAGAATGCTTGGGTTAATTTGAGGGCTCCATTTCATACTATGCTGGGTATAATTTGAGGGATGCTAGAGTTAATTTGCAGGCTGTATTTCAAAGAATGCTAGAGTTAGTCACGGGCTGTATTTCACAGAATTTTCTTGTTAATTGGGGGGTTGTATTTCACAGAATGCTGGGGTTAATTTAAGGGTTGTATTTCACAGAATGCTGGGGGTTAATTTAAGGGCTGTATTTGACAGAATGATGGGGGTTAATTTAAGCACTGTATTTCACAGAATACTGGGGTTTAATTTAGGGTTGTATTTCACAGAATGCTGGGGGATTAATGTAAGGGCTGTATTTCACAGAGTGCTGTGGATTAATTTAAAGGCTGTATTTCACATAATGATGGAGATCAATTTAAGAGCTGTATTTCACAGAATGCTGGAGGTTAATTTAAGGACTGTATTTCACAGAATGATTGGGGTCAATTTAAGGGCTGTATTTCACAGGATAAGAAGACAAAGAAAACAAACATACAAGATTTAGCAAAGATAAGAACATTTATTTCAGTTACAGGTTACACAGAGTTCACTGATTGGAGCATTTTATTTCAAACGAACCAATCACTGATAAAATTCAGGCTGTTTAAACTAGGATTATGGTACCAAGATCAGGCCTGTGACCTTCTAAAGGTGGGAAATTCTGTTAAAATATAAATTAGGTCAAATAAACCTTCGTCAATTTTAAAAAATATATAAAAAAATTAGGTTAGTTGAAGGCATTTATTTGTAGACAGATATTTTACTGATCTTCATAAAACCAAGAATATTTTCATTTTAAAATCATCTTCAATTAAAGGACAATATTGGTGCCAGTCATTATCACATATGTGTTAGAGCTGGTTAAACACATTCCAAATATATTTTTAACACAGCGGTCATTGCTACGATAGCTGAGTAATACAGGTTTCCCGTATCGGAAGTGACGAACGCCAAAGGAAAACACGAGTCGCTGCTCTATATAACTGACCGAAGCGACGAGTGATAACAGATACACGGCCGAATTTCTACTCACTAATAATTCTTTCCAAGACCAAAAGTTGTTATATGGGACTGTAAGAGGATATCTGACAATTCAATAAAGTAATTGAATGTCATTAGATAAGAGAACACGAGAAAAATAGAAATAGTCCGTACATTTCCTTGTTTATACTCATTCTATACCTTATTAAAACATGGTAATGCACGGACTTTTTCTGTTTTTATTACGTGTTCTCTTATCTAGTGGCGGTCAATTCTTTTATGAATTGTCAGATATCCTCTCGCAGTCTCACACAACAACTTTTGGTCTTCGAAGGAATTATTAGTGAGCAGAAATTCGGTCGTGTATATGTTATCACTCGTCGCTTCGGTCAGTTATATAGAGCAGCGACTCGTGTTTTCCTTTGGCGTACGTCACTTCCGATACGGGAAACCTGTATTACTCAGCTATCGTAGCAATGATCTCTGTGTTAAAAATATATTTGGAACGTGTTTAACCAGCTCTAACACATATGTGATAACGACTGGCACCAATATTGTCCTTTAACTCTTTAATTTGAATGAACAGAGATATTTCAAAATAATATTCAGTAACTTATACTTAAAAGATTTTAACAGAAGTTCATTGTAAAAAAACAAACCAACATAATTTATCAAAAGTTCAAGAGTAACCATGACTCTTACAGTCTGGATGTAAAGTTTTTTACTAGGTAGTCTCTGATACATGGTCATTATACAGTATCTTTTACTTAAAAAAAGATTTCAACCGAAGGTGAAAGTAAAAAAAAAATTATTAGTCTTCATGATTCTGGTTTTCTTTATAACACATTTCATCATAGGCAACAATAACTTTAGCAAGTTTTTCTCCGAGACCAATTATCCCGGAGAAAGCTCACATACCAAGTTATTAAAATTTACGCTGCCTCCGAAATTCAACGCAGATAACTGTATCTACACATCTTAAGCTGGGGATAGGTTTTTAAAACATGATTTTGTTTAACTTTCACAGAAAGAGAACCCAATAAAATAATCATAGTAAATTTTAACAGAATTTAATTAAGTTAGTATTCCAAACTATTTATAACAAAATATAATTTAACGAAGGATTAGTTTAGGATGATAAATATTAAATGTTTATAAATCATTAAAATTAGGTCTGACCCATAGCTCACACATCATAAAACATCCTATAAAATGCATGATGGGTATTATAATGCACTTCGGTAAGCACGATAATTATTAGACAAATGTTGACTGTGAGATTCGTTACCGTGTGGATTTGACATAATACACACTTAAGACTTTTATCTAATTAGATATATGATTGTTTTGTTAATGCCACATTAAGATAAACAGCTGACCTACAATAGATAGATTTAGATCATTACATAATGTACATATCATTACATGTTATTATTGAATATTACAGATAGGTTGAAGATGTAGAGATCTTACTGACAGCTATAGGATGGACATTTAATTACACAGCTGACCTGCATTAGACAGATTTAGCTATACAGCTGATCTGCAATAGACAGATTTAGTTATACAGCTGATCTGCAATAGACAGATTTAGTTATACAGCTGATCTGCAATAGACAGATTTCGCTCTTACATAATGTATCTTTAGTGTACACATTATCATTTATCATTACAGAAATCATACTGGACATTTAGAACTGTACAAGAATAACACAATTGCTTTACAGTTTTCTTACAACATTAATTGGTGTGCAACAAGTACACAGATGTTATCGAAAAAATCATCAGTATAACATTGATGTTGGTGTCCAATAACTACACCCCTTTTTCGTTCATTCGTTCTTGGAGTTTTACGTCCACTTCCACCAAGGGCGATATCGTAGACGAACAGACCTCTTACAGCAAGAAACTCTTTTATAGCATACTCAAAAGGCATCATAATAACGCTGATGTTAGTGTCCAATAACTACACTCCTCTTACAGCAAGAACCTTTTTACATCAAACACAAAGGTATCACTATAACACTCATGTTGTTATAGTGAGAACCCTTTTAATCATACACAAAAGGCATCCCTATAACACTGATGTTGGTATCCAATAACTAAACCCCTCATACAGCAAGAAACCCTTTTAAATCAAAAGGCATCCCTATAACACTGATGTTGGTGTTACCAGACTTACAATCTTGCTATAGTGAGAATCTTGGTATCCAAATAACAATGTGTTAATCTTGATGAAATATAGACCTTGTTTCTAATGTTATAAGAAGTCCACAAAATTTTGTTTTGTTAATGATGAAAATTTCTTTCTTAGTATCTACAATGTAGTCTAGTATGGTTTATTTTTGACTGTTTATAATAGAACTAAAAACTCTCTCTTTAGAATCGTTAAAAATTGGTTCTTTTATCCGAGTCCAATCTTGTTAATTATTCACTGTCATAAAACCAAAAAGAAAAAAAAATCATGAATATAGGTTTAAATTGAAACTTGGGTACAAATGAAATGGGGTTTAACGTCCTACTGTTATGCTCCGACTGGGATAATGAAGACGCCATACAGTGTACTATGGGGCAAATTTTGCCCCGGCAGCAGCACTATGGCCTGCTCTTATATCGAATTCCAACTGCAAAGGGATCGTTTACGTGCACGCCAATGTGTACACGGGGCCTCGTTTTGTTTCGTCCCATCCAATCTTTTACATGGATGTATACATGGGACCTCTTGTTTTTTTGTCCCAGAAACAAATTTTGTCATATTCAAAATAAAAGAGAGAGATGTCATATTCTTAACTATTAAGTTTGTTTGTTTCCTATAAAATACACATTGTGTATGTATGTACATGTATATATTTATATAAAATGACTAAAGTTTTTATATAATATTATATATATTTATATATGTATATATATATTATAAGCAATAATTCAGCTTTACACAAACACTGTGGTCTAAATTTCTATGCCCAGAATATTAGCGATTTAGCTCCTTTGATCATAATTCGAATCTGTGTACGTCTGTCCATACACATCAACTTTCAATTCGAAACAAGTTACAAAAAAACCTATTTTATTAACGACTTGTATACTTTATAATAACTTAAAGCGGTGTGTAATTTAAACCTATATCTTCAACAATTCTACGAAGAACATCTCCTTATCCCACTATATCTGAACATGTGTTAGACATTGATACTAAATGACCTCGAAGTTAGTTCTATATTAGATCCAAATCAAAGGCAGAATATCATGATATGGCGTTCTATAAAATGACTTCGTGATGACTCTCTCTTCGAATAGACACAAGGCTGTTATCTCTACAAATATGAGTTGATATCGTACTATATTTATAATAGTCACGTCACCATGATGTATAAGACTATACGATGTAAGTTTATATTATTAACCTGATATCTTATATAGGCCACCAAACACTCCAGGTGAAGCGATATAGATTTAACGTAACGAAGGTCAGATTGACTGATGTTCACGTGATCTATGTCATCATGTTGAGCGTGTAAAAGGATGTTGAAATACCGACATATTGAATAAATAATATACAATCAGACGGTGACGGATACTTGGTTTTAGGTATCAACCTAGGCCTTTCATTGTTAGGCTGTCGACGATTTTAATCCCATAATATACATCACGAAGGTGTGTATTGAAGGTAAGAGTATTCCGTCATATATATTCCCAGTTAACATTGATGGTTAGATTTACGTAAAGTTTACGTCATTATGGTTAGATTTTGGTTAGCGTCCAATAATGGTAAAATTCTTTGGTTAAATTTACGTTACTTTTACGTCATAATGGTTATGGTTACTTTTACGTCAGAAAATGACGTAAATGTAACGTAAACTTTATGACGGATTACTAACCAATTTTTTTCCCTTTGAATACTTCTTGATTAAATAACATTACAAGTGTGTGCACATTCTAACAATTGATATATAGTCGGAATTCAGACATAATAATTATATATGTATTATTGGTTATAATTCTAACGTTAATCTAACGTAAATTTAACATCAGGTTTCTAACCGTTAGTTTATGGTTAGTTTTCTGACGTAAATCTAACGTTAGTTTTCTGACGTAAATCTAACGTTAGTTTTCTGACGTAAATCTAACGTTAGTTTTCTGACGTAAATCTAACGTTAGTTTTCTGACGTAAAATTAGTTTTCTAACATAAATCTAACGTTAGTTTTCTAACATAAACCTGATATTAGTTGTAAAACGTAAAACAAATGTCAGTTTAATGTCATGATACTAACAATTAAGGGCCTGACAAGACAGCTGTCTAGTCATTAAAATGGGACAAAAATGGGTAAGACCCTGGCTCGCTAGCCTGGAGGTCGGGTGTTCGATCCCTGCATTGGCCGAGAAAGTTCATCCAGATTTCCGGCGTTTTTTCCCCTTGTCAGTGATGCAGGACGAAGAGCCTGACAAGGACAGCTGTCTAGTTGTTCAGATGGGATAAAAAAAAAAACGAGGTCCCGTGTACACATTGGCATGCATGTAAAAGATCCCTTGACAGTTGGAATTCGATATAAGAGTAGGCCGTAGTGCCACTGTCGGGGCAAAATTCCCCTCATAACACACTGTATGGTGTATGGCCATCTTCATTAGCCCAGTTCGGAGCAGAACAGTTGGACGTTAAACCCCATTTCATTTCATTACATTTTATATCCATTTCTAAGTGGGGGATCACGTGGCTAAGTGGGTAAGACGCTAGCTCGCTAGCCTGGAGGTCGGGTGTTCGATCCCTGCATTGGCCGAGAAAGTTCATCCAGATTTTCCAGCGTGGTTCTCCCTTGTCAGTGATGCAGGACAGAGGGGCTGACAAGGAAAGCTGTCTAGTCGTTCGGATGGGACGAAAAACCGAGGTCCTGTGTACACATTGGCGTGCACGTAAAAGATCCCTTGGTAGTTGGAATTCGATATAAGAGTAGGCCTTAGTGCCGCTGTCCGGGCAAAATTTCCCTCATAGCACACTGTATGGCGTATGCCTGTCTTCATTAGCCCAGGTTAGGAGCAGAAAAGTAGGACGTTAAACTCCATTTCATTTCATTTCATTTCATTTCTAAGTGCCCAAGAATAGAGATCTAGCTCCTTTAATAGTTGCGAACTGTAGGTGACACACAAAGAGAAAACGAATGAATGAATGATCTACTCTCATTTCAAATTCCAAATGTCAAGGGTTCTTTTACGTGCACACCCACGTGATGGACTAGACACTGTTTTTTTGAGGTCCTCTGTCCTACACCACTACTAACAAAGGGAACTTTCTCGACCAACATGGGGATCACGTTGGCTAAGTGAGTAAGACGCTGACTCGCTAGCCTGGAGGTCGGGTGTTCGATCCCTGCATTGGCTGAGAAAGTTCATCCAGATTTTCCTGCGTGTTTTCCCCTTGTCAGTGATACAGGACGGAGGGCCGGACAAGAACAGCTGTCTAGTCAGGGATGAAAAACTGAGGTCACGTGTACACACAGGAGTGCACATGAAAGATCCCTTGGTAGTTGGAACTTGATATAAGAGTAGGCCATAGCGCCGCTGCCTGGGCAAAATTTCCTTCATAGCATACTGTATGGCGTATGCTCGTCTTCATTAGCTCAGTTTAGGAGCAGAACAGTAGGACATTAAACCCGATTTCATTTCATTTTTCTCTACCAACACGGAAATTGAACCCCTCATTTGCTAGCCAGTGTGTTACTAATTACTAGAGAGAGAGAGAGAAATGGGGTTTAACGTCTACTCGACACAAACTAGGTCATTTCGGGACTAACATATAGTTTAATTTTTATTTACATAATTCGCTTGCGCGTAGGGGTCTTTAGCAGTGGGAGAAAACCGGAGGTTGGACAAGCGACCCTACTCCTTGTCACGTACAACCGGGGATTTGAAACCACGACAGTCAACTCAATGATAGACTTTATGATACAGCGCCCGCACGCTAACCATTCAGCCATCCACCCCCCCCCCCCCCCCCCGTTACTAATTACTAAGTTTGTGAAATGTAGGTTTTTCCTCATGTAGATTTGTCCTGATGAAATCGGTTTATTGTCCTACTGTTCTGCTCCGACTGGGCTAATGAAGACAGGTACATACCATACAATGTGCTATGAGGGAAATTTTGCCCCAGCAGCGGCACTATGGCCTACTAATATCGAATCCAACTGCCAAGGAATCTTTTCGTGCAAGCCAATGTATACATGGTACCTCGGTTTTTTGTCCCATCTGAGTGACTAGACTACTGTCCTTGTTCCTGCACCTCTGACAAGGGGAAACCATGTCGGAAAATCCTGATGAACTTTCTCCACCAATGCAGGGATCGAACACGTGCTCTGGATTATCGAGCCAGCATCTTACGCACTTAGCCACCGTGGCTTTATCAAAATTAGTAATGAAGATGTGCTATGACAGAAATTTTGCCTGGACAGCAGCATTACCGCACTTACTAATGAAGATGTGCTAGGAAAGACATTTTGCCTGGAGAGCAGCATTTCCGCATATAGTCATTACCAATAGGTGCACTAATCCGTGCATTCACTAGTCCACTAGTCTGACTCTATAAAATACTATAAATATGAGTATTAAAGAAACCCAGTAGATATGGTGACTGATATCACCCTTCGTAAGGCGATAACCCAACATCACGGCATTTTAACCCGAAATCACAACATTTTAACCATTATAGCATATGCCCTTCTTCATTAGCCCACTTGGAATAAAATAGTAGGATGTTCAAACCCCATTTAAAATTCATTTTCATACTTTTCTGCACCAGTCGGACTATTGAAGATAGTCATACGCAATGCAGAGTGCTATGACGGAAATTTTCTATGGACTGTGGCAGGGCGGAGGATCTGGCAAGGGATAAGGTATAGTTGTTCGGGTCATACGAAAAATCAAGTCCTCATGTACATATTGGCATGCACGTAAAAGACACTCCGACAGTTGTAATTCAATATCAGAGTAGGCCATATAGTGCCGCTATCCGTGCAAAGTTTCCGTCATAGTACACTGTATATAGTGTATGCCTGTCTTCATTAGCTCACTCAGAGCTTAAATCAATGTGTGTTGTTAATGTCATTTAAAATGGCGGCTGTCTACATATACAATAGGCGTTTTTGTGAACCGATTAGATTAGACCGATTAGCTATTATACGCATTTGTGAACCAAGTTGATTATGCTAATCGTTACATTTGTGAGACGATTTAACTCAACTGATTAGGCAAATCGACCTAATCGTCCCAGGAGGTGTTTAGGCGATTAGATTTGACGTTTTCAAAATGGCGGAATGTTCGACATCGTAAGTAATTTTTAATGCTTATTGTTGTTTTTCTCCATAAAAAATGTTTTTTTAAAACGCATTTGATGTGTTTAAAGTAGCTAAGTCTCTAACTCAATATCATCCAAAATCTTCAACATTGAAAACACGATTTATTTGTCAAATTATATCAACATTCATGTTGTGATCTTAACGGGAAAAGATGGGCTTTTGATATCCAATATTTAAGACAAAATAAACATTTTACCATGCGCTTCAGCCCTAGTTGTATCAAGAGACTCGAGGGACGAGGCTAGACACATTGCACCAAATCAAACGGCGTATGTAAACTGGAATAACCAGACGCTAGAAATTTGCACTCGCTTGAGACTGCTGGCTTATTTCGCCGAACATAACGGATTTGAAATTGGAGTAAAAACGGAAACCATTGAATGTAAATCAGTTTATATACATTCATACTACAGTATTATATGCATTGCGACCCACTTTTGTCAATTTCTAGGTCCCAAATGTTAGCGATTTAGCTCCTTTAATGTTAACTTTATAGTCCACAAGAATGTTAGATCACCTCTGGCTCTAAGCAATTTTAGGCCCTCTAGGTGCCAGCAGTGTCACTGTAATCTGTAGGTAACTTGGACTACACGTGAAACACACGCCCCCCTCGTCATGTTACCAGAGACAATTTTTTTTCTGATCGGTGTCCGTGGTGGCAGCCATCTTACCAAATCGTAATTATCAAATTTCACATTTGTGGACCATAGCTAATCAAATCGAAATCATACCAAATCGTACTAGCAAATCAAAACCTAATCTAATCGACTCACAAAAACGCCTAATATATAAAATAGGTCATGAGTCGATTGGTGCCGTTTTTTTATTTCGAATTTAAAAGTTCAACACTTAATTATATAAGTTGTAAAACCATATAAAAATAAAGGTTGGACCAAGACTAGTTCCATTTTTTTAAGTTATGAATCTGAAAAATTGATAATATAGAGCGAAGCTCTACAGCATCGCGCGAAGCGCGGTGCTTGAGCAAAGCTCTTTTCCGGTAACACAGGAGCGTAATTGAAAATGTTACCCACAGACTGTTGATTAAGAAAAAATTCAGACCGAAACCGGATACACTGGAGAAAACAGGCAATGCGCATGTCAACTTACCAAATCTCGTCCAAGCAAGATTACGCGCCTCATAGAACTATTTCTATGATGCGTCTAATCAATGACGTCACATATTTTTTACGTCAATGAAAATAATTCTCACACTTTTTTGTTCTTTTTTTTAAAAACAAAATTAATGTATAAAATTTAGATCTAAATAAAAATCAATTTTGAAAAACTAAATTATTTAACATTTTTTGTATCACTTGAGAAAATTAATTATGAAGGTTTTATATTTGACAATAATCAGCTTCGCTCTACTCAGGCAATGCCTGTTACATATTAATGACCCAGTCAATTAACATAGAGATCTACTCTAGCTAAAAAAGTCCATATATTTATCGTCTCTCGATAAAAGACCTATCTCTGAAAATTAAAATTCCCGATTTGATTATTCTTTTAATATAACATAATTATGTAACCTCATATAAAATATGGTAGAGCGTATACAAACAAATTATATGAATAGATTCATTATCAGAAATATTACAGGCCTTTCAAACGAACAGCCGCCATTTTTAGAACTACATAGATGTAAAAATATATTTTTATCGACTCGGGCAAGGTCAAGGTCACGATCTGTTCACGGTTGATGATTGTGTTTAAATCGGTTTATATCATATTATTTCTATTCACATTACAATATTTTTTTTATAGGTTACGGTTATTGTTGTTATTTATCTAAATTGCTTCAATTATTTATTAAATATTTTTTGTTTGTTCGTTTGACCGGAACGTACGGAATTCTGGGATTTAAAATGGCGGCATAATGTAATTATTATTTTTCCCAAAGAAGAAATGATGCCGTGATTTAAAGTTAAATAAAGCTATTCCACACATACACACACGATTTGGGATTCAGCAAAGTAAAGTTGAAGGTAAGTGCACTTTTTATGCGAACTTCCGTTGACAGTATACCGATAGATCTAATGTTGATAAAAAAAATAATCTGGCCGTGGAAAAAGTTTGCACGTAACTTTGTATATCAGACAGTCAGTATTTGTTTTTAACACGATGCAGTTACATTGTCCGTAAACCATACTATTCATAAACAAAATCAACATTGCTTTAAGTTATCGAAAGTAATACTGGTTCCAAAATTGTTTTTAAAAAATCTGGATCCAAAAATTATCAAACACATAACGAATTTATTAATGATGTAGACTGTTAAAATTCAGGCTGTGCTAATTATAATATAAGTACATGTGGTATTTTCTAAACATTTTTATGGGTGTTTCAGGTTGGGGTTTTTTGTTGTTATTGTACTGATATTTTTGCAAATTTAATAATGCATAATGCAAGAGCTAAATCTATATATTGTACGTAGGTTAAGTAGGTATTTCTTGAGACTGTAAATGTTAAAATTTTTTATAAGACATTTTAATGTATTAACTTGCTAAGTCTATAATCAAGTCTCAATGCCATCGGGTACTCGAGATGTTCACAGATTCAAACACTGGCGGTTAATGTTAATGATTTAATTTAATTGAAAAATGGATAATCAAGACTCTAATTATATACATAGGCCTATAACATTAAATAACAAGTTTGCCCGTACATACTTGTACATAAAGGTTTCAGTCCTACTCCCCTGCTTATTTTTTCTTGTGGTGGCCAAGAAAGTTCATCAGGATTTTCTGGCATGGTTCCTCTTTTAACTGGTGCAAGACAGAGGGGCTGGTAAGGGCTAATGTACAGTTGTTCGGATAGGACAAAAAACCAAGCTCTTTTGTACACACGGTCCAGTCAAAATTTCCATCACAGCACACTTTCAAGCATTTGTCCAACTTCTTTAGCCCAGTTTGAGCAGAACAGTATGATGTTGAACCCCATTTCATTACAGATCCACAGTAGGTTGGCTGTCAGCCCAGTTGGAGCTGAACAGTAGGCCGTTTAACCCAATTACGTTTTTTTTGGGGAGTATAAAGTTGCTTTTTATTTATTTTTTTTTTTACAGATCCTACATGTATATTTGAGCACCCTTGGTGGCAGTAATGACAAAGAAGTTCTAAAAAGATTTATATGGGCTTTATAATGATAGTTAGACAACACTACTACTTGCCAAACACTACTACTTGTCACATAACGTAATGATATAAATATATATGTATCTATGGTAGCACAAATATCATCAGAATGTAGGCCAAAGCTTTACAAGCATTGTAGGCCTAAAATACTTTCTGTCTGAACTTTTGACAGTCAATTCTTTGATGACTAGTTAGTTTAGAGCAGATATCCTGTCACAGTATTATATAACAGCTCTTTGGCTTAAAGTTTAAACTGAGTTGTATCAGTGAGTTGAAAATCATCTGTGTTCCTGTTATTGCTCCCTGCTGCAGCCAGTAAACAATAACCTTTTGCGTTCCTTACAAATCTTCCAATTTTTACTGATAGATCAACCATAGCAAAGATCTCTATTAAGATTATATTTGTAATGTTTGTAACAAATTCTATGACATAGGTATAATATTGGTGTAGTTAAGTATATACCATATTTATGCACACATTTCAATGTTGGCATATTATTAGTCTCTATCATCTAGAAAAAAATATTCTATATTCTACAAATATTAGTGTGGTTGCGTTGTCAACATTTGAGAATAATCGGTCATAGGCTAGATTATCCGGTCTTTTACATTATCATAAACAAAGTCTAAGGAAGGTAACTAGTCCTAAAACAAGATGTTGACGCCCATGAAATTTATATAAGAATGCCATTTCCGAAAGTCCATTTGATTGCATTGTCAGTTCAATATCCAACACTCTTAATTTTTTTTTATTGTAAAATTTCTCTCTTCATGGGCCATATCTATGTTGTTTTTTTTTATTGAATCCTAATTCGTCATCACGATTCATGTTTGTTTATAAATGCAAGTGTTATTGACAACTGTCCCAGACCCTCATTATTTATATGGCCCAACTTTTCTTCGGCGTACACCGGCACGGTATTAGACTAGGATAACAGTCTCGAAACTCGTGGAGTTGAAAAACATTAGTCTTATATACCGCCTCTACTTAATTATGGATGTAGGTCGGAAAAATGTAAAATTTGGCAATTTGACTTATACTCAACATCGACTTATACCCTGTATGGTAATGTGATGATGCCCCCTCTTCCAGACAAGACATAGGCTATAACTGTTTCAAATGACAAGTGCTAAATGAAGTATTTATGTGGTCTTTGGTGAAAGAAATGAAATGAAATGAAATGGGGTTTAACGTCCTACTATTCTGCTCCTAACCTGGGCTAATGAAGACGAGCATATGCCATACAGTGTGCTATGAGGGAAATTTTGCCTGGGCAGCGGGGCTACGGCCTACTCTTATATCGAATTCCAACTGCCAAGGGATCTTTTACGTGCACGCCAATGTCTACACGGGACCTCAGTTTTTCGTCCCATAACGACTAGACAGCTGTCCTTGTCAGTCCCTCCGTCCTGCATCACTGACAAGGGAAACCACGCCGGAAAATCAGGATGAACTTACAGGGATCGAACACCCGATCTCCAGGCTAGCGAGCCAGCGTCTTACCCACTTAGCCACTTGATCCCCCCCTTTGGTGAAAGAGAGAGAGAGAGAGAAATGGTTTTTACCGTCCACTCGACACAAACTAGGTCATTTCGGGACTAACATATGGTTTAATTTTTTATTTACATAATTCGCTTGCGCGTAGGGGTCTTTAGGAGTGGGAGGAAACCGGAGGACCCGGAGAAAACCCATGAAGTTGGACAGGCGACCCTACTCCTTGCCACGTACAACTGGGGATTCGAAACCACGCCAGTCGACTCAATGACAGACTTTATGATACAGTGCGCGCACGCTTACCATTCAGCCATCCACCCCCCCCCACCCCCTTTGGTGAAAGAAAACAGAGCTGTGGCTAGTGAAATGAAAGTTTAACGTCCTACTGTTTTGCTCTGAACTGGGCTAATGAAGATGGGCATACGCCATACAGTGGAAATTTTGCCCGGACAGTGGCACTACGGCCTTCTCTTATATCGAATTCTAACTTCAAGGGCTCTTGTACGTGCACGCCAATGTGTACATGGGACCTCATTTTTTTGTCCTATTTTAATGACTAGACAGCTGTCTTGTCTAGCCCTCTGTCCTGCATCACTGACAAGGGAGAACCATGCCGGAAAATCTGGAATAACTTTCTCGGCCAATGCAGGGATCGAACACCCGACCTCCAGACTAGATAGCCAGTGTCTTACCGACTTAACCAACGTGATCCCCGTTGTGGTTACAATTCCTGGATTTGAAGGTCAGGTATGATATGAAACGAATATTTTGAACCGGTTCACCAATGCAACCAATCCGTGACGGGTTAACTGATAGAGGGTTACATCCTTGATATAAATATACTTGTCGCGGGTTTTAAAAATAGAAATATATATATAAAGGTAGCTCAAAATTCATCTCTACATGTACATAGGCCAAGGGGGGATCATGTGGCTAAGTGGGTAAGACGCTGACTCGCTAGCCTTGAGGTCGGGTGTTCGATCCCTGCATTGGCCGAGAAAGTTCATCCTGATTTTCCGGTGTGGTTTCCCATTGTCAGTGATGCAGGATGGAGGGCCTGACAAGGACAGCTGTCTAGTCGTTTGGATGGGACAAAAAAAAAACCAAGGTCCAGTGTACACATTGGCATGCACATAAAAGATCCCCTGGCAGTTGGAATTCGATACAAGAGTAGGCCATAGTGTTGCTGCCTGGGCAAAATTTCCCTTATAGCACACTGTA
This sequence comes from Patella vulgata, assembly GCF_932274485.2. NCBI lineage: Eukaryota > Metazoa > Mollusca > Gastropoda > Patellidae > Patella > Patella vulgata. The sequence goes on along the minus strand of NC_065880.2, from coordinate 10,365,719 downwards.
TGGCGTAACCTTTTGCGTCTCTTCAAAATATTTCAAATCTTTTGTCATGGATCAACCATTGCAAATATCCGTGTTACAATTATATTTGAAATGTGTTAAACCAATTCTGCAACACATGTAATATTGGTGTAGTATATATCTTTGTTTATACACCCACATATCAATTTTGGCCCTGTTTGTCCGTACACTGGGTGTGAAATGTGAATCATTCCGATTGTGAGAGGACAAGCATTATCAATATACAGCTTTTCAGGACTTTGCCTTCCTTGGTTAATTCTCCCTTTTTCAAATGCAATAGATGCTGTGTTTATTCTTAATTGATCTTTTTCAAATTTGTGTTACACACTGGAATCATGAGAGGACGAAACCTATCAATATTCAGCATTCCACAACATTCCATTCCAGTGTCGGCCGAGAAAGTTCTTCGTGATTTCCAGACTTGGTTTCCTCCCCTTGTCAGAGGTGCAGGACAGAGGGCCTGACAAGGAGGGACAGCTCTCTAGTCGTTTGGATGGTACGAATGACCGAGGTCCTGTGCACACATTGGTGTGCACGTGAAAGATCCCTTGGCAGTTTGAATTCGATATAAGAGTAGGCTTTAGCGCCGCTGTCTGGATAAAATTCCATAATAGGACACTGTATAGCATATTTCCATGTCATTAGCCCTGTCGGAATAGGACATTAAACCCCATTTCATTTCACTCATTCCAAAGTTAACTCCTATTCCATCAATACCTTGAGCAAATAAGATAGAGGCTATAGGTTTTGGCCCAATTTGGTCAATATCCCAGTTTTTTCTTTCTTATATGCATATCAGCACTTTCATAGCGCTAATGTAGACCTTTTTCTTGAACATTTTCCCTTGTCAGTGATGCCGGACAGAGGACCTGACATGGATGGCTGACTAGTCATACGGAAGGGACCAAAAAAACAAGGTACAGTGTAAACTCAAGTGTGTGTGTGTGAAAGATCCCTTGGCAGTTGGAATTTTATATAAGAGTACGCCATAGCTCTGCACACTGTGTGGCATATGCCCGTCTTCATTTCTCAAACAGCTGTGGATAAAAACTGTTAATATTTAAATGTGTATTTTGTATTTTATAACATTATATTTTTGTCTTTTAAATAAAGTATATGTATACATACTTGTAGTATATTTTGTCATATTATTCTGCTAGATTTTTAACTTTTCTGTGCAATACATTTAGAATTCTGACTGGTTATGGGTAGATAGAGAGCAATGGGGTAAAACATCCAATAGACATAAACTGTCCTTTGGGACTAAGTGATTCAATTCAAGTTGAATAATTCATCCGCACCAGGAATCTTTAGTAGTAGGAGGACCCAGAGAAAACCCATGTTCAAGTTGGGTGTGGAATGACAGACCTTATGATCTAAAGCGCACACGTTGGACCACTCAACTTTTAGCCTCACCCACGGGTCAGGAAAATTTGATTATTGATTGAATGTACTTCCCATTTACTGCCGCAAATAATGAATAATTTTGAAGGTTTTAATGGTTTGTTATATTTTCGTAACTTTGGTCATCAAAATTTGACATTAGAATTGCATCCGTAAATGATGTTAATTTAATGTTAGATTTACGTTATAATGGTCGGTTAGATATCCATCATTTTGCTCATCCTTTTAACGACAATTTAACGTCAGGAAATGACGTTAATCTAGCGTAAAGTTTACGTCATTTTTACGTTATATTTACATCATTTTCTGACGTAAATCTAACGTAAAGTTTACGCCATTTTCTGACGTAAATCTAACGAAAATGACGTAAAGTTTACGCAAATTTTACGTTAGATTTACGTCAGAAAATGACGTAAAGTTTACGTTAGATTTACGTCAGAAAATGACGTAAATATAACGTAAAAATGACGTAAAGTTTACGTTAGATTAACGTCATTTCCTGACGTAAAATTATCGTTAAAAAGATGAGCAAAATGATGGTAAACTGACTGACCATTTTTACGTAAATGTAACGTAAAATTAACATCATATTGTTATGTGGGTTGTATACGTATATACTTGTGCTGTTCATTGAGACTATAGTATATTCGCGCGTTCATGTTTATTTTTGTCGTGTACGGTAATTCTGGTCACTGAGCGAGCCGATCATTTTTGGAGTGTTGTTAATCGAGTCTATTTTACTTCGCGTCTGCGCATTATCACCGAAAATAAAATAAAATATAAACACGAGGAGCTGAGCGAAGTGACCAGGGTTTTCGTCGCATAATCTTTTTACCGCTACTTACTTGAAGAAAATAATAATATGGTTTAGCACCTAATACTGTGTTGTGTTTTTTCATCATTAGAAAGGTGCGCGTAAGCTATCTGGGCAGCTGACGGAACGGCCATTTGAGTTGAGACTGAGCATAAAGTACGTTTGAGAACACGTGCGCGGTCGTCTCTGTCAGCGAGACAGAACAGTAAAAAGATTGCAGAATTCCCTAGTTCCATGAGTTGTGAATAAAAAGACCTCCCTGGTTTTAAAAAGAGCTGAGAAGAAAAGATTTGTGTTACATAGTATGAGAGACAGTGATGGGTAAAAGATTATAATTATCCTATGACCGCATGTGTAATAAACTCTCCACTGTTCTCTAATTGACCACACTATTGTTCATTTAATAAAGAACCAGATGCTGCCATATGTATAATGGTCAAGTTAGATAATCCGCTGATCACTAATGACCTTTACTAGCGTTAGCTGACACACATCAATTGTTCTGAAGCCTGCCATATTCTTATAGTGAGATAATCTATCAATGACAAATGATTTAATTATGTAGTCTTTACATAAGTCCTTTTGTTCCATATTATTAATTACCCGTGTTATCAAAGTGAATTAAGTATAAATTGGCTTTGGTTTTTCATGTAAAGGAGAACAGCTTTGGCGGCTGACCAGGTACGACTTTATAGTATATCTAGTATGCTAGAATAAAATGTTGCATCCAGATCATGTTTTATTTCTATTAACTCAAACTATGTTATAATTGTTTCACCAACTTGGCCTGTGCGTGAGCTGTGAACAAACTTTACAAATTTTCCTGAGTTTGAGAGCTGTGAGTGTGAGAAAATGACTGCAGTGGCTACAACCATACGGAGCCGTGAATAAAACGTTTGCCGAGTTTCCTGTTTAATAACCGTGAGTAAACAGACAGAATCGACAGCCGTGAGTAAAATACATTACTGTTTAAATATAAACTATAAACTGCCGTTGAGCCATGGCAACCCCTGCAATTTCCAACAACTCTGCAGTAGAGAAAGATGACTCGCACGATGCAACCTCAAGTCACCATTCCTCATACAAGTCTATGACTAGTCATACTCGTAGTTCAGAATTATCGAGCTCTGTTCAATATATTGAGACTAAAATACGTGTTGCAAGAGAGAAGTTCAGATTTGACGAGGAAATTCGCAAAATTGAGTTAGCTAGGAAGGTAGCTGAGGCAGAAACCCAATCCAAACTTGAGCAAATAAAAAATGAGCGAGAATTAGCTGTAACTGAGGCCTTGTCGTTTGGCTTCGAGACACTAAGCCATACTTCATCAAAAGTCAATTCTGTTGACCCTATTGATAATAGTTTCAATTCCACTGACCGTACTCGGCGTACTGCACAATGGATACAATCCGAGATAGGTTCTGAGCCCGGAGACCTCCCACATGAGAACAACCAGGGGCCTACACCCCACGAGAAGAGCCTTACTACGATTGAGTCACATCGGCCTACTGATCTACCTAGCCCTAGGTCCACTGAGCAAGCCCACGCCAGGCATAACGAGTTACCTTTCGAGCAGCCCCCAGAGCTATCCCTATCCAGGCCTACCGAGATCTACAGAAATGAGAACCTTACTGAGTTGTTACCAACAGCACCTGTATTTCAACCCAGGTTTGAGGGGCCTACTGAGCAATGTTTGACTAGGCCTAAAGAGTCACCTCGTGATATACATAACGAGCAATCGTCAAACACCCCCATATTTCAACCTAACCATGAGCTAACACTGAGATACACACCTAGTATGCCAACGCATGGTGACCCTAGACCATTTGAGAGCACTAATCAACAAAGCAACTTGTTTAACACTAGGCCACCCGAGCACTCTAATGACATTAGTAAGAGATTACTTGCTTCACTTGCACTACCTAAATGTGAGCCTGACGTGTTTAGTGGAGATCCCGCCTTGTTTCTTCCTTGGAGGCAAGCATTTAAAACCTTAATATGTGAAGCTGAGGCTACACCTAATCAAGAGATTACGTACTTACTGAAGTACACCAGTAGCAAACCTAAAGAGCTTGTAAATCAATTTCGCAGACGAATACATCCCGATCCCCAGGTCAAACTAAATGACCTTTGGTCAGCACTAGAAGAAAGGTTTGGACATACTGCTGAGGTAGCGAATAATTTGATTGAAACTTTACTGAAGGCTGCTAACTTTCGTTACGAAGATAAAGAGGCTCTTCAGACATTTTATGACACTTGTGAGAACATAAATACACAAGAACCTTATTTGAAAGGCCTGAGCATCCTGAATACTTCGTATTTCATGAAAACCTTAGTTGAGAAAATACCTAAATCCATTAAAGAGAAATGGGACAGTAAAGTTACCAAACACATGGTCGATAATAGAAGTGATGATTACCCACCATTCAAATCCTTTGTTAAGCTGATTCATAACCTTTCACTAAGACAGAACCATCCATCTATTGCTAAATTACCGAGTCAAGAGAGTGAGCACAAAGGTTCGAGATACACAAGTTCGAGACCTGGCAACAACCTGAGTTCAAAGCCTAATCCTTATAAGCATGGTTTTAAAGACAATACGCCCAGTACACACACCACTAGTCTCAAGACTGACGTTAACTTAGAGCCTAAACAAGAAAAGTCGAACAGCCAATGTCCGATCCACAAAACCAACCACCATCTTTCTGAGTGTCGAACCTTCCGAGAGAAAAGTTACGACGAGAAACTGCAGTTATTAAAAGAGCTTGAGATATGTTTCCGTTGTTTAGAGGGGAAACATTTTGCCATTCACTGTACCAGGAGAGATATATCTTGTCCTAAATGTAACAGACGTCACCTATTAGTTCTGCATAAAGATGACAGAGATGAGACGAAAAAGAAAGAGTTGGCACCTTATAGTGGGGAGGCTGTAAAATCAGCATGTACCAAAATTTGTGGTGACGGGACTGTCAACATGAGAGGTAAAACCTGTGGTAAATTAATCCTTGTCGACATTTACGAATTGAGCAATCCTGAGAGAGCAGTGCGAGGATATGTCATTATAGACGACCAGTCCAACCACTCATTAGGATCAACTGAGTTATTTGAGGGCCTACAACTGTACGGGGATGAGCACGAGTTCACACTCGAGACCTGTCATGGTAAGGAATTATGTGTAGGTCGCAGAGCAGAAAATCTTTGTGTACGCACAATACTAGGAGACGTTTTTCCACTTCCGAGCATAACTGAATCCAGTAACGTTCCTGATGGTACCAACGAGATTCCAAATCCTGAGCTTGTTAGACAAATACCACATCTTCAGTGTATAGCTGATTATCTTCCACCAATTGACAATAAAGCACCCTTCCTTCTTATTATTGGTCGTGACGCACCTGAGTTATTGAAAGTACGAGAGTCAATAAATGGGCCTATAGGAGCAGCATGGGCACAGCGTCTTGATTTAGGATGGACAGTGAGTGGAGTTCTGTGCTTAGATCGCCAAGGAGGAAACGTCCACATCATAGCTAGAAGAACGTCTGTTGGATTTGAAACCAAGTATGAGCCTTGTGAGAATTCCTTCATATGTAAACAATCGCCAAAAGACGACTACCTGAGTTTGAGTTTTAATGAGTTTTATACATCACCGAGAGATAACGAGATTGGTTTGAGTCATGAGGATCGACAATTCCTGTCTCTTATGGACAAGAGCTTCCATAAGAACCAGTTGGGGAATTGGGAAGCACCTCTTCCTTTTCGGAATTCTGATGTTTATATGCCCAACAACCGTATTCAAGCTGAAAAAAGGTTCCAGAGTCTATTGAGAAATTTCAACCGAAATCCACAACTTGAGACCGATTATTTCGAGTTTATGACAAAGCTGTTTAAAAAAAGCCACGCCTCACCTTCTACGAACACTGTTGGAGTATACCATCCACAGAAGAAGAACCAAATCCGAGTAGTTTTTGATTCATCCGCTGAGTACAAGAGCACTTCCCTCAACTCTGAGTTATTAACTGGTCCTGATCTTATGAACAGATTAATTGGAAGGCTGCATAGATTTCGACAAGAGGAGGTCGCATTTACTTGCGACGTCGAGCAAATGTTTCACTCATTTTACGTGAACCCGGAACATAGAAGTTACCTATCCTTTCTATGGTTTGAGAACAACGACCGTAAAAAGCCGGTGATCGAGTACCAAATGAACGTTCACTTGTTTGGTAATGGACCAAGTCCAGCGATCGCAACGTACGGTCTACGAAGAGCGGCTGATGATGTCAAGGATAAATACGAGTTAGCAGCAAACAAGTTTATCCACGAGGAGTTTTATGTGGACGATGGTGTGTATTCTTGTTCAACACCACAAGAAGCCATTGAGTTGATTAAGACTTCACAAGCCGTATTGAACGAGTCAAACATTAAGCTTCACAAGGTAGCCTCCAACAGCCCCATGGTTATGGATGCCCTACCAGAAGAAGATCGAGCAAAGGGACTGAAGAACCTAGATTTTTCGTCTGATATATTACCAGTCCAGAGGTCATTAGGAGTTCAGTGGGACCTAGAGCGAGACGAGTTAACGTTCCAAGTGATCGACAAACAAAATCCCTACACGAGAAGATGAGTCCTATCAATAATCCACTCTATATATGATCCGCTAGGATTCCTCGCACCATACACAATAGTTGGTAAGAGAATACTTCAGAGCCTGATTGAGTTGGGTAACGAACACAGAGGAAATCTTGCATGGGACGATCCACTACCTAACGAATTCCAGTCGGAATGGGGCATATGGAACAGAGACCTGTCATCTATTGGAGAAGTACGAGTACAGAGATGTCTTAAACCAGCCAGCTTTGGTAAAGTCGAACGAGTCGAGATTCATGGTTATTGCGACGCAAGCCAAGATCAGATCGGAGCAGTCGTATATCTTCGAGTGATCAATTCAGAGAAGAGCATTTGGGTATCCTTTCTTAAAGGATGTGCCAAAGTTAAACCACTCAAACAGGTTACGATACCAAGAATGGAGCTGTCCGCAGCCGTACTACTTGTCAACACAGTGAGAGACATTAAACGAGATCTTGAGTATACAATCGATGAGGAGATCTACTATTCAGACTCCAAGGTAGTATTGGGATACATCACCAACCAAACCAAGAGGTTCTATATCTACGTAGCAAACAGAGTTCAAATCATTAGAAGTTTAACAGCCACAAACCAATGGAGATACATTGAGACCAAGTTGAATCCAGCCGATCTAGTGAGCAGAGGTTGTGGAATCCATAAACTTCTTAAGAGCGATTGGTTAAGAGGACCAGAGCATTTATGGGAATCTTTGAAAACACCAAGCTTTGAGGACTACACCAGTTCTTTGAGCGAAGAAGACGCTGAGATTAGATCCTGTAGAACAACCCTTGTAGAAAAGACCTGTTCATTCTGTACGCTAATCAGTTCGTACAACAGCTGGGAGAAGCTTCTGAGAGCAGTTTGTTGTCTTAAACTGTTCACTAGATATATGAACAATGAGAAGCCCGTGGTAGAGATCAATCCTTCTTTAATACAAGAAGCCGAGACCGCAGTCGTCAGACATATTCAACAAGAGACCTTTCCTGATGAGCTTAAGATCCTGAAACATCCTGAGAAGTCCATGAAGAAAACCGAGCTGAAAACCCTTCAACTTAGAAGTTTAGACCCCTTTATCGACAACCATGGTACTTTGAGAATTGGAGGACGTCTGAGTAGAGCAAACTATTCCAATCAAGAGAAACATCCTTGGATTATACCCAAGAAGAGTCTGATAACGCCCTTATTAATCCAGCATTACCACGACGTGAACCACCACCAAGGCCGGTCCATCACACATGGAGCAGTGAGGCAAGCTGGATTCTGGATTATCAGTGGAGCAGAGAGAGTCAATCATCAAATTAGAAACTGCATTCGCTGTAACTTCTTACGAAGACCCTTAGAGTCACCCAAGATGTCCGATCTACCAGAGCAAAGATTCGAGAACATGCCTCCTTTCACCAACGTTGGTATGGATGCATTCGGTCCTTGGGAAGTCATGACCAGAAAAACCCGTGGAGGATCAGCAAATAGCAAGAGATGGGGCATTATGTTCACTTGCCTTGTGAGTCGAGCCATACATATAGAGATTGTAGATGCTATGGACACATCAGCATTCATCAACGCCCTTCGCCGATTTATAGCAATCCGGGGACCTGTAGCACTTTTATGGTCAGATTGCGGAACCAACTTCGTCGGAGCCAGAACTGAGTTACGAGAAGCCTTAAGTGAGATTAAAGACGAATCTGTGAAGAAATTCCTGACTTCAAAGGAATGTGAGTGGAGATTTAACCCACCCCACGCCTCACACTTTGGTGGCGTGTGGGAACGCCAAATTGGTACGCTGAGAAGGGTATTAGAAGGCATGCTTCTTGGTATTGGTAAGCAGCAGCTAACCCACGACCTTTTGGTAACGCTGATTGCAGAAGCAGCAGCCATTGTAAACGCACGACCAATAACAGCCATATCAACAGATCCTGAGAATCCTGAGATTTTAGCTCCCGGCAACCTACTTACTCTTAAAACGAGACCCTATCTACCAGCACCAGGAGAATTTACCAAACCAGACCTATACTGTCGTACGCAATGGAGAAGAGTTCAGTACCTGGTGGACCAATTTTGGATCCGTTGGAGACGAGAGTATATACAGAGTCTTCAACCACGAAGAAAATGTCAGAATACCACGAGCAATATACAAGTTAACGACATAGTTTTAGTCAAAGATAAAGATGTCGTACGAGGTGAATGGAGCAAGGGAAGAGTTACTGGTGTCAAGCTGGATCCAGATGGAGTAGCAAGAGTAGCTGAGGTCACCATTTATCGAGATGAGAATCCCTTCCAACCGCGTTTAAATGGACAATACAAAACCTATAAGAGACCCATTTGTGAACTTGTATTTTTGTGCCGAATCGATAACGATAAACCTTTAGGAGAAATGTGAACAATGGTAAAAGACTTCATCTTTTAAGTGGGGAGTGTGCTGTTCATTGAGACTATAGTATATTCGTGCGTTCATGTTTATTTTTGTCGTGTACGGTAATTCTGGTCACTGAGCGAGCCGATCATTTTTGGAGTGTAGTTAATCGAGTCTATTTTACTTCGCGTCTGCGCATTATCACCGAAAATAAAATAAAATATAAACACGAGGAGCTGAGCGAAGTGACCAGGGTTTTCGTCGCATAATCTTTTTACCGCTACTTACTTGAAGAAAATAATAATATGGTTTAGCACCTAATACTGTGTTGTGTTTTTTCATCATTAGAAAGGTGCGCGTAAGCTATCTGGGCAGCTGACGGAACGGCCATTTGAGTTGAGACTGAGCATAAAGTACGTTTGAGAACACGTGCGCGGTCGTCTCTGTCAGCGAGACAGAACAATACTTGTTTATTACTTAATAAATCAGGAACATATTACTTTAAAGATACAATAACAACCAGATAAATTCACGTCCAAAATAGATATCATGTCATCGATTAATGTGAATAACATTTTTCTCCTCTAATATTAAATAACTTTAGTTATACTGTGTACCTACAGCCGTGTATCAAACTGTCTATTATCACTGTACACATTACACCTGGTTGACATCACACCTGTTAATTGTATAGGACAGTTTGCCATTTTAATAACGGTCGTTATAAGGTCTGCTGTTCAGCTCCGAATGAGTTAATTAAGACGGACTTACGCCATACAGTGTGCAGTGAGGGGGATTTTATTCGGACAGCGGCGTTACAGTCTACTCTTATATTGAATTCCAACTGTCAAGGGATCTTTTACGTACACACAAATCTGTACACAGATCCTATTTCGTTTCGTTTTTATAGTTCAAAATTTCGTTTTACTTGTCTTTACTATACTTGGATCTGGAAGAGTTGTTATTTAACTCGTGTTCTGGGTGGTGTCAGGGATAAGCCAATGAAACGGTCTGTTAGGCGTGTTTTTCACGGAACTGTTGGTAATCCACTAGTAACACCAATGCTGATTGGTTAATCAAATGTCCGACGTCATAGGGTCATAAGTTGTTCTTTTGACCCCTGACGTGACCTATCGCTATAACTTGTCAGATCTTCATGTAGTGTAGGCCATCGAAAGTATAAAAAACGAAACGAAATAGAGATCTGTATTTTAATCTGATTATACCCAGCTTGCTTGTCCAAATACTATCTAGTCTTAACAGTTCACAACTGGCATTTACACCGACACAGCAGATACTAAAAATAGCACAAATATGTTCATATTGGACTGAAATTTTCTATCCAACAACTTGAAAATCTTCCAACCTTTTCACACAGTAATAACATAGTTCTTATTTATACGTTTCAGATATCACAGTTGAAGAAATCAAGAGAAATATCACTTTCAACTCAGTTGCAGTCACAAGGGGCGTATAACTCTGTAAGTATTGATTATTGATTATTCTAGCTTGACTATTGATTTATACAATCATTGATTTATTTACTATTATCCTGTTCTGTTCTGTGCTTTATACCTTGAGCTCACCAGATACAATACAGTATAATATACAAAACATACATACATGCAAATGTGAAATTATTTACAATATAAATTTATATACATTTGAATTAATTCTATAATATGGTTTAATATACTCAGCCAAATTAAAAACTTGACACTGATGAATTTCAACAAATTTTTTTTTCTGGTAAGTCAAATAAATTTTAAAGTGTTTCTAACGATAGTAAGTAGTAAGAAGCCTTTAATTTCATAAAATTGTAAAGTCACGTGGATCACGTGACTTTTGAGCATATAAAGATGAAAAACCTGAAAAACATGTGCAAACACAAGCTCGTGAGGTCAATCGATGCAAGTTTGCTTAAACGGAACACGCACACGTAACTTGAACTGGAAAAACAAATTAAAATTGTTATTTTCATCTTTGTTAGAAAATGCCGCGCCTTTCAAATGTAGAACGTCTACGTGCTATAGGTAGGCTCTATGCTGGTCAGTCTGTGGTCACTGTTGCAAGAGCCTTTAATTGTTCACGCCAGATAATAATTAATCTTAGAATGAGAGTGCTTCAAACTGGAACTATTGCCGACCGCCCAAGGGCCGGAGCGGCACGTGTGACGTCACTCCAAGAAGATCTAGCAATACGATTACGTCATCTTATAAACAGATTTGTTACTGCAACCCCCACAAGTAGAGAGATGTTTGGTGGAAGGGTAACTGCAAAAACTGTTCGAAATCGCTGGTAGACTGCTGGTCTTCGAGCTCGGAGGCCCTATAATGGACCAATATTGACACCTCTTCATCGCCGTAACCGACTTGTGTGGGCCACAAGACACATAAGATTTACTCAAAGACAGTGGAATTCGGTTGTCTTTAGTGACGAATCTCGATTCACTTTGAGATTTGCCGATGGCAGGGTCCGAGTGTACCGCAGACGAGGTGAACGTTACGCTCAAGTATGCCTCAGAGAAGTTGACCGATTTGATGGCGGCAGAGTCATGGTTTGGGGTTCTTTTTGTGCACATGGACGTTCTCCTCTTGTTGTTGTCCAAGGGAACTTAAATGCTGTTCAGTACAGGGATCAAATTTTGCAACCTGTTCTTCTTCCGTTTATGCATGGGCCTGGACTAACGTTTCAACAAGACAATGCTCGACCCCATACAGCAATTGCTACCCAGAATTTTTTAAGAAATGCCGGTGTCCAAGTCCTGGATTGGCCGTCGCTTAGCCCCGACCTTAATCCTATTGAACACATCTGGGACGAACTGGGTCGACGTGTTCGTCAGCAAGTGAATCCACCACTGACGTTGCAGGACCTTCAACATGCTCTTGCTGAGCAGCGGCGACGTCTTCCTCGGGTAGTGTTTACTAATGTTCTGAGATCCATGAGAAGACGTTGTGTTGCAGTACGAGACGCTAGAGGAGGCCACAGCCGTTACTAAACACTTTATTCCGATTGTTCTCCAAGTCTGTGAATTTCATTTTGGGGGGTACTGTGACATCACGAACGTTATCAATGTCAAGGACTTTCGGCTAGACGTATTCTTGCTTTCTGTTGATGTCAAGGTCGTCTGTGCACAGCATAACACTAAAATAGTTGCCTTAAACCAAATATTAAAAATCTAGTCCCAAAAATCCCGAGTTTTAAGTTTTTAATTTGGCTGAGTATATATTTACAACGAATATCTCTCTATTTTTATATCTTGTAATTACATTAAACCTAAACCTTTTTTAATATATTTCAGAATAGGCGAAATAGCTGCTCACCAAAGTGATCATACATCAGATGTACTTGCAACATTGTCACCCCTGGAAATGAATGAAACTATAATTAAAGATGCTAGGAGTGGAAATTATAAACGTATTATACATCTGATAGACGAATGTGCTGATTTACCGTTACAGTATATAGATGATGAACATAACAATCTATTAAATATAGTTTTATATAGTTACCGATCACACACCTATCAAGATGACAGGGACGAGTTGTTACAATGTGTAATTAAATTAGTTGAAGCTGGTGTAGATGTGAACCATCTGAATAAAGATAAACAAACACCTGTATCTATAGCTGCTAGGAAAGGATTGTCTAAAATTGTTATTTATCTGATAGATCATGGTGTTGATATAGAGTATATAGATGATGAACATAACAATCTATTACACTTAGTTTTAGATAGTTACCGATCATACCACCCTGGAACTAAAGACGAGTTGTTACAGTATGTAATTAAATTAGTTGAAGCTGGTGTAGATGTGAACCATCTGAATAAAGATAAACAAACACCTGTATCTATAGCTGCTAGGAAAGAATTGTCTAAAATTGTTATTTATCTGATATTTCATGGTGTTGATATAGAGTATATAGATGATGAACATAACAATCTATTACACTTAGTTTTAGATAGTTACCGATCATACCACCCTGGAACTAAAGACGAGTTGTTACAGTATGTAATTCAATTAGTTGAAGCTGGTGTAGATGTCAACCATCTGAATCAAGACCAACAAACACCTATATCTGTAGCTGCTAGGAAAGGATTGTATAACATTGTTTTATATCTGATAGATCATTGTGTTGATATACAGTATACTGATAGGGAACAGAATAATTTCTTACACTTAGTTTTATCTAGTGCAGAGAAATATGGTGGAAGAGAAAGAGATGAGTTGTTACAGTGTGTAATAAAATTGGTTCAAGCCGGTGTAGATGTAAACCATCTGAATGAAGAGCAACAAACACCTATAGATGTAGCTGCTAGGCACGGGTTGTATAACATTTTTATATATCTGATAGATTATTGTGTTGGTATACAGTATACTGGTAGGGAACAGAATAATGCCTTACACTTAGTTTTATATAGTGCAAGGACATATGATGAAATAGAAGAAGATGGGTTGTTACAGTGTGTAATTAAATTGGTTCAAGCCGGTGTAGATGTTAACCATATGAATAGATATGAACTAACACCTATACATATAGCTGTTTTGAGAGGATTGTATAACAATGTTTTATATCTGATAGATCATTGTGTTGATATACAGTATACTAATAGGAAACAGAATAATTTCTTACACTTAGTTTTATCTAGTGCAGAGGAATATGGTGGAAGAGAAAGAGATGAGTTGTTACAGTGTGTAATAAAATTAGTTAAAGCTGGGGTAGATGTAAACCATCTGAATGAAGAGCAACAAACACCTATAGATGTAGCTGCTAGGCACGGGTTGTATAACATTTTTATATATCTGATAGATTATTGTGTTGGTATACAGTATACTGATAGGGTACAGAATAATGTCTTACACTTAGTTTTATATAGTGCAAGGACATATGATGAAATAGAAGAAGATGGGTTGTTACAGTATGTAATTAAATTAGTTAAAGCTGGGGTAGATGTAAACCATCTGAATGAAGAGCAACAAACACCTATAGATGTAGCTGCTATACACGGGTTGTATAACATTTTTATATATCTGATAGATTATTGTGTTGGTATACAGTATACTGATAGGGTACAGAATAATGTCTTACACTTAGTTTTATATAGTGCAAGGACATATGATGAAATAGAAGAAGATGGGTTGTTACAGTATGTAATTAAATTAGTTAAAGCCGGTGTAGATGTAAACCATCTGAATAGATATGAACAAACACCTTTACATATAGCTGTTGGGTGCAGATTGTATAACATTGTTTTATATCTGATAGATCATTGTGTTGATATACAGTATACTGATAGGGAACAGAATAATTTCTTACACTTAGTTTTATATAGTGCAGGGAGATATGGTGGAAGAGAAAAAGATGAAGTGTTACAGTGTGTAATAAAATTAGTTAAAGCTGGGGTAGATGTAAACCATCTGAATCAAGACCAACAAACACCTATATCTGTAGCTGCTAGGGAAGGATTGTATAACATTGTTTTATATCTGATAGATCATTGTGTTGGTATACAGTATACTGATAGGGAACAGAATAATTTCTTACACTTAGTTTTATATAGTGCAGGGAGATATGGTGAAATAGAAAGTGATGAGTTGTTACAGTGTGTAATTAAATTGGTTCAAGCCGGTGTAGATGTTAACCATCTGAATAGATATGAACAAACACCTATACATATAGCTGTTTGGAGAGGATTTTATAACATTGTTTTATATCTGATAGATCATTGTGTTGGTATACAGTATACTGATAGGGAACAGAATAATGTCTTACACTTAGTTTTATATTGTGCAGGGAGATATGGTGGAAGAGAAAAAGATGAAGTGTTACAGTGTGTAATTAAATTAGTTAAAGCTGGTGTAGATGTCAACCATCTGAATGAAGAACAACAAACACCTATATCTGTAGCTGCTAGGAAAGGATTGTATAACATTGTTTTATATCTGATAGATCATTGTGTTGGTATACAGTATACTGATAGGGAACAGAATAATTTCTTACACTTAGTTTTATCTAGTGCAGAGGAATATGGTGGAAGAGAAAGAGATGATGGGTTGTTACAGTGTGTAATTAAATTGGTTCAAGCCGGTGTAGATGTTAACCATATGAATGAAGACCAACAAACACCTATACATATAGCTGCTAGGAAAGGATTGTATAACAATGTTTTATATCTGATAGATCATTGTGTTGATATACAGTATACTGATAGGGAACAGAATAATTTCTTACACTTAGTTTTATATAGTGCAGGGAGATATGGTGGAAGAGAAAAAGATGAAGTGTTACAGTGTGTAATTAAATTAGTTAAAGCTGGTGTAGATGTCAACCATCTGAATGAAGAACAACAAACACCTATATTTATAGCTGCAACTAACGGATGGTATAATGTTGTAATGTATTTGTTAGGACATGGGGCACATGTACATTATATTGATGAATATGACCAGAATATTCTGCACCATGTATTGATTAGTATATACGATATCCGCGTAGACCAGTATTCAGACGAGGAAGAGGTAGACCCTATATTATATAATATGCACCGTATTAACGGGGAAGATGTAGACGAGTATACAGACGATTGTATTAAGGTTGTTAAAACTTTGATAAACATGGGAGTAGATGTAAACAAACCCGATAAAGATGGTAACACTCCACTGTTCATTATAACCCCCACCCCATTCCCGGAAAACCCATTAAAACATATATTGTTCAGATTACAATATAATTTGATTACTGCATTCTACAATGCTGGCTGTAATGTGAATCATCAAAATAAAAAAGGACAAACGCCATTAATGTACTGTACAAGAGGGCAAGCCGTTATCCGTATCTTAAAACTGATGATTCAACATTCTGATGTAAATCTGACAGATAATAATGGTGATACAGCGTGTAGTTATTGTGTTCAATATCACGTGTTAAATTCTACTAATATATTTAAACTTTATTCTCGCGATGTACTGATATCACCTAACAATGGAGTGAAATTATTTCACCAGATTCTTACTTGTAAGAGGTTGGGGCTGTTCAATTATTATATGAGATTACAGATGATTGTTAATGGTGTTACAACAGAAGGAGAAAATATGCTACATCTGTTAGCTAGAGTAAACTATGATTATTCTTTAGACAAGTTTAACTGGTTGTTTAATAAAAAGCTAGACATAAACCATCCATGTTCTAAAACCAATACACCTATTATGATAGCCGCCCTGTTATTGAATAGTAAATATTTAGAACTATTCACACGTCATCCTAGACTAGACATCAATGCACAGAATAAACAGGGTTGCACAGCACTTCATCTGTGTATCATTGGATTTACTATGGTTAAAGATGACTTGAATAACAGACAGAAAAATGACGTAGTTGAGGATTACTGTAGACAGATATATCCAATATACATGGAGTGTGTTGATATTTTACTGGCTGTTTGTATAAACGTAAATACTCAAGATGGAAGAGGTAGAACTGCTTTAATGATGGCGACAATGAAAAACGATAGATTTCTTATACGGAAATTACTTAATGCTGGTGCACTGGTTAATTACAGTGGAAAATCTGCTTTACATCATCTTGATATTTATGAGAGTGTGTTTGATCTAAGTTTTAAATTACTTGTATCTGCGGGAGATAATATGCTTCTCAATTTACCATGTATTAATGGTACCACACTGATCCAAGCGACCTTGTGTTTTCCACGTTGTTGGGATCCACTTACGGCTGTTAGTTTTATTAAATATTTAGTCGGTGAAAACTGCTGTCTCCAGTCTCTTGTTACATCTTCAGTTGAAAGTAGTTATAACCAGATTGATATGAGAGAACTTAGCAGTCAAGAGAGAGGTAAACTGAGAAAACTTTTATATCTTAGTGGAGCTCCTGAAAACCAAATAGTAGCAACTTTAAATTTTGAGAAGGAAGATACAAATATAGAGAGAGATGACATGAGAAGACTATTATGTCTTAGAGGGTCATCAGAAGAAGAAATAGTACAACAATTAAATTTCCAGGAAGAAGACAAAGATGATCGAGATGCTACATTCCACTCACGACACCGAGTGATATTCACTAAGTACTGTTGTAATATATCTCTCAAGTCTCAGTGTAGGAGAATCATCAGACAGAAGCTAGGATTGGGTATAAAGGAGAAGGTTATGGATCTAGAACTGCCTAGAGAATTAAACGACTTTCTCCTGTTAAAAGATGTTCTTCATCCTAAAGATTACAACATAGATAATATTGATGATGGTTGTAATGATTTTGATGATGATGATGGTTATGGTGGGTATGATAGAGCTAAAGATAGAGATGATGATTATAGTCGATATAACTACCAGTATTTTACCCTACCTACTGATCATGTGCTTAGACAAATGTGTATTCAAGCCCGGAAATATCCCAATGGCAGATACTGGTATGAAATTTAACGTGAAGATGTCGAGGTCATAATTATGTGTTTTTGTATATTTTATAAATATTTGCTTTCTGTTGACGTTATAGTTGTTACTGGAAGGTGATGATTATAGTCAGATTAATTAACTGTATTTATAACTTATATCTACTAGTAAAATCCATAATCCATAAAATAAATTGCACTGTGATTATCATTCAGTAAGGTATTCTGGGTGTATGTAGTTTAGCTTTAGTTTAGCTAATTTTAATATTCTTCAGAGTTTATGAATGGATATAAAGGAGAATTCAATGATTTCCTTCTATAAAGAATATAACATGTACTATATTAATTGATGATGATGATAATGATGATGATGATGATGATGATGATGATAAATATTATTTATAGCCCGTATTTATGGTGCATTAGCTTAAAATCGATGCTTTAGGCTAGCGTATTGGCAGCTCAATTAGATCGATATATAGATCATCATCATCATTATTATTTATAGCACTTATGTATTGTCCCTGTATATAAAATATATTCTGTCATGTTTATAAATATATATTGCTCTTGTAATTTTGTATATAAAATATATTCTGAAAACGTTTACACGACTTGTACTTTATTTGATCAATTTAATAAACAAGAGATACAGGGATTTTAATCACTTAGTGATAATATGATTTCCTACAGTATATGATCATACCTGTCAAGACAATAAAACCTCAGTGAAAGGCTGATTATGATTTAAACAAAAAAAGTTGTTGAAACATTTACGGTTACGACAAAAAATTTGTTTGTAAAACTGACAACTCCAATTTAACAAATCCGCACAAGCTCAAATCAGGCAATATATTCTACATTATTTAAAAAGCTATTACAAGTGTTTGACGACAGTTTCTTCATTTTCCCAAAAGATACTCAGCTTTGCCATTTTGGAACAAATCATGACAAGTACACCCATCAAGGAAGGAGTTGATGGGAGGCCGAATGGTTAACGCGTGCGCGTTGTTTCAAAAGCTCTGTGATTGAGTCAAGTGGCGTGGTGTCGATTCTCTGTACGTGGCAGCAAGGAGTTGGGTCGCCTGTCCAACTTCGTGGATATTTTTCGGGTCCTCTGGTTTCATCCCACTGATAAAGACCCCTACCCCCTACACGCAAGCGAATTATTGAAATATAATTGAACCATATGTTAGTCCCGAAATGGACTAGTTTGTGTCGAGTGGACGATAAATCCCTTCCCTTGTGAGCCCTACAGCAGTTCTTCTCCCCTTCCCTTGTGACGCCCAACATCGGTTTTCTTCCCTTCCCTTGTGAGCCCTACAGTGTGTTTTCCTCCTTTCTCTTGTGAGCTCTACGGCGGATTTGCCTCCCTTACCGTGTGAGTCCTACATCGATGTTTCTTCCCTTCTCTTCTGAGCCTTACAGCGGGTTATCCCCTTTCCTTGTGAGCCGTACAGCGGATGTTCCTACCTTACCCTATGATTTGGAAAATCCAGGTTCATCTCCATACACACAGCAATTCGGACAGAAGTGATGGGTGAAAGAGGAAGCAAAATGTTGACAATGTTAAAGGGCTGTTTGAAGTTAGCCCGATTTTCGTTTTTCGTTAATGGCGAATAACGAAAAACGAGCCACTCGTTTTTTTGATATTGGTGAATCATGAAAAACAAGTAGCTCATTTTTCGATATTCAGATTTCCAAAAAAAACAACAAAAAAAAACAGATTTCAGAGATTGATAGAACAACTAAGAAACACATTTGATTATATCAAATAATAAATCTAAAAATAATAAATAACAAAATCATGTATAAAGATGTCTGAGCAGTGGATTAACAGAGTGTCTCCAACACACATTTCATTCAATCAGATTTTGAAAACAAACTAAAGATACAATAAATGTGAATTCCTAATCAGTGGATTCACATAAAATGAGATTTAATCAAAATATTGAGTCCAAAAGTTTTGAGGTTTACAACACATAGTTTAACCCAGATCATTTTGGAAAGCCAAGTCTTAAGATTTGTAACCTGTGCCTATACCTGGGAGCGCTCCCCCTAACCTTCCCATATTTAATGGGAGTTAAAATTTAGTGTCCATCCACAATTTTCTTGCAAACTTTTCATACTGAACACTAAGAAACAGAATGCATGACTTAAGAGCATACAATGCTGTGCTAATGCTACTTAAGAACTTAATTAAAGATGGGTTCCCGCGTACAAACTTGGTGATTTAATGGTATATATGGACCAAAATCATATTCAAACTAATTAATTTGTCATAATTATGCTTCAAATCCTTCTCAAACATTATAATTGCGAAGGAATGCCCTGCTATTAAAATTCAATCAAACCAGGTCATGTTTACGTCACGTCTTGGGAGTCAGAGGAGAATTCATTGCATACATAAGAAGATGTTGTCTTTAATCGCTTACTATTTATTACAAATATCGAATCATAATTAAATTCTCGGATTAACTCTTCATAAAGTTTATCTACTTGTACACCAAGCGCTCAATGTTCGCTTGTGACCTTTGACATCACGCGTGCAGAAGTTCTTAATCGTCGGGCTGTTAATTAGGGGAACCCTTACATTTTTCTCCTGTATACGCTCCATGAATGTTTTCGGGGAATCCAGTATTTTTCTAGTAAGATTGGATCCATATATACCAAAATTACCATACTTTTATTGGAAATAACCACCCGATAAATACTTTTCTGGGAACCCATCTTTAATTAATTAAAACTAATTAGTGACCGTAATTAAAATTTAGAGTCCTTAACTGAAACAAAGCCTAAAAGCTAGCTAAGCAAGTCATGAAACCAAAAATATCAATTAAGAGCGAGAAAAGTTGAACAAACCTAGCTTATATAGGAGTGGTTCAAAGGTGACAAGGGTCAATGGTCAAATTTTTGGTCACATAATGACGTTTAAGTGGATTTGATTAAATTGTCTTGTCCGGGGTTATTTTTCTTTCTAACACCATTTCTATGAGTTACGGTGCACAAAATGACTGCTTAAGACAATAAAATGTTGTACTAATGTCTATTAAGAGCTTATTAAAGATACATTATGGGAGATTCGATAACGAGTTGGCAGTTCTCACAATAATGGTTAAAAACTAGATAATTGATCCACTATGAACTGAGAACTAAGCGTTTGAAATTTCCGCCTAGCTACGATCATCATTACTAAAGTCAGTACGATAAACAGCATAGTCTCGATTATCCATAAAATCGCTAAATCGTGAAGGAAAGTTATGCAGTAAATCGGCTCATAATCCAGTTGAGATCGTAGGCTAGCGATGCCATCTAGAGTTGATTATGGTCTGGATAGGTTAATTAATGTCTTATCAGGGGCGGATCCCCCCTCCCCCCGATCAACTACATAAATTGTTTTGTAAATCAACACTTTTTATGAGAAAGGTTTCTCGGCCGTGTGCTTTATCCTTTATCGTCAGATTTGGGACAGGATGGGCACTCAAAGCACGAGATAATGATATAGACATTATGTGATATCACAATCAATGCTTTGCATCCATGAAATTGAATCACAAAGTCATTGTATTAATTCATAATAAAATTGACGTCAAATGAGGTGTTGAATTTCTCTGTTTAAAAAGCTCAATGTGTATGTATATACGCCAAAATGACGATAGAGATCAAGCGGGAGGGGGGGGGGAGATACATTGTCTCAGGAACATGACCCCCCCCCCTTCAAAAATTCCTGGATCCGCCCCTGCTTATTAATAGTTTATATAACATTTCAGGCCTGAAGAAAGACCTGCAATAGACAGATTTAGCTCTTGCATAATGTATGTTTAATTAGCACAAATTTGTGATGATATTTAAAACTTAGAGGCCATAGCTGAAACAAAGCCTAAAAGCTGGCTAACCAAGTCAGGAAGCCAAAAATATCACTTAAGAGCGACAAAAGTTGAACGAACTTGGCTTAAGACTGGTGACAAAGGTCATATGTTGGGCCGCATTATGACCAATCAACCAATCAAATTGCTTATCTCTCCTGATCCTAAACATAATATGCTCATCTTTGAACTCCAAGTCATCACGGATGTCATGACAAGGACAGCTGTCTAGTCCTTCGGATGAGACGAAAAACCGAGGTCCCGTGTATATATTGGAATACACGTGAAAGATCACCTGGCAGTTGGAATTCGATATAAGAGTAGGCGATAGTGCCGCTGCCAAGGCAAAATTTCCCTCATAGCACACTATATGGCGTATGCCCATCTTCATTAGCCCAGTATAGGAGCAGAACATTAGGACTTTAAACCCCATTTCATTTCATTTCATTTCCATTAAGTCATTCACCTAATCAACACCTACACCAAGTTTAAACATTCTACCTCAATTAGAAGAGTTATCTTGTCCCTGATGGCGTGATGAACAGACAGACGAACGGGCCCATTTTAATAGTCCGCTGAAATCTTCAAAAGGCGGGTGACAATAATGTTGATGTCAGCAATAAGTATGCACTTGAAAGTATAACAAAGTTATCAGTATAACAAGGAATTTTAAATTGAAGGGGGCTAAACTTCCTTTTAGGCATTATCCTAATTAATGATTTAACCAGATGTGTAACCGATGATGAAAAATGAATTAGCTGGTCGTCATTTTCCTAGTAATGATGACGTCATGTCAGCTGTGCATGACATTTTTTAAGGGTGAAAACCATTGGACTTTGCACAGGTCTTTCAGTCTGCCCCGTAACTTGGGGGCTGTATTTGTAGGTCGTATTTTACAGAATGCTTGGGTTAATTTGAGGGCTCCATTTCATACTATGCTGGGTATAATTTGAGGGATGCTAGAGTTAATTTGCAGGCTGTATTTCAAAGAATGCTAGAGTTAGTCACGGGCTGTATTTCACAGAATTTTCTTGTTAATTGGGGGGTTGTATTTCACAGAATGCTGGGGTTAATTTAAGGGTTGTATTTCACAGAATGCTGGGGGTTAATTTAAGGGCTGTATTTGACAGAATGATGGGGGTTAATTTAAGCACTGTATTTCACAGAATACTGGGGTTTAATTTAGGGTTGTATTTCACAGAATGCTGGGGGATTAATGTAAGGGCTGTATTTCACAGAGTGCTGTGGATTAATTTAAAGGCTGTATTTCACATAATGATGGAGATCAATTTAAGAGCTGTATTTCACAGAATGCTGGAGGTTAATTTAAGGACTGTATTTCACAGAATGATTGGGGTCAATTTAAGGGCTGTATTTCACAGGATAAGAAGACAAAGAAAACAAACATACAAGATTTAGCAAAGATAAGAACATTTATTTCAGTTACAGGTTACACAGATTTCACTGATTGGAGCATTTTATTTCAAACGAACCAATCACTGATAAAATTCAGGCTGTTTAAACTAGGATTATGGTACCAAGATCAGGCCTGTGACCTTCTAAAGGTGGGAAATTCTGTTAAAATATAAATTAGGTCAAATAAACCTTCGTCAATTTTAAAAAATATATAAAAAAATTAGGTTAGTTGAAGGCATTTATTTGTAGACAGATATTTTACTGATCTTCATAAAACCAAGAATATTTTCATTTTAAAATCATCTTCAATTAAAGGACAATATTGGTGCCAGTCATTATCACATATGTGTTAGAGCTGGTTAAACACATTCCAAATATATTTTTAACACAGCGGTCATTGCTACGATAGCTGAGTAATACAGGTTTCCCGTATCGGAAGTGACGAACGCCAAACGAAAACACGAGTCGCTGCTCTATATAACTGACCGAAGCGACGAGTGATAACAGATACACGGCCGAATTTCTACTCACTAATAATTCTTTCCAAGACCAAAAGTTGTTATATGGGACTGTAAGAGGATATCTGACAATTCAATAAAGTAATTGAATGTCATTAGATAAGAGAACACGAGAAAAATAGAAATAGTCCGTACATTTCCTTGTTTATACTCATTCTATACCTTATTAAAACATGGTAATGCACGGACTTTTTCTGTTTTTATTACGTGTTCTCTTTTCTAGTGGCGGTCAATTCTTTTATGAATTGTCAGATATCCTCTCGCAGTCTCACACAACAACTTTTGGTCTTCGAAGGAATTATTAGTGAGCAGAAATTCGGTCGTGTATATGTTATCACTCGTCGCTTCGGTCAGTTATATAGAGCAGCGACTCGTGTTTTCCTTTGGCGTACGTCACTTCCGATACGGGAAACCTGTATTACTCAGCTATCGTAGCAATGATCTCTGTGTTAAAAATATATTTGGAACGTGTTTAACCAGCTCTAACACATATGTGATAACGACTGGCACCAATATTGTCCTTTAACTCTTTAATTTGAATGAACAGAGATATTTCAAAATAATATTCAGTAACTTATACTTAAAAGATTTTAACAGAAGTTCATTGTAAAAAAACAAACCAACATAATTTATCAAAAGTTCAAGAGTAACCATGACTCTTACAGTCTGGATGTAAAGTTTTTTACTAGGTAGTCTCTGATACATGGTCATTATACAGTATCTTTTACTTAAAAAAAGATTTCAACCGAAGGTGAAAGTAAAAAAAAAATTATTAGTCTTCATGATTCTGGTTTTCTTTATAACACATTTCATCATAGGCAACAATAACTTTAGCAAGTTTTTCTCCGAGACCAATTATCCCGGAGAAAGCTCACATACCAAGTTATTAAAATTTACGCTGCCTCCGAAATTCAACGCAGATAACTGTATCTACACATCTTAAGCTGGGGATAGGTTTTTAAAACATGATTTTGTTTAACTTTCACAGAAAGAGAACCCAATAAAATAATCATAGTAAATTTTAACAGAATTTAATTAAGTTAGTATTCCAAACTATTTATAACAAAATATAATTTAACGAAGGATTAGTTTAGGATGATAAATATTAAATGTTTATAAATCATTAAAATTAGGTCTGACCCATAGCTCACACATCATAAAACATCCTATAAAATGCATGATGGGTATTATAATGCACTTCGGTAAGCACGATAATTATTAGACAAATGTTGACTGTGAGATTCGTTACCGTGTGGATTTGACATAATACACACTTAAGACTTTTATCTAATTAGATATATGATTGTTTTGTTAATGCCACATTAAGATAAACAGCTGACCTACAATAGATAGATTTAGATCATTACATAATGTACATATCATTACATGTTATTATTGAATATTACAGATAGGTTGAAGATGTAGAGATCTTACTGACAGCTATAGGATGGACATTTAATTACACAGCTGACCTGCATTAGACAGATTTAGCTATACAGCTGATCTGCAATAGACAGATTTAGTTATACAGCTGATCTGCAATAGACAGATTTAGTTATACAGCTGATCTGCAATAGACAGATTTCGCTCTTACATAATGTATCTTTAGTGTACACGTTATCATTTATCATTACAGAAATCATACTGGACATTTAGAACTGTACAAGAATAACACAATTGCTTTACAGTTTTCTTACAACATTAATTGGTGTGCAACAAGTACACAGATGTTATCGAAAAAATCATCAGTATAACATTGATGTTGGTGTCCAATAACTACACCCCTTTTTCGTTCATTCGTTCTTGGAGTTTTACGTCCACTTCCACCAAGGGCGATATCGTAGACAAACAGACCTCTTACAGCAAGAAACACTTTTATAGCATACTCAAAAGGCATCATAACAACGCTGATGTTAGTGTCCAATAACTACACTCCTCTTACAGCAAGAACCTTTTTACATCAAACACAAAGGTATCACTATAACACTCATGTTGTTATAGTGAGAACCCTTTTAATCATACACAAAAGGCATCCCTATAACACTGATGTTGGTATCCAATAACTAAACCCCTCATACAGCAAGAAACCCTTTTAAATCAAAAGGCATCCCTATAACACTGATGTTGGTGTTACCAGACTTACAATCTTGCTATAGTGAGAATCTTGGTATCCAAATAACAATGTGTTAATCTTGATGAAATATAGACCTTGTTTCTAATGTTATAAGAAGTCCACAAAATTTTGTTTTGTTAATGATGAAAATTTCTTTCTTAGTATCTACAATGTAGTCTAGTAAGGTTTATTTTTGACTGTTTATAATAGAACTAAAAACTCTCTCTTTAGAATCGTTAAAAATTGGTTCTTTTATCCGAGTCCAATCTTGTTAATTATTCACTGTCATAAAACCAAAAAGAAAAAAAAATCATGAATATAGGTTTAAATTGAAACTTGGGTACAAATGAAATGGGGTTTAACGTCCTACTGTTATGCTCCGACTGGGATAATGAAGACGCCATACAGTGTACTATGGGGCAAATTTTGCCCCGGCAGCAGCACTATGGCCTGCTCTTATATCGAATTCCAACTGCAAAGGGATCGTTTACGTGCACGCCAATGTGTACACGGGGCCTCGTTTTGTTTCGTCCCATCCAATCTTTTACATGGATGTATACATGGGACCTCTTGTTTTTTTGTCCCAGAAACAAATTTTGTCATATTCAAAATAAAAGAGAGAGATGTCATATTCTTAACTATTAAGTTTGTTTGTTTCCTATAAAATACACATTGTGTATGTATGTACATGTATATATTTATATAAAATGACTAAAGTTTTTATATAATATTATATATATTTATATATATATATATTATAAGCAATAATTCAGCTTTACACAAACACTGTGGTCTAAATTTCTATGCCCAAAATATTAGCGATTTAGCTCCTTTGATCATAGTTCGAATCTGTGTACGTCTGTCCATACACATCAACTTTCAATTCGAAACAAGTTACAAAAAAACCTATTTTATTAACGACTTGTATACTTTATAATAACTTAAAGCGGTGTGTAATTTAAACCTATATCTTCAACAATTCTACGAAGAACATCTCCTTATCCCACTATATCTGAACATGTGTTAGACATTGATACTAAATGACCTCGAAGTTAGTTCTATATTAGATCCAAATCAAAGGCAGAATATCATGATATGGCGTTCTATAAAATGACTTCGTGATGACTCTCTCTTCGAATAGACACAAGGCTGTTATCTCTACAAATATGAGTTGATATCGTACTATATTTATAATAGTCACGTCACCATGATGTATAAGACTATACGATGTAAGTTTATATTATTAACCTGATATCTTATATAGGCCACCAAACACTCCAGGTGAAGCGATATAGATTTAACGTAACGAAGGTCAGATTGACTGATGTTCACGTGATCTATGTCATCATGTTGAGCGTGTAAAAGGATGTTGAAATACCGACATATTGAATAAATAATATACAATCAGACGGTGACGGATACTTGGTTTTAGGTATCAACCTAGGCCTTTCATTGTTAGGCTGTCGACGATTTTAATCCCATAATATACATCACGAAGGTGTGTATTGAAGGTAAGAGTATTCCGTCATATATATTGTATACGTATATACTTGTTTATTACTTAATAAATCAGGAACATATTACTTTAAAGATACAATAACAACCAGATAAATTCACGTCCAAAATAGATATCATGTCATCGATTAATGTGAATAACATTTTTCTCCTCTAATATTAAATAACTTTAGTTATACTGTGTACCGACTGCCGTGTATCAAACTGTCTATTATCACTGTACACATTACACCTGGTTGACATCACACCTGTTAATTGTATAGGACAGTTTGCCATTTTAATAACGTACGTTATAAGGTCTGCTGTTCAGCTCCGAATGAGTTAATTAAGACGGACTTACGCCATACAGTGTGCAGTGAGGGGGATTTTATTCGGACAGCGGCGTTACAGTCTACTCTTATATTGAATTCCAACTGTCAAGGGATCTTTTACGTACACACAAATCTGTACACAGATCCTATTTCGTTTCGTTTTTATAGTTCAAAATTTCGTTTTACTTGTCTTTACTATACTTGGATGTGGAAGGGATAAGCCAATGAAACGGTCTGTTAGGCGTGTTTTTCACGGAACTGTTGGTAATCCACTAGTAACACCAATGCTGATTGGTTAATCAAATGTCCGACGTCATAGGGTCATAAGTTGTTCTTTTGACCCCTGACGTGACCTATCGCTATAAATTGTCAGATTTTCATGTAGTGTAGGCCATCGAAAGTATAAAAAACGAAACGAAATATAGATGTGTATTGTCCAAATACTATCTAGTCTTAACAGTTCACAACTGGCATTTACACCGACACAGCAGATACTAAAAATAGCACAAATATGTTCATATTGGACTGAAATTTTCTATCCAACAACTTGAAAATCTTCCAGCCTTTTCACACAGTAATAACATAGTTCTTATTTATACGTTTCAGATATCACAGTTGAAGAAATCAAGATAAATATCACTTTCAACTCAGTTGCAGTCACAAGGGGCGTATAACTCTGTAAGTATTGATTATTGATTATTCTAGCTTGACTATTGATTTATACAATCATTGATTTATTTACTATTATCCTGTTCTGTTCTGTGCTTTATACCTTGAGCTCACCAGATACAATACAGTATAATATACAAAACATACATACATGCAAATGTGAAATTATTTACAATATAAATTTATATACATTTGAATTAATTCTATAATATGGTTTAATATACTCAGCCAAATTAAAAACTTGACACTGATGAATTTCAACAAATTTTTTTTTCTGGTAAGTGTTTCTAACGATAGTAAGTAGTAAGAAGCCTTTAATTTCATAAAATTGTAAAGTCACGTGGATCACGTGACTTTTGAGCATATAAAGATGAAAAACCTGAAAAACATGTGCAAACACAAGCTCGTGAGGTCAATCGATGCAAGTTTGCTTAAACGGAACACGCACACGTAACTTGAACTGGAAAAACAAATTAAAATTGTTATTTTCATCTTTGTTAGAAAATGCCGCGCCTTTCAAATGTAGAACGTCTACGTGCTATAGGTAGGCTCTATGCTGGTCAGTCTGTGGTCACTGTTGCAAGAGCCTTTAATTGTTCACGCCAGATAATAATTAATCTTAGAATGAGAGTGCTTCAAACTGGAACTATTGCCGACCGCCCAAGGGCGGGAGCGGCACGTGTGACGTCACTCCAAGAAGATCTAGCAATACGATTACGTCATCTTAGAAACAGATTTGTCACTGCAACCCCCACAAGTAGAGAGATGTTTAGTGGAAGGGTAACTGCAAAAAGTGTTCGAAATCGCTGGTAGACTGCTGGTCTTCGAGCCCGGAGGCCCTATAATGGACCAATATTGACACCTCTTCATCGCCGTAACCGACTTGTGTGGGCCACAAGACACATAAGATTTACTCAAAGACAGTGGAATTCGGTTGTCTTTAGTGACGAATCTCGATTCACTTTGAGATTTGCCGATGGCAGGGTCCGAGTGTACCGCAGACGAGGTGAACGTTACGCTCAAGTATGCCTCAGAGAAGTTGACCGATTTGATGGCGGCAGAGTCATGGTTTGGGGTTCTTTTTGTGCACATGGACGTTCTCCTCTTGTTGTTGTCCAAGGGAACTTAAATGCTGTCCAGTACAGGGATCAAATTTTGCAACCTGTTCTTCTTCCGTTTATGCATGGGCCTGGACTAACGTTTCAACAAGACAATGCTCGACCCCATACAGCAATTGCTACCCAGAATTTTTTAAGAAATGCCGGTGTCCAAGTCCTGGATTGGCCGTCGCTTAGCCCCGACCTTAATCCTATTGAACACATCTGGGACGAACTGGGTCGACGTGTTCGTCAGCAAGTGAATCCACCACTGACGTTGCAGAACCTTCAACACGCTCTAGCTGAGCAGCGGCGACGTCTTCCTCGGGTAGTGTTTACTAATGTTCTGAGATCCATGAGAAGACGTTGTGTTGCAGTACGAGACGCTAGAGGAGGCCACAGCCGTTACTAAACACTTTATTCCGATTGTTCTCCAAGTCTGTGAATTTCATTTTGGGGGGTACTGTGACATCACGAACGTTATCAATGTCAAGGACTTTCGGCTAGACGTATTCTTGCTTTCTGTTGATGTCAAGGTCGTCTGTGCACAGCATAACACTAAAATAGTTGCCTTAAACCAAATATTAAAAATCTAGTCCCAAAAATCCCGAGTTTCAAGTTTTTAATTTGGCTGAGTATATATTTACAACGAATATCTCTCTATTTTTATATCTTGTAATTACATTAAACCTAAACCTTCTTTAATATATTTCAGAATAGGCGAAATAGCTGCTCACCAAAGTGATCATACATCAGATGTACTTGCAACATAGTCACCCCTGGAAATGAATGAAACTATAATTGAAGATGCTAGGAGTGGAAATTATAAACGTATTATACATCTGATAGACGAATGTGCTGATTTACCGTTACAGTATATAGATGATGAACATAACAATCTATTAAATATAGTTTTATATAGTTACCGATCACACACCTATCAAGATGACAGGGACGAGTTGTTACAATGTGTAATTAAATTAGTTGAAGCTGGTGTAGATGTGAACCATCTGAATAAAGATAAACAAACACCTGTATCTATAGCTGCTAGGAAAGGATTGTCTAAAATTGTTATTTATCTGATAGATCATGGTGTTGATATAGAGTATATAGATGATGAACATAACAATCTATTACACTTAGTTTTAGATAGTTACCGATCATACCACCCTGGAACTAAAGACGAGTTGTTACAGTATGTAATTAAATTGGTTCAAGCTGGTGTAGATGTCAACCATCTGAATAAAGATAAACAAACACCTATATATACAGCTGCTAGGAGAGGATTGTATAACAGTGTTATATATCTTATTGATCATTGTGTAGATATACTGTATAATGATAAGGAACATAATAATGTCTTACACTTAGTTTTATATAATGCAACGAAATATGGTGAAACAGAAAGTGATGAGTTGTTACAGTGTGTAATTCAATTAGTTGAAGCTGGTGTAGATGTCAACCATCTGAATCAAGACCAACAAACACCTATATCTGTAGCTGCTAGGAAAGGATTGTATAACATTGTTTTATATCTGATAGATCATTGTGTTGATATACAGTATACTGATAGGGAACAGAATAATTTCTTACACTTAGTTTTATCTAGTGCAGAGGAATATGGTGGAAGAGAAAGAGATGAGTTGTTGTTACAGTGTGTAATAAAATTAGTTAAAGCTGGGGTAGATGTAAACCATCTGAATGAAGAGCAACAAACACCTATAGATGTAGCTGCTAGGCACGGGTTGTATAACATTTTTATATATCTGATAGATTATTGTGTTGGTATACAGTATACTGATAGGGAACAGAATAATGTCTTACACTTAGTTTTATATAGTGCAAGGAAATATGATGAAATAGAAGAAGATGGGTTGTTACAGTATGTAATTAAATTAGTTAAAGCCGGTGTAGATGTCAACCACCTGAATAGATATAAACAAACACCTATAGATATAGCTGTTAGTGACGGGTTGTATAACATTGTTTTATATCTGATAGATCATTGTGTTGATATACAGTATACTGATAAGACACAGAATAATGTCTTACACTTAGTTTTACATAGCGCAAACAAATATGGTGAAATAGAAAGTGATGAGTTGCTACAGTGTGTAATTAAATTAGTTAAAGCTGGTGTAGATGTCAACCATATGAATGAAGACCAACAGACACCTATATCTATAGCTGCTAGGTACAGATTGTATAACATTGTTATATATCTGATAAATCATTGTGTTGATGTACAGTATACTGATAAGAAACAGAATAATGTCTTACACTTAGTTTTATATAGTGCAGGGAGATATGGTAAAAATGAAAGAGATGAGTTGTTACCTTGTGTAATTAAATTAGTTGAAACTGGTGTAGATGTCAACCACCTGAATAGATATAAACAAACACCTATAGATATAGCTGCTAGTAACAGATTGTATAAAGTTGTAATGTATTTGTTAGGACATGGGACACATGTTCATTATATCTATGAATATGACCGAAATATTCTGCACCATGTAATATATAGTATACACAATATTGACGAGAAAGATGTAGACCAGTATTCAGACGATTGTATTCAGGTTGTTAAAACTTTGATAAACATGGGAGTAGATGTAAACAAACCCGATATTTATGGTAACACTCCACTGTTCAATATAGTAACCACCCGAAAACCGGAAATCATATTAAAACAAAGTAATATATTGTTCAGATTACAATATAATTTGGTCACTGCATTGATCTATGCTGGCTGTAATGTGAAACATCAAAATAAAGAAGGACAAACGCCATTAATGCACTATACAAGAAGGCAAGCCGATATCCGTATCTTTAAACTGATGATTCAACATTCTGATGTAAATCTAACTGATACTAATGGTGATACAGCGTGTAGTTATTGTGTTCAATATTATTTGTTAAATTCTACAAATATATTTAAACTTTATTCTCGCGATGTACTGATATCACCTAACAATGGAGTGAAATTATTTCACCAGATTCTTACTTGTAAGAGGTTGGAGCTGTTCAATTATTACATGGAATTAATGATGAGTGTTAATGGTGTTACAACAGAGGGAGAAAGTATGCTACATCTGTTAGCTAGAGTAAACTACGATTATTCTCTAAAGAAGTTTAACTGGTTGTTTAATAAAAAGCTAGACATAAACCACCCATGTTCTAAAACCAATACACCTATTATGATAGCTGCTCTGTTATTGAATAGTAAATATTTAGAACTATTCACACGTCATCCTAGACTAGACATCAATGCACAGAATAACAACGGTCACACAGCTCTTCATCTGTGTATCATTGGATTTACTATGGTTAAAGATGACTTGAATAACAGTCATACAAATGACGTTGTTGAGGATTACTGTAGACAGATATATCCAATATACATGGAGTGTGTTGATATTTTACTGGCTGTTGGTATAAATGTAAATACTCCAGATGGAAGAGGTAGAACTGCTTTAATGATGGCGGCAATGAAAAACGATAGATGTCTCATAAGGAAATTACTTGATGCTGGTGCACTGGTGAATTACAGTGGAAAATCTGCTTTACATCATCTAGATATTTATGAGAGTGTGTTTGATCTAAGTTTTAAATTACTTGTATCTGCGGGAGATAATATGCTTCTCAATTTACCATGTATTAATGGTACCACACTGATCCAAGCGACCTTGTGTTTTCCACGTTGTTGGGATCCACTTACGGCTGTTAGTTTTATTAAATATTTAGTCGGTGAAAACTGCTGTCTTCAGTCTCTTGTTACATCTTCAGTTGAAAGTAGTTATAACCAGATTGATATGAGAGAACTTAGCAGTCAAGAGAGAGGTGAACTGAGAAAACTTTTATATCTTAGTGGAGCTCCTGAAAACCAAATAGTAGCAACTTTAAATTTTGAGAAGGAAGATACAAATATAGAGAGAGATGACATGAGAAGACTATTATGTCTTAGAGGGTCATCAGAAGAAGAAATAGTACAACAATTAAATTTCCAGGAAGAAGACAAAGATGATCGAGATGCTACATTCCACTCACGACACCGAGTGATATTCACTAAGTACTGTTGTAATATATCTCTCAAGTCTCAGTGTAGGAGAATCATCAGACAGAAGCTAGGATTGGGTATAAAGGAGAAGGTCATGGATCTAGAACTGCCTAGAGAATTAAACGACTTTCTCCTGTTAAAAGATATTCTACATCCTGAAGATTACAACATAGATAATATTGATGATGGTTGTAATGATTTTGATGATGATGATGGTTATGGTGGCTATGGTATAGCTAAAGATAGAGATGATGATTATAGTCAATATAACTACCAGTATTTTACTCTCAATACTGATGATGAGCTTACAAATGAGTGTAGCGAAGTCATGAAATATCCCAATGGCAAATCCTGGTATGAATTGTAACGTGAAGATGCCTAGGTCATAATTAATGTGCTTTAAATTGCTGAAAGGAGAGTGCGGATGATAGTCAGATTAATTAACAGTATTTTACACTCATAGCTACTAGTAAAATTTGACGTTATTGAATTGCAAAACCAGTTATGTAATCTATATGATTGTTTGCCCTGGTTGTAATGGACAGTATATCGAGAAAACTATTATGCTCAGAACAAGGATGAACCTCCATCGTCAACATATCCTGAATCCCAGGGCCGTAACTAGCTCAGAGCAACGATGGGGGCTAGAAGTGTTCTCAGGGAGTGCTGTAAAATTGACGGACAATGTATGTCTATTGATTTTATGGTCGACAATATTTTGACCGTTGGGGGGGGGGACTTTTTGCAAGGGGGGGCTTTGCCCCCCCCCCCCCCCCCCCGCCGTGAAAATATCTTTTAACCATTGTATATTTGTCTGAAGAGCTTTAGCGAAAGTACTTACAAATATATACAAATATAGTTCTTTAATTCATATTTTATTTATTTTTTGTGTATTTATTACCTACGAGCAGTCAACTTTAAACATTTTTTTATAAATATTTATATATTTCTATGCATATCGCCATTATGGCGTCATAATGATGTAGAACTAAAGACGAGTACACGAGCAAACGATTATAAGGTCATTTCTCTGGTATATCCACTGATATAAAATAAAACCAAGTACGAACAATCCAAACCATTAGACAAAATTCGAAGTCCTAAAAAAACGGTATAGGCAAAATAGTGTAATAAGGCAAAATAGTGTAATAAGCATATGGACTGTTCACCGTGTACAAAATACACGACAAACAGTGGTAACAGGTGTCAGGAATGCTAAAGGGACTAGACATTAATATAAGTAAGATCATCAAACAAAATCTCACAAAAATTGATATCTTGAGAACGAAATCAAGTCATGTTCTTCACCATTGTCTTTCTGTATGTAACAGTTCAAACAATCACCAGAATATTCACAGACTATAGTACATTCAAACTTTCTGTAGCCACATCTGTTAGTTTTGTGATATGGCTTTATTTTATCTAATTTTAATAGCCTGATCATACAGATATAAAGGAGAATTCAATGATTTTCTTCTATAAAGATTATAACATGTACTATATTGATTGATGATGATGGTGATGATGATGATGATGATGATGATGATCATTTATAGTACTTATGTATTATCCCTGTATATAAAATATCTTCTGTCATGTTTATAAATATATATTGTTCTTGTATATAAAATATATTCTGAAAACGTTTACACGACTTGTACTTTATTTGATCAATGAAATAAACAAGGGATACAGGGATTTTAATCACTTAGTGATAATATGATTTCCTAAAGTATATGATCATACCTGTGGTGTCGATTCTCTGTACGTGACAGCAAGGAGTTGGGTCGCCTGTCCAACTTCGTGGATATTTTTCGGGTCCTCTGGTTTCGTTCCACTGATAAAGACCCCTACCCCCTACACGCAAGCGAATTATTGAAATATAATTGAACCATATGTTAGTCCCGAAATGGCCTAGTTTGTGTCAAGTGGACGATAAATCCCTTCCCTTGTGAGCCCAACAGCAATTCTTCTCCCCTTCCCTTGTGACGCCCAACATCGGTTTTCTTCCCTTCCCTTGTGAGCCCTGCGGCGTGTTTTCCTCCTTTCTCTTGTGAGCCCTTCAGCGGATTTCCCCCCCCCCCCCTTCCTTTGTGAGCTTGACAGCGGATTTGCCTCCCTTACCGTGTGAGCCCTACATCGATGTTTCTTCCCTTCTCTTATGAGCCTTACAGCGGGTTATCCCCTTCCCTTGTGGGCCCTACAGCGGATGTTCCTACCTTACCCTATGAGCCCTACATTGGTTTTCCCCCCCTTCCCTTGTGAGCCCTACAGTGGTTGACGCTGTTAATAGAACACCGGATTTGGAAAATCCAGCTTCATCTCCATACACACAGCAATTCGAACTCGGATCGTTCAAGTTCTGTTACCTCTTGCCGGATGAAGGTGTCCTAGTCCTGCCGATGTGTGGTCAAGCGACTTCAAGTGAACAAATCTGAATAACCCACCATAAGCAACATAATTATATTCATTCATACCAGATTTTCTTTTATCAAAATCAAAAGCTTTCAGAAAGTACATGTAAGTCAACAATATTTAAATTTGTCCATCTGCGGTGTCCTCTGTCCTCGTCTGCCCTTACAACTCTTTCATTTTAACAAACTTTTATTGTGTCAATTTCAAGATAACTTACATGTAGCTCGTTTTTCAAAATTCAGATTTCCAAATAATAAAAAACCCAACAGATTTCAGGGATTGATAGAACAACTAAGAAACACATTTTAATTAAATCAAATAACAATATAAAGATGCCTGAGCAGTGGATTAACAGAATGTCTCCAACACACATTTCATTCAATCAGATTTTGAAAACAAACAAAAGATACCATAAATGTGAATTCCTGATCAGTGGATTCACATAAAATGAGATTTAATCAAAATATTGAGGCCAAAAGGTTTAAGGTTTACAACATATAGTTTAACCCAAGATCATTTTGGAAAGCCAAGTCTTAAGATTTGTAACCTGTGCATATACCTGGGAGCTCTCCCCCTAACCTTCCCAAATTTAATGGGAGTTAAAATTCAATGTCCATCCACAATTTTCTTGCAAACGTTTCATACTGAACACTAAGAAACAGAATGCATGACTTAAGAGGATACAATGCTGTGCTAATGCTACTTAAGAGCTTAATTAATTAAAACTAATTAGTGACCATAATTAAAATTTAGAGTCCATAACTGAAACAAAGCCTAAAAGCTAGCTAACAAAGTCATGAAACCAAAAATATCACTTAAGAGCGAGAAAGGTTGAACAAACCTAGCTTAGGAGTGGTTCAAAGGTCAAATTTTGGGTCACATAATGACGTTTGAGTGGATTTGAATAAATTGTCTTGACCGGGGTTATTTTTCTTTCTAACACCATTTCTATGAGTTACAGTGCACAAAATGACTGCTTAAGATAATTAAATGTACTAATGTCTATTAAGAGCTTGTTAAATATACATTATGGGAGATTCGATAAAGAGTTGGCAGTTCTCACTGTTATAGTTCAAAACTAGATAATGTAAAGGCAATTTGCTGAAATTTCATTCAAATTGATCCACTATGAACCGAGAACTAAGCGTTAGAAATTTACGACTAGCTACGATCATCATTACTAAAGTCAGTACGATAAACAGCATAGTCTCGATTATCCATTTAATCGTTAAATCGTGAAGGAAAGTTGTGCAGTAAATTGGCTAATAATCCACTTAAGATCGGAGGCTATCGATGCCATCTAGAGCTGATTATGGTCTGGATAGGTTAATTAATGTCTAATTAATAATTTAGATAACATTTCAGGCCTAAAGAAAGACCTACAATAGACAGATTTAGCTCTTGCATAATGTATGTTTAATTAGCACTAATTTGTGATGATATTTAAAACTTAGAGGCCATAGCTGAAACAAACCCTAAAAGCTAGCTAACCAAGTCAGGAAGCCAAAAATATCACTTAAGAGCGACAAAAGTTGAACGAACGTGGCTTAAGACTGGTGACAAAGGTCATATGTTGGTCCACATTATGACCAATCAACCAATTGCTTATCTCTGCCAGTGCCGGATTAACCTTGTGGGGGGGGGGGGGCGGCGGGACATACCAACTGTGCGGGGGTCCCATTCTTGTTTGTTCAAATTGTTCGTACTGACCGCGGATCGTACTAGTATGTACTCCGCTCCCTTGAGTGCCTGTGGCCCCAATATCCCTTACTGCCCAGGGCCCCAATCCTCGCCCCCTCAGCTCAGGTACTGGTTGGCTCCATCCGGGATAAAATATTAGTATGACCCAGAATTGTGGGGGCCACTAAATCTGATCCTAAACATAAAATGCACATCTTTGAACTCCATCAAGTCATTCATCTAATCAACACCTACACCAAGTTGAAACAGTCAACCTCAATTAGAAGAGTTATTTTGTCTCTAATGGGCTTGATAAACAGACAGACGAAGGGGCCCATTTTAATAGTCCGCTGCTTTCTTCGAAAGGCGGGTGACAATAATGTTGATGTCAGCAATAAGTATGCACTTGAAAGTATAACAAAGTTATCAGTATAACAAGGAATTTTAAATTGAAGGGGGCTAAACTTCCTTTTAGGCATTATCCTAATTAATGATTTGACCAGATGTGTAACCGATGACGTCATTTTCCTAGTAAAGATGACGTCATGTCAGCTGTGCACGACATTTTTTAAGGGTGAAAACCATGGACTTTGCACAGGTCTTTCAGTCTGCCCCGTAACTTGGGGGCTGTATTTGTAGGTCGTATTTTACAGAATGTTTGGGTTAATTTGAGGGCTCCATTTCATACTATGCTGGGTATAATTTGAGGGATGCTAGAGTTAATTTGCAGGCTGTATTTCAAAGAATGCTAGAGTTAGTCACGGGCTGTATTTCACAGAATGTTCTTGTTAATTTGGGGGTTGTATTTCACAGAATGCTGGGGTTAATTTAAGGGTTGTATTTCACAGAATGCTGGGGGTTAATTTAAGGGCTGTATTTGACAGAATGATGGGGGTTAATTTAAGCGCTGTATTTCACAGAATACTGGGGTTTAATTTAGGGTTGTATTTCACAGAATGCTGGGGGATTAATGTAAGGGCTGTATTTCACAGAATGCTGTGGATTAATTTAAGGGCTGTATTTCACATAATGATGGAGATCAATTTAAGGGCTGTATTTCACAGAATGCTGGAGGTTAATTTAAGGACTGTATTTCACAGAATGATTGGGGTCAATTTAAGGGCTGTATTTCACAGAATAAGAAGACAAAGAAAACAAACATACAAGATTTAGCAAAGATAAGAACATTTATTTCAGTTACAGGTTACACAGATTTCACTGATTGGAGCATTTCATTTCAAACGAACCAATCACTGATAAAATTCAGGCTGTTTAAACAAGGATTATGGTACTAAGGTCAGGCCTGTGACCTTCTAAAGGTGGGAAATTCTGTTAAAATATAAATTAGGTCAAATAAACCTTCGTCGATTTTAAAAAAAGATTATAAAAATTAGGTTAGTTGAAGGATTTATATGTAGACAGATATTTTACTGATCTTCATAAAACCAAGAATATTTTTATTTTAAAATCATCTTCAATTAACTCTTCAATTTGAATGAACAGAGATATTTAATGATTGTAGTCTCTATATAATCATTATCCAGGTTTTTTAAACATTATACTTTTTTCAAAATAATATCCAGCAATCCAGGTTTTTTTAAATATTATACTTATTTCAAAATAATACCCAGTAACTCATTGTAAAAAAAAAACCCAACATAATTTATCAAAAGTTGAAGATTAACCATGAATCTTACAGTCTGGATGTACAGTTATTTACTAGGTAGTCTCTGATACATGGCCATTATACAGTATCTTTTACTAGATGTACAGTTATTTACTAGGCAGTCTCTGATACATGGCCATTATACAGTACCTTTTACTTAAAAGATTTCAACCGAAGGTGAAAGTAAAAAAAAAATTATTAGTCTTCATGATTCTGGTTTTCTTTATAACACATTTCATCATAGGCAACAATAACATTAGCAAGTTTCTCTCTGAGACCAATTTTCCCGGAAAAAGCTCACATACCAAGTTATTATAATTTACGCGGCCTCCGAAATTCAACGCAGATAACTGTATCTACACATCTTAAGCTGGGGATAGGTTTTTAAAACATGATTTTGTTTAACTTTCATAGAAAGAGAACTTCAATAAAATAATCATAGTAAATTTTAACAGGATTTAATTAAGTTAGTATTTGCAAACTATTTGTAACAAAATATAATTTAACGAATGATCAGTTTACGATGATAAATATTAAATGTTTACAAATTATTAAAATTAGGCCTGACCCATAGCTCACACATCATAAAACATCCTATAAAATGCATGATGGGTATTATAATGCACTTCGGTAAGCACGATAATTATTAGACAAATGTTGACTGTGAGATTCGTTACCGTGTGGATTTGACATAATACACACTTAAGACTTTTATCTAATTAGATATATGATTGTTTTGTTAAAGACACATTAAGATAAACAGCTGACCTACAATAGATAGGTTTAGATCATTACATAATGTACATATCATTACATGTTATTATTGAATATAACAGATAGGTTGAAGATGTAGAGATCTCACTGACAGCTATAGGATGGACATTTAGATACACAGCTGACCTGCATTAGACAGATTTAGCTATACAGCTGATCTGCAATAGACAGATTTAGTTATACAGCTGATCTGCAATAGACAGATTTAGTTATACAGCTGATCTGCAATAGACAGATTTCGCTCTTACATAATGTATCTTTAGTGTACACATTATCATTTATCATTACAGAAATATTACTGGACATTTAGAATTGTACATGAATAACACAATTGCTTTACAGTTTTCTTACAACATTAATTGGTGTGCAACAAGTACACAGATGTTATCGAAAAAATCATCACTATAACATTGATGTTGGTGTCCAATAACTACACCCCTCTTTCGTTCATTCGTTCTTGGAGTTTTACGTCCACTTCCACTAAGGGTGATGCCGTAGACAGATAGCCC
Organism: Patella vulgata; assembly: GCF_932274485.2. Taxonomy (NCBI): domain Eukaryota; kingdom Metazoa; phylum Mollusca; class Gastropoda; family Patellidae; genus Patella; species Patella vulgata. The sequence continues at coordinate 10,325,506 of NC_065880.2, read as the reverse complement.
TCTTACAGCAAGAACCCTTTTATAGCATACACAAAAGGCATCACTATAACAATGATGTTGGTGTCCAATAACTACACCCCTCTTACAGCAAGAAACCCTTTTAAATCATACACAAAAGGCATCCCCATTAAACACTGATGTTGGTGTTACCTGACTTACAGTCTTGGGCAACACTGTAACACTGATGTTGGTGTCCCCTGACTAACCATCTAGCTATATAGTGAGTACCTTATAATATATTATCTACTTGGGCATCACTGTAAGACTGATGTATCCAGACTTGCACCCCTTGTTATTGTAAAACATGTGGCCCAACATAGACAGCAGTTATTCTCAACCTACCCTGGCTATGCTAATCTTGGTATCCAAATAACAATGTGTTAATCTTGATGAAATATAGACCTAGTTTCTAATGTTATAAGAAGTCCACACAAATTTTATTTGTTAATGATGAAAATTTCTTTCTTAGTATCTACAATGTAGTCTAGAAAGGTTTATTTTTGACTGTTTATAATAGAACTAAAGATAGGTTGCCAGGCAACGAAACATACGCCCACAGCAGCTAAGTCGTCCGGGCAGTCAACAAGTGTTGTCGCATATTTTAACTTTTTTCGGTAATGAAACATTTATAATACATCAAAATCTGATTAAGAGTAACAACTCGTGAAGTAATTATCAGAAAACCATTAGAATTTGTTTGGTTTTTATAAAGTTTTGCCCCATGCTAACGTTTAGTATACAAAACTTTTAATATCATGGATTTAGCTGTTCAAGTCATAAATATTCATTGAAAATCTATATACTTGTTCGTCTCAAGCTCTTAAACTCTGTGTATCAATTTAAAGTCAATCGGATGTTGACTTTAGCCTCTAGATCGTCCACAAGATTTTTCAAAGATATCAAGGGCCATAACTCTGGCAGTAAATATCGAAAATCACTGAAAATGAATAGACTTCATCTCATGGCCTCAAACACTGTGTATAAAAATTTAAAGTCAATCGGATATTAACTTTAGCCTCTAGAGTGTCAACAAGATTTTTCAAAGTGATCAAGGGCCATAACTCTGGCAGTCATTATAGGAAATCGCTGAACATCAATAGGCTTCTTCGTCTCATGACCTTAAACACTGTGTATAAATTTAAAGTCAATCGGATATTAACTTTGGCCTCTAGAGCGTCCACAAGATTTTTCAAAGTGATCAAGGGCCATAACTCTGGCAGTAATTATCGGAAATCGCTGAAAATCAATAGGCTTCTTCGATTCATGACCTTAAACACTGTGTATAAATTTAAAGTCAATCGGATATTAACTTTAGCCTCTAGAGCGTCCAGAAGCAATTGTGGACGCCAGATGGACGGACGGACGAACGGGGGGCGACGACAATATACGACCACATTTCAATGTGGGCGTATAAAAACTCTCTCTTTAGAATCGTGAAAAATTGGTTCTTTTCTCTGAGACCAATCTGGTTAATTATTCACTGTGTCCCATCTGATCCTTTACGTGCATGTATACATGGGACCTCTGTTTTTCGTCCCAGAAACAAATTTTGTCATATTCTATATAAAAGAGAGAGATGTCATATCTTAACTATTAAGTTTGTTTGTTTCCTATAAAATACACATTGTGTATGTATGTATATATTTATATAAAATGACTAAAGTTTTTATATAATATTATATATATTTATATATGTATATATATTATAAGCAATAATTCAGCTTTACACAAACACTGTGGTCTAAATATCAAACGTAATATATTTACATATTTATTTACATCATTATATAAATTCCTCTCGATGCAACCAGTGCAAATTTAAATAAAATTTATACGACATAGGCTAAAATATCGCTTGGAATCGATTGGATCATAAGCGTAATATCTATTCGATGTCACACGCAAGCTTTGCGGCAACATAGCACCATGGCAATGTCACATTATTAATCATAATTCAAATCTCTGTACGTCTGTCCATACACATCAACTTTCAATGCGAAACAAGTTACAAAAAAAAAACTCCATTCAAAATTGTCTTTTGATATAAAATATTATTCAATTACTACACTAAATTTGACACAGATTCTACTTTCACTTTACAAATAAACAGTCAGTCCAGTTATATTACACACATCTAAAACAATATAGTCTTTAACAGTCCAGCCATTTTACTATACACAAAACAATCTTTGACAGTCCAGTCTTTTATTATAAAACATGACCAATCTAGGTTTCCAGTTATTAATCTCTTTATCCTCTCTTTCCGCTGGAATTATAAATTGTTCACCAGGAAATATCCGTTGGAATAAGTCAAGAAATTTAACAAAACACCATGATTTTATTAAATGTAGGATTTAAAATTCTAGCACAGTTAAACATACATTATCTTAGAGGGATCCAAGGGTCAAAGGTCATAGTAAAAGCAATCTATTGCCCACTTCAATCATCAACAAAGGTCATAGTCCTGCTTCCTCTGTTGTTTTACAAAGTAATATCAATCATGTGTCCACGCCCATCATCAATATACAATTTCAATTAAAATATCTGGCAAGACTTGCTTTATGGCAGTCACATTAAGTTCTAAGCACTTTCTAAAATTCATAAAAAATATCAACAATTTCCAGGATGTGCTAACATTTCTATGCTCTTTTTAAAACACAGAGACATACGGTACTTCGAATCCTCACAGAATTTTAAAATCGATTATCCGCAATAATGTTGATAGATAAAACCCTGCCATCCACGCAGTTTTAAAATGGATTAACAGAATCAAAGTTGAATCATCCACGCAGCCATTGCGATATTTCCTTATATATCAACATGATTTCCTGTGTTGGGGTATTAATCATAACATAGCACAGTTTAAAAGTTGCTTATTCTCATTCAGTTTCCTGGTATCTTCCCAAAATCCAGAATTTTAAAAAAATCCTCCTCTATTTCAGTTCAAAAAATCCAGAATTAAAAAAACATTCCTCCTCTATCTCCTTCTGCAAGCTCTTCCGACGCATTCATATTATCATGGTTTACGAATTATCTCAAATCAAAATCGTTATTTCCAATGAGTATTAAGTATAAACTATTATTAGCACATTATTCCTCTAATCATCCAATAGAAATATTTAGTCAAGTTAATGCCGTTTACATGATTCTAATCCAATCAAAAGTCTAGAACGATTATCATGTGACCTTAAACAATCCAATGAATTTACATGAATGATGTGGTTGATAATCCAATCAAATGTCTAGGATTTTGTTCATGTGATTTGTCTGTAAGCCAACCGGAAGCCTGTGATGATATTATCATAGACTGAGACAGTTTAACATTGCACCATTAGTTGCCTTATACAGTTATCGCCCTTGATAAAGGTATCTAAGAGTTATCTCCCTTTACAAGTAATCCTCCTGTCATACAGCCGAGACTTGCTCTTCTTCATTACCACAATCTGGAAAATTAAAACAATAACAACAAAAATTAAAAAGACAGAATTTAATATTAAGTGTCTATCTTTGCTTTAGGATTGCCAAATGCAGGAAGTACGCTCGGTTAGTGCTAAATGATAAGGGCAGCTCAGTTTTTTGTCATAGGTCACGAGATGTAAACAGGGCTGGATAATCCCAACCCTAACCCAACAACTAGTCCCAACACTTACCCTAACCCTCACCTAAAATTTCGCCATCAATCACGTGCCCTAACCTTATTTACATTTCAATGACCTTGACAAAAATTGAGCTGGCCGTAACAAATATATTTAGCCAAGTCACACAGAGTTATACAACCTGGGACAATATTATGGAAGTTGAATATCAGTTCAAAAATGGTTCAATTCCTTTCAGTATTTTAAAAAAGATATGAATAGAAAATTTCGAAAAAGTTAATTTTCAGACATAAAATAAACATATTTAACAGAAAAATTTACATTTTTTTTAAAACCTGGGTAAAATATATTGAACGATTCAGTAATAAGTATATTACTACTGCATTCTTTAATCATACATTATGCAAGAGCTAAATCTGCCAATTCCAGGTCTTTCTTTAGGCCTGAAATGTTATCCAAATTATTAATTAGACATTAATTAACTTATCCAGGCCATAATAAACTCTTGATGGCATCGGATATCTCCGATATTAAATAGATTAGAACAGTTCAGACATATTTTGATTTAAGCTAAAAATGGAGGAGCGAGACTTAGCTTCGAACAACCAGTACGGTGGTTGAAATTATTGCGCTTGTCTTGTCAAACCTTCAAAGGCCAATATCTTCGATCGCAATAGAGTAATTTTAATGAAATTTTCAAATTATTCATTTTACATATTTTTGAACTATTATAGCAAGAATTGCTAGCTCTTTATCTAAATCTTACATAATGTATCTTTAGTGGAGGGTCATGTTTAATCAAGGGAATCTAACGTTCCTGAAATCAAACCTTTGGACAACAATCTAATTAAAACACAGATCCTATTTCATTTCGTTTCAATAGTTCAAAATTTTGTTTTACTTGTTTTTACCACACTAGGATCTGGAAGAGTTGTTATCATTGATGTGTTCTGAATGATGTGACCGATTTGCCAATGAAACGATCTGTTACAGCGAGCTTTAGGCATGTTTTGCACGGAACTGTTGGTAATCCACTAGTAACATCAATGCTGATTGGTTAATCAAATGTCATAGCCTCAAAAGCGGCTCATATGACCTCTGACACGACCTATCGCTACAACTGGTCAGATCTCCATGTAGTGTAGGCCATCAAAAGTATAAAAAACGAAACGAAATATAGATCTGCATTTTAATCAGATTGTTTGGACAATATCTATCTTTGCTAAAAGTTTAGAATCAGATGGGCCATCCATTAATTGGGGGTAGCGAAGGGAATCAAGTATGTTTTTCGAACTCAATCAAGTATCATTGATATAATCTTTAATATGAGATGGGCTATCAATCAATTTAAAAACTAGAGTCATCAAGGGCCATAACTCTAGCAGTAATAATCTGAAATCGTTGAAAATGAATAGATTTCTTTGTCTCATGACCTTTAACAATGTGCTCAAATGTGAAGTCCAATGGATATTAACATTAGCCTCTGGAGCTTCAAACAAGCTATTCTGGACCACGGACGGAGATGTGTGATGACAATATGTACGACCACAATTCAATGTGGGCATATAAAAATGAAGCTGATGATCCATGTTTTCCGTGCTGAAGTGAAGAGTACCTACCATCTCCGACAGGGATATCATAATCGCCCTCCTGATAATACCCAGCATTAGCTCGTTCCATATGATACAGCTGTTTCTGTCTGGCTAGTGTTGCCATGTGGGCCGCAGCCTGGTAATCGGGTAATGGTGGGCGTCGACCACCACAATGTGAGTAACTACCAGAGACTGAGAGAGAGAAAGAAAGGAAAAAACAACGAATAAGCTCATGCTATTAAAGCTACAGTTTTTGATTTAATTCATTCTTTTCTACATATTTCATCAATTAGGTTATCCTAAAGATTTAAATTTTAACATTTAGGATCTGGGCTTCCCAATTTTACACTGCATTGTAGGCCAATCATTATGTTCCTGGGTATGGGGCTGGTGGGGTGGGGTAAGGTCCCAGGTACCATTCTACCTGTTGATGGCTTGATGAGACTACAGATGCTCCATACACTATCATTTGTTGAATAAGATATGGATGGATTGGGGGTTCCGGGTGTCACTGCTTGATGAGACAACAGACACTCCATGCACTATTATATTTGTGGAGTAAGACATAGAATATGGATGGAGTGGGGAACAACTTGATACACTATCATATTTGTGGAGTAAGACATAGAATATGGATGGGGTGGGGAACAACCTAATACACTATCATATTTGTGGAGTAAGAACATAAAATATGGGTGGGGTGGGGGTGGGGTGTTCGCCGCTTGAAGAAACTAGACACTAAAACACACACAATATCATTCTACATCATTACTGAATAAGAACGTAAAATAGAAGAAGGGGGTGTTACCACGTGATATAAAACAGGGGAGGGGATATCACTATCACTCCACATGAATTACTGAATAATTACATATAAAAGAGTACGTTACTGTATTCTGAGGTTAATTTTGTTATATTTATCACTCTCTGGTAGATCATGCTATTATAATTATTATAGAATATTGGTAAATATGGGAAATAGATCATCACCATGACAACCACCCATATGTTTACATGGATACAAAATGTTAGGATATCTTAAAAGAGTCTATACACCATATTTTCTAATGGTCATGCATACTTCAGATCACGAACATATGCCCCGCCCCCAAAACCCATGTTACTCTATCTCAAATCTATAAATACTCTATATACATCGTAGATATCATGTAGTTGCATTATTCTAGTAGGAGTTTCTGTATTTAATGTTTAATTTCAAACCATACAGAAACTCCCACTAAAACAGCAAAACTAAACAATACCCAAATCGTAGTGTACAACTTGGGTATCATGTAGTTTTTGTTGTTTTAGTAGGATTTCCTGTATTTAATGTCTAGTTTCGAATCATACAGAAACTCTGACTAAAACAGCAAAAACGAAACAATACAACTTGGGTATCGTGTAGCACAACTCATCCCAAAGACAAGTCATTCCAAAGACAATTCATCCCAATATAAGCCAACTCATCCCAATAGAAGACAACTCATCCCAAGTTCAGAAGACCACTCATCCATCCCTCTATAGTCATGTTTGTTTCAATACGTGGGCTGAAATATAAGACCACTCGGACCAGCAAGATACTCATTGTTTTCATTCTGTTAGTTTGTTGGCTCCACATCTTTACAATAATAGGGGTGAGTTGTCTTCTATCTTGGGTGAGTTGTGTTCAATTGGGCCAAGTGTTCTTGGGATGAGTTGTCTTTGGGATGAGTTGTCTGGATACCTTTGTGTTGTAGTTCTGTATTTAATGTTTACTTGCAAACCATACAGAAACTCCCATGTAAACAGCCCAACAACAGATACCCAAGTTGTAGTGTTATACAACTCGAAGAATACATAAATGTTAATATTTTCTATGATGACCGAATGTAACGTTTCGTGTACATACCATGTGGTATTGAATGTGAGGCTGCGTTCTGCATCACTGTTTGATATGACGGTAATGGTGGACGTGGCCCTGGAAGATGTAATGACTGTGTACCTGGAATATAAATTAATAAATACATCAAATAAATATATAATATGAATGAAATGAAATGGGGTTTAACGTCCTACTATTCTGCTCCGAGCTGGGCTAATGAAGATGGGCATACGCCATACAGTGTGCTATGAGGGAAATTTTGCCCGGACAGCGGCACTACAGCCGACTCTTATATCAAATGCCAACTGTCATGGAATCTTTTACGTGCACGCAAATGTGTACACAAGACCTCTGTTTTTCATCCCATCCAAATGACTAAACAGCTGCACTTGTCAGGCCCTTCGTCCTGCATCACTGACTAGGGGTAACCAAGCCAGAAAAGCTGGATGAACTTTCTTGGTCAATGCAGGGATCGAACACCTGACCTCCAGGGTAGCGAGCCAGAGTCTTACCCACCTGACTCACCTCAATGCATGTGGGGATGATAAGGCTTTTTTCGGCCTGGTTGGAATTGAAGACACATGTTCTTGTATTTTTGACTCACCTAAATGTATGTGAGGATGATAAGGATTTTTCGACCAGGTAAGAATTGACGACACGACATGTTCTAGTATTTTTGACTCACATGAATGTATGTGAGGATGATAAGGCTTTTTCGACCAGGTAAGAATTGACGACACGACATGTTCTAGTATTTTTGACTCACATGAATGTATGTGAGGTTGATGAGGCTTTTTCGACCAGGTAAGAATTGACGACACGACATGTTCTAGTATTTTTGACTCGCCTGAATGTATGTGAGGATGACGAGGATGATAAGGTTTGTTTAACCATGTAAGAATTGAAGACACGACATGTTCTAGTATTTTTGACTCACCTGAATGTATGTGAGGATGATGAGGATGATAATGAGCACCAGGATGGGATGATTTCCGTAAAACTGGTGGAGAGTTACAACAGGAACCCACGGAACTACTACTGTGACTATCGAAGTTCGATGATATAACACTGTTGTGACCGGAATCCGTTTCCGATGAATATAGATGTTGATAACTATTGATGCTACTCGTAGGTGAATCAGAGTTCGTAGAATTTATTGAGCCTGAAATTCCACCAATTATCAATTAAAATATCTCTAAATCATTAATCACTAAAACAATGTAAACAGTTTGAACGAGTCACAATCCTATGAAATAAAATTACCGTTTATTACTACTTAGTCGAAACGTCACTTAGTTATACCCGAGTCAGATCGGGTTGACGTCCTTACTGTGCTACTACAGCCACAAAAAATGTCTCAGAGCGCGTCAAGATTACAATAAAAGCGTGGTAAAAGCGTGGTGGAAATGCCAGATATCTTGCTGTGGTCTCCATGGTAGCCAATGATTGATGAGTCACATTTTCAAAACAAAAGCCAAGGTTCTGCGATCTGACCTGAAAAGCTGTGAGAATGCGTCTTTTTCTTTTCAAGTTAGTATAGTTTGGGGACATTTCTCGCATTGTGTTTACGTTTGCCAACAACCTTGTGCATTTTCTGGTTCTCCGTACGGTCGCAGCAGCATAGTAAGAACACCACTCTGGTCTGACCGGGGCATTATATAAGCAGTAATTGCATTTCATAAATCTGTGGCCTGGTCTGTTTATTCAAGTTTGATTCCTAAATGTTATGGAAACAATTGAAACAGTTGTTTTTTTAAGCCACAATTCTAAAGTTTATTAAAATCTCCTCAACTCACTTCAGGTATTATGAGACTAAAATATGGTCATATTTATGTCTATCAACTTTGGTTTCAAAATTTCCAATTTTATAACTAATTAATACAAGGAAAATTTATGAGTTTTATTTCTTGTTTTTTTGATCCCATGACTTATATCAACTATACTGCCACATATTAAGAATCAGATATATAAATTTAACGATCAAATTTGGGATTTCAAACATCTCCCGTTGAGGAATGTGGCGTATTTTAGGAGTTTAATAAATGGATTGACTCAAAATATTTTTCTTTCTTTATCTCACAGAATTCCTTTTAATATTTCCTATAACATCGATCTTTTTTCAAGGAATTTAAATATAAAAAAAAATATTCTAAAAAATGTAAAAAAAATATTTTTGGAAAATGAAGCAACTAAAAGAAAAATCCAATCAAATAATTGAAAAAGAAGAGTAAAAGAAGTGGCATGTGGACATGCTGGCTAGAAACACAACATATACAATAAATTAAAAGATCAAATCACACAGAAAGCAACATAGTACAACAACTACTAGAAAGAAACAGGACTCGTTTCACAAATTATTATATGGGGAGAGAGAGACTTTAGCAGTGGGAGAAAACCAGAGGACCCAGAGGAAACCCATGGGGTTGAACTGGAATCCAACACCTTGTCATGTACAACCGGGGAATCAAAACCCTGTCAGTTGACTTAATGACAGACCTTATGATACAACGCGCATGCGCCAACCATTCGGCCATCCAACCCCCTCTTATTATATAGGCGAACCTGGATATTGTGTGTGTGTGTTAAATAGTTTTATTTTACGTCCGCTTCCACTGAAGTGATAACGCAAGACAGATAATGTCTGGTATAAATTATTATATAGGAGGCAAGCCTGGAAATAAAGCACCTGCCACAGACATTGTCCGGCATGAGTTTAGGTTTTGTCAGGTATAATCTCTCTAGTGCCGGTCATTTTGTCTGGAACAGATCTGTCTCTTTTTCAATGTTTTTATGGATAACTTATGTCCATCACGAAAATTTAAAATGTCGGATAATTGTTCAGTAGTGTCAGACATTTCATCAGGAAAAACCAAACTCATTATTTCCAGGGCTGTACATATATATATATATTGAAAATACGCTTGTACAGATGTGACGTCATCCTTTGATGTTGGCGTATCATCATTTCAAATAATCGTACGGGCAATGTGCCAATTGTACATTATTTATACTAGTTGAAATATTGGACCCGCGTGAGATATTTCATTGAAATGCACGTGCTCGATAGTGTCTGTATTTTAAGTTGTTTAATGGGCTCGAGCGAGACATTGAGTAATATATTGAAACAACAAATTGTGTCTATGTCACTTGTGGTATTTCAATATATTACTTAATTTCTCGCTCTTGGCCATTAAACTACACTTATAGGCCTCTGAACAGGGCAAACCAGATACTGAACGGTACAGTAAATATTGTAGATGCAGATGAAATACTGTAACACATTAAACATACAAAGGATTAATATTTCTTCCATAGTGTTTTTAATGTCGCTGCATGTCAATTGTGGGACTTTTAACTACAATATTGTCAAAGTTCAGTATTTACAAAGATATCATGAATTGAAAATTGACACCATTCGGTATCTTTGGGCAAAGGTGAAACCAAGGCAGCACCGACTATAATCCTGAGAAATTCTTTGATGGGCCTCTTTTTAATGTGATTGAATCAATTAAATGATTAATATAGATAGGAAGAAATGGGGTTTAATGTCCACTCGACACAAACTAGGTTAATTTTATTTCAATAATTTGCTTGCGCATAGGGGTCTTTACTCTTTAGCAGTGGGGGGAAACTGGAGGACACAGAGAAAACCCGCGAGGTTGGACAGACGACCCTACTTCTTGTCAAGTACCACCGGCGAATAGAATTCACCAGTTTACTCAATGACAGACTGTATGATACAACATGCATGAGGAGCTACACTGATTCATTGAATTGAAGAGTATGAGCATGGTTAATAGCAGGTTTGAATATCATCATCAAACAACTATATTTAAGATACTTTTGTTATTCTGGTGACAAGGATAAATATTGGCATAGCAATATCTATTTATTTCAGAAAAATCAAATTAGTTCTCTTGATTTATCATAACAATTTTGCTTAATTCACAATTTATCTTTTCGAGTTGAATGTGAAAGGAGTCCTTGAGAATTAAAGAAGATTTCTAAAACTACGTTGAGAAAACATGAACAATAAATATAACAAACAAACAAAAAAACAAACAAAAACATTTCTAAATGCTTGAGCTGCGCGGCTACTGGACTTCATGATGCTATCTTTAATAACAAAATTCCATTATCTTTTGTTCGTCTCATTATCTTTTTTGTTTAATGTATTTTTTAATATCTTTATTAACATTTTTGAAATGACTAAGACTTTTATTAAGTATACAGAGGATGGAATTGTTTCCTCAAAAATGTAAATTTTATCCAAAAAAAAGAAACAAAACAGGAAAATCTACAAAGCAAAAAAGAATTTTAAAATTCCCAAACCCAAACAACTACGAGATTTCATTAAAAGCTGAAATAAAAATAAAGTCGCAAAAAAAAAAAAAAAATATCTAAATGAAATAAACTACCACCATGAATTACATGCAGCACACCGCAACCCAAGCAAGGGGCACAACTCTTACCGGTTCGACTAGGTTTACGACTAATACTGCCAACAGATGAACTTTCGACCGACAAAATAACAGGAAGGGGTCGTTTATTACGTGGTGATCCATGCCGCCGCCCATTAACTGGGCTGGGCACGGTAGGGACGGGTATTTTTGGATTATGCGGTCGAACTTTGTCGGATAAAGCCATTAACTTTCGAACTCGTTCTGGGGAGGCGGTACCTGTTAAACAAAAGAGGGAGAGGTCATGTGACCTAACATGCAAACAGAAAAGGAGGCGAAGCAATGATATTACATTATAATTATCGATACAGCATTCAAATAAAATTATTTTAGATTGGTCAAAATCTTCAAAATAAATAAACGCTCCTCTCATTTTGAAACATGAAATTTGATGCAATTTCTGCTAACAATGAATAAATTGCCGAAATTTAAAAAATGTCAAAACTGATAAAACAGATAAATTTTTAGACATTTTCCACCCATGGCATACCTTAAGCGAAGACCTAAGATTTTCAAAAATGATTTTATAAATTTTAAATATATTTAGAAATAATCACCCATGTAACACAAGCAAAAGTTTTTGAAATCAAGTAACTAATTTTTATTAATTTGAAGGGGCATTAGGTAAAATTAGATAAAGAGCCAAGTTCTTGCTATAAAAGTTAAAATCAAGATAATGAAAACAAAATATGCTGAAAATTTCAGTCAAATTGCTTCATTCTAAACCAAGATATTAGCGAATCAATTTTAGGCTAGTCTCGGTCGTCATTACTAACGTTGGTATGATAATAAACAAAGTCTCGATTATCCATTTTTACGTTAAATTATCCATCACAAAATGTATTGATGGAAACAATAAATGTCCTCCCCTGATGCCTATAACTTTGACCAATCTAACATAATATGAACAAAATGGGAAACTGAAGATTTTAATAGAATGACTAAATTCCTTACAAATTATCCATTCTTGGAACATATTTACATTGTTCAGACAATCAGTCAGAATAAACAGAAAATATTATACATATCTACCAATCAAATTAAAGAACGAAAATTCAAATACCCTACACGTATATATATATATAGACATCAATGTACGTTCATCAAATGCAAAAAGACAGTTGGTCTGAAGTAGATCATGCAATTTGATTGGTTATTTTGACATTCATAGAAATGAATATTCATGAGATGATCTGTTACGACACGTAATGTAAGCATAACAAATAGAGCATGCAGGGATTACTTACCAAATTTAGGTCCCAGGTTAACATGACGTTTTTCCTCTGGGGTCATATTTGGTGATCCTGTGTTGACACACGGAGATGGATCACGCCTTCGAGCTGTAATGGAAAAAAGATTATAAATTTTTAGAGGCATTTAGTAACTAGGTAGAGCAATAAACTATAAAACATACTTATGGAGAAACAGCTACTTAATTTATTTGGGTGACGTTTCGAGGAGTAATCTTGACCTTATCAAGCTAATACATACAGTAATTAAATACAAAATTGTGAGGCAAATATATACTGGAAACCTATAAGAACAAATCATGAAATTACGTGAGTTTTTTTTTCTTTTATATACACTATTTCACCTCCCAAGTGATCACGTGTTGGAATTATTCATGTATTTCAGCAGGAATTTGGATTACAGATGAGAGAGAGAGGAGAGAGGGAGAGAGAGAGAGAGAGAGAGATGGGGTTTAACTCCACTCCACACAAACTAGGAAACTAGCTCATCCAAGGCAGTTCTGTTTAAACAGACAGCTGTTTAAATAAAAGCGAAACTAAATATTTTAAAATAAAAATTAAACTAATTCATCAAGCAATGCTGTTAATAAACCTAGTGAATGTTGTCCATAAAGATGTCTGTTATTATATATCGCTTTCACTAACACTACAGAACTTGTATCGTTTAATTAGGGTTTTTTACTGCTAGAGTGTTTGATAATGGTGAGAGTACCCTCATTGAAACGTTACAGTTAATAAACCTAGTGAATGTTATTATATATCGCTTTCACTAACACTACACAACTTGTATCGTTTAATTAGGGTTTTTTACTGCTAGAGTGTTTGATAATGGTGAGAGTACCCTCATTGAAACGTTGCAGTTAATAAACCTAGTGAATGTTATTATATATCGCTTTCACTAACACTACAGAACTTGTATCGTTTAATTAGGGTTTTTTACTGCTAGAGTGTTTGATAATGGTGAGAGTACCCTCATTGAAACGTTGCAGTTAATAAACCTAGTGAAAGGTATTATATATTGCTTTCACTAACACTACAGAACTTGTATCGTTTAATTAGGGTTTTTTACCGCTGTTTGATAACGGTGAGAGTACCTTCATTGAAACGGTGCAGTTAATAAACCCAGTGAATGTTATCCATAAAGCTGCCTGTTATTAAATATCGCTTTCACTAACACTACAGAACTGGTATCGTTTAATTAGGTTTTTTTTACTGCTAGAGTGTTTGATAACGGTGAAAGTACCCTCATTGAAACGTTGCAGTTAATAAACCCAGTGAATATTATCCATAAAGCTGCCTGTTATTGTATATAACGCTTTCACTAACACATCAGAACTGGTATCGTTTAATTAGGGTTTTTTACCGCTAGAATGTTAGATAACGGTGAGAGTACCCTGAAACATTGCAATTAATAAACCCAGTGAATATTATCCATAAAATTGCCTGTTATTATATAAACGCTTTCAATAAATGCTCTTTAAAGAGAATAAGACTTTTTTAAATTAGAAACTTGAGGAAATGAGAGAAAACCTGGGAGGTGAGACAGGTGAATTAAGATTATCAATTACCTGGAACTTCACAAGTATTAGAATGATCTTTTAATCTTTCTTCATCATCAATAACAACTATATTCGACAGGTATGATTTAACACGACGAACCATTTGAGCCTGAAAATTACAAATTTAACATTTAAATGAAATGGGGTTTAACTTCCTCCTGTTCTGCTCTGACTAGCCTGACTTGGTGGTATATGGTAGCTTACTAAGGTTTGTATACAGCTATCTTATTGATCTTACTAAGGTCTGACTTGGTGGTATATAGGTAGATTACTAAGGTTTGTATACGACTATCTTATTGACCTTACTAAAGGTCTGACTTGGTGGTATATAGGTAGCTTACTAAGGTTGGTATATGACTATCTTATTGACCTTACTAAAGGTCTGATTTGGTGGTATATTGGTGGCTTGCTAAGGTTGGTATACAGCTATCTTATTGACCTTACTTAGGTTGGTATACGGCCAGCTTTCTTATTGGAAATAAAATAAAATGTCATGTGGTTTAAAGTAAGTCCTACTTTTCTGCTCCGACCAGGCTAATGAAGACGGGCATACACCATACAGTGGGACATTAGATGCTCCAAATTCAACATTGAACTGGAGCAGTAAGTGCAGCGTAGCTGGGCTGTAAATATTCTACAGAACTTTAGGACTGCCCCTTGAATAAAATAACTACTGCTAATTTTGTTGATATTTTAGAAAACATGATTGATATTGTTTTACCATTAAGATAGATTTTGTTTTATCAAACAGATCTCTCCTATATTTCTTGAATAAAAAATAAAAAATCAGAGAAAGAGAGAAATGGGGTTTACTGTCCACTCGATACTAACTAGGTCATTTCGGGACTAACATATGGTTTAATTCTATTTCAATAATTCGCTTGCGCGTAGGGGTCTTGGCAGTGGGAGAGGACCCAGAGAAAACCCACGAGGTTGGACAGGGACCCTACTCCTTGTCACGTACAACCGGAGAATCAAAACCCGCCAGTTGACTCAATGACAGGTCTTATGACACAGCGCGCACGTGCTAACCATTCGGCCATCCAACCCCCCATAAAAAATCAGAAGAAAATTAATCAAAAAAATGGAAAACAAATAGCTCACCTCTTCATACATTTTTTTAGGATTAGGAACAGTTGAACCTCTTCGTATTTTTGTTCGTTTTAAAGTGGCGACACCAGACACGAGTGATGAACTAGAATACATAGACGACGTTCCCAAAAACATGTTACTTACGTCCTGAAACAAATAAACAAAATTTTTACATTTACAATTTATTAGCTATGAAAAGTTTTACTCAAGTCAGGATTGTATGGTAATAATCAATTTATTCAAGCCAGGATTGTATGGTGCTAATGAATTTACTCAAGCCAGAATTGTATGGTAATAATCAATTTATTCAAGCCAGGATTGTATGGTGCTAATGAATTTACTCAAGCCAGGATTGTATGGAAATAATCAATTTATTCAAGCCAGGATTGTATGGTGCTAATGAATTTACTCAAGCCAGGATTGTATGGAAATAATCAATTTATTCAAGCCAGGATTGTATCGTGCTAATGAATTTACTCAAGCCAGGATTGTAGTGATGCTAATCAATTTACTCATTGAGCCAGGATTGTATGGTAATAAATGAAATGAAATGAAATGGGGTTTAAAGTCCTACTGTTCTGCTCCTAACCTGGGCTAATGAAGACGGGCATACGGGCAGCGGCACTATCGCCTACTCTTATATCGAATTCCAACTGCCAAGGGATCTTTTACGTGCATTCTAATGTATACACGGGAAATCGGTTTTTCGTCTCATCCGAAGGACTAGACAGCTGACCTTGTCAGGCCCTCCCTTCTGCACGACTGACAAGGGGAAACCATGTCGGAAAATTGTATGGTAATAATCAATTTACTCAAGCCAGGATTGTATCGTGCTAATCAATTTATACCTGATATTGTTCTGTCCATGTATTATAATTACCAATGACAAACACAGATAAAGATAGGTTGCCAGGCAACGAAACATACCCCCACAGCAGCTAAATCATCTGAGCAGTCGAGAAGGGTTGTCGCATATTTATTCTTTTGTTGGTAATTGGGGGCATTTACATGACAATTTCATACAGATCAGATTATAATTTTTGTCGTTTGAGGGTTCACACGGTTCTATTTCCATGTGGGCCTATAAAAAGGGTCAAAACCCTAGAAGAAAATTAACGGAAATTGTTGTAAAAAAAAATAAATAAAAGAATAGGCGTCTTTGTCTAACCAATGTATACAACATATATAAATGTCAAAACAATCAGATGTTAAATTTGAATGTTTACAAGCAATTGTGGACGACGGACGGACGGATGGATGGGAGAGAGAGAGATGGGCCTTAATGTCCACTCCAACTGGGTCATTTTGTGACTAACACATGGTTCAATTTCATTTCAATAATTTACTTGAACAAAAATTATCTCCCCATGAAATACTTTGTCATGTACAAGCCCTGGATCGAAACCATGCCACTTGACTCAAAGATAAACCTTATCATCTAAAGCGCACAATCTAGACACTCAGCCCCCTACCCCAAGACATGGATGAGATATCAAATACTTACATATCTAGCAGAGCTCATATTACAGATATGTCTGATTTCTTTAGCTATCATACGTAACTTCTCAAAATTAATTAATCCCTCGACTTCAGAATCATTTCCTAATTCTATAAACGTTAAATCTTTCTTTACAACAGGAAAAAATGGCAGCTGAAAAGAAAAGGGATTAGCAATAATGAAATGGTGTGCGAATAACATTATCCTAGTGACTCCGTGAGAAAGGAGAGAGAGAGAGAGAGAGAGAGAGAGAGAGAGAGAGAGAGAGAGAGACAAATGGTGTTTAACGTCCACTCGACACAAACTAGGTCATTTCGGGACTAATATATGGTTTAATTTTATTTCAATAATTCGCTTGCATGTAGGGGTCTTTAGCAGTGGGAGGAATGCGGAAGACCTGGAGAAAACCCATGAGGTTGGACAGGCGACCCTACTCCTTGTCACGTACAACCGGGGAGTCGAAACCACGCCAGTTGACTCAATGACAGACTTTATGCTATAGCGCACGCGGGCTAACCATTCGGCCATCCACCCCCCCCCCAGTGAGAAAGGAGTTGGCTCACTAACCTGGAGCTTCCAGGTATAATTCCACTGTTGGCCAAGAAAATTGATTGCAATTTTCTGGCTTGGTTTACCCTTTGTCATTTGTGCAGGATCTAGTTGCTTGGATGTGACAAAAAAAATGTCCTTTGTACACATTGGTATGCACTTAAAATAGCCCTCGGAAGCAAGAATTATATGTAACTGTTGGCTGTAACGCCACTGTTTGAGCCAAATTTCAGTCATTGCACACTGCATGGCTTATAAACATCTTCATTAGCCGGGATATGGAACGGAAATGTAAGACATCACATGTTTCCCTTTTAATTGCATTTCCTTACCCTAGTAACCCCGAAAACTAGGAGGGACTATTATAATTCCAATGTATTATTAACATCTACTTGACACAAACCAGGTTATTTCAGGACAAACACTGAGTTCAATTCTATTTCAATAATTCGCTTGTATGTATGGGTCTTAGCAGTGGGAAGAAACCAGAGGACCTGGAGAAAATCCACGAGTTTGGACAAGTGACCCTAATCCTTGTCACGTACAACCAGGGATTCGAAACCATACCAGTTGACTCAATGACAGGCCTAATGATACAGCACACACGTGCTAACCATTCGGCCATCCAACCCCCCGACTCAATGACAGACCTTATGATCTAAAGCGCACGTGTTAAAAGCATTGGGCCACCCAACCCCCCTATAAGGACATACAGAATGAGAATGAGTGTATTTAAACTTACCATTGGAGACTGCACATGATCACTTATAATTAAATTACGATATTTCGCCATGTTCCGTGATGGATCCATCAAATCTTGTAAATCCTGAAATGGGTGAAAAATAAACTATCATCACTTAAACAAATCACATAAAGGAAACCAAAGGACCCAGAGAAAACCCACGAGGTGGTCACATACAATCGGGGAATTGAAATCATGCCAGTTGTCTCAATGACAAACAATATGATACAACGCGTATGCGCTGACCATTCGGCCATCAAGCCCCCCTTATGCTTATAGAGTTATTATATAAAATTTAACATCCATAATTATCACCCAAGACGTTATCTTAGAATTGTATATGATCAACTTTTGTTTAAACTAATGGTAATTATAGTATACTTACGTCGAATAGCTTGGTATATCTCCGTGGTAACCTCTCCCATGTGTTGCGTAATCTTGAAACAGATCCGTGACCCAGCCCACTGATGATTGCAAACATCGAATTAAAATTCTTACAATCTTTACAATGTTCTGAAAAAACAAAACAAATTTCTTATATATAAAAAAAAAGAGAGTTCGCTGTTAATGCATTAAACTCCAGAAAGTAGATAAGCCCGTAACGCAAAGCACTACAAAAGATCTAGAGAAAATATAGTCTATGTGCAATGATAATTTTCATGTCTAATACTGATTCAATCGAGATATTTGCTTTTCAATTTTAGGCTAGCATAGATCATCATTATTAAAGCCGGTACGATAAAAACCAAAGTCTCGAATATCCATTTTTACTTTTAATTATTTCTCAAAAAATATATTGCAATCCACTAAATATCGCAGGCTAACGATGGCATCGAGAGTTGATTATGGCCTGGATAAGTTAATAAATGTATAATTAATAATTTAGATAACATTTCAGGTCTAAAGAAAGACCTGAAAGAACTGCAACAGTGAAATTTAGCTCTTGCATAATCAATATTTGATGTCACTAGCGATGTTGAGTAATTAGTTAATCTATTAATGATACCTAAGGTGTAGTGAAAGAATAAAGATTTTTCATTTGAATGGCAGTGAATGGAATGGCAATCAAAGAGAGAGAGAGAGAGAAATGGGGTTTAACGTCCACTCGACACAAACTATGTCATTTTGGGACTAATACATGGTTCCATTTTATTTCAATAATTCGATTGCGCAAAGGGGTCATTAGCAGTTGGAAGAAACAGGAGGACCCAAAGAAAACACTACTCCTTGTCACGTACAACCGGGGAATCGAAGCCACTTGACTCAATGACAGACCTTATGATACAACGTGCACGTGTTAACCATTCAGCCCACATGAGATTGGACAGGCGACCCTATTCCTTGTCACATACTACCGGGGAATCGAAAACCCGGCAGTTGACCCAATAACAGACCATATGATACAGTGCACACGTGCTAACCATTCGGCAATTTAACACCCCCCCCCCCCAAATTTCTCAATAAACAAACATTAGAATGATAATGTACTTACTTGCTATTTTGATAAAATGCTTGATTAGTTTCATACGTTTGACTAGATTTTGTTCATTACAAACTTCTGTTACCACCCAAAACATCTCTTTATTCACCAACTGGAAAAAAAGGGTCAGAGGTCATAATATGACTCATACAAGTAAATGAACCTTGACCGACATCAGCTATTTGTCACGTCAGGTCTTATAGGTGACAAAATGATTTATATTTAACTTTTGTTTTCGTCTGCTTGCTATGCTACATAAAGCTTAAAATATATATCACAAAGATCTGGAATGGGTTCGCCGTCAAGAGATATCAAACGGCAACTTCCTGGAATGTTGAACCTGGTTGCATCTAGTGTTGTGAAATCTGAACTTTATAACATGCAATTTAAACTTATATGCTTCTTAAGTTACATAAAGCTTAAAATATATATCTCAAAGATCTGGAATGAGTTCGCTGTTAAAATATATCAAACGGCGACTTCTTGGATTATTGAACCTGGTTGCACCAAGTGTTGTGAAATTTGAACTTGATAACATTCAATTTAAACTTTATTGAGGTCAATATATGATGTTCATGGTGAAGTCATTTACTTTGATTAAATAACAAAAAAAAAAGGTAAATGATTCAACAAAAACATAAATGCCTTGCTAATATAATTTAACTGATCGCTTATTTACTGTCAGGACCTACCTCTGAAAACTTCTCTAAAGCAGGAGTACCATATTTAGACTTGAGATTATAAAGATCATCGATATACTCCGTTGGTTCAATCTCTCGAAACACTTTAAAATCTTCTAACGTCAGCTGTGAGGCGACTTCCGCCGTATTCAGTTGCAGAATGTTAATCTGGCTCTCCTTGATCATGTCCCCCATTGTCTCCTCGGGAACGAGGGTCTCCGTACTCATATTGTTCTTCAGATAATACCTAAGGGCACGAGGTAACGTTCTCCTAATTACGGGGAAGGCAGAACGAAAAGAAGTGTTAGCCCCTAGCAATAGCCGTCAACAATAAGTGGTTACCATGGTTATGGTGATGTGGTTTCTAGGCTACTGTCAAATGTGATCATGTGATTTTTTTTTGCTAGTGATTTAGTTTTTTTTAGTTTTTTATATTCAATTTGTGTTGTTTTCTTAGTTTGAATACTTTTGAGAGTTTTGATTCACTTTTAATTAAAATTTTATATGTCCATACATGCACATATTTCTTTGGTTGCTATGGTTACAAAATGATTCAATCAAGGCATATTAGCATCAGAAGAGAAGTCATTTTAATAATAAGTTATAATCAAATAAAGCGATTCTTTATAAAAATTTTAACAGCCAATTAGATGACAGATTGAATTATCAAAGGGAAGTAACTGTTTTGACAGTAGCGTAGAATGACATGCTACATGCAATGAACAATAAATACAAATAGATAAACAACATGCAATGAACATGCAGGGATCCAAAAATCATAGTTTTAGTTCAAATTGTTTCAAGGAAAAACTTTTGTAAATTTTCATTACTGGTCTCTAAGGACACCAGTTTGCTGTGCCAAATAAAATTCTAGACTATTTCATGAAAAGAACAGTCCAACAGTCCATGTAGAATGCAATGTAAAAATATTGATTTTTTGTATTTATAACCAAACCATGTGTTTAGATCCCTCTGATTATGATAATACTCCCACCACAAATAAATGATAATCAAAAAAATCAAATAAAATCTCAAAGTTACGGGCGAAAATGCCGATCTAAATAAAGAGTGTAATCGTTTCAATGATATCTGATATTTCCGAAATTGAGAATTTAATTTGTTTCCTTCAGCTAAAATTAAAATTGATGAAATAAAAACGAAAAGGACATCATGCACCCCCATGAAATATAACGTAGAATGAACAGAGGAAGAATAATATTAATTACAATCTGGCTCCATTGGAATAAAATACTGAGAATAAATCAGAATATTTGATACATAGATGGTAAAATGATCTAAATAAAGTTAGTTATAAAGATAGAATTAATCAGAATTAAAGATTAGAACAATATATTTAATTATTTTAGCTATGTAATTCCTTCCTTAGAATTTTCTATGTGCAGCTATTTGTACAGTTATTTGTCATCATGGTGACAGTTATTCATTGTATTGTTGGTTATTTGTCGTTGTGGTGACAGTTATTCATTGTATTGATGTATTTCTTGTCATGGAGACAGTCATCATTTGTTGTCATGGAGACAGTTATTTGAAAAGACTGTGAAACCAGTAAGGATAATAGCTATGCTGCATGGATCGATGTCCGGTTTTAAGCCATTTAGTTTGCATGTCTATGTTATAAATTAACTTTTTCTACTAATACTAGTTTTAATTATCCAAGATTTAGTCAAATTTAGCATCACAGCTTTGAAGGACTGTTCCAGCTACTCTGTTAGAAGGGTTACATAGTTAAAGTTATTGTTAATCTAAATTTATACGTTAATTATAATAGAAGATAGACATAGAAT
The DNA here is from genome assembly GCF_932274485.2 of Patella vulgata. Classification (NCBI taxonomy): domain Eukaryota; kingdom Metazoa; phylum Mollusca; class Gastropoda; family Patellidae; genus Patella; species Patella vulgata. Next base: position 10,303,342 of record NC_065880.2, on the reverse strand, counting down.
GAAGCCAAATTGTAAACTGGTAGTTTTCACAATATCTTTAATATACTGAACTCAAAATAAAAACACACACACCTTGAAAATATTATAATATAGCTAGCCAATTCAAGGTTAAAGTTCATTCACATTATTTGAAACCATATTTTACTTCAAAACAGAGGTAAAATTTAATGAATGTTGCTTTATATTCATTATTGAACGTTGTGCTTTCTGATCCAATGTCATTTTTTTGAAAAAGAGAAAATTACTGAAGTACCAGGTGTTTAGAACAATTCATTTGATTGAATTGATTTGGTTATATTCTAATCAGGTTCTTGAAAGCACTTGCATTTTCCAGAAAATATAAAATTTGAACAACGTAATGATACACGCCAAGTGCTTCAATTGATCATTTAATTATGATTTCTTGTGTGTGTCGAAATCATTGAATCCAGTCAATTTCGATATTGTAAACATCACTAAAACAATATACCTGTTAATAAATACGTTTTTACAGCTAGAAAGCGCAAAGTATACACAAAAAACTTATCACCAACAATTTTTTAAAATTATATAATAACCTTTGCTGTACATGAGGCAAGGAGGTATATTTACTCTTTCAAAAGCACCTGCTACCTTTTCTCATTGTCAACAATTTTTGTAATAAATCAAAATTAATATGAAATGAAATGGGGTTTAATGTCCTACTTTTCTGCACCGACTATGCTAATGAAGACAATACAGTGTTATTATGAATCAATGATAAAATCTGAAATTGTCAATTGATAGAATTGGTAATAGTTTTGTGTATACCGTGTTAAGCATATAAAAAGCATTATCAAATATAAAATAATGATCATAAATACAATGATTAAAAGCAAATGATATGAATGAAAATATGGCAACATAAATTAAACCAAAAATATTCCAAAACATCCATTGATTTGAATATGAAATTGAAACATTTTCTGAAGCAAAAATCATGATAATTGCACATCAAAATCAAATTAAAATCATTATGAACCGAACCCATAAAAACCAAAACTGGAACAAGAAAAAGGGTTTAAAACCAGCCCCATAAACAGAAACCGAACACAAAAAGGTTGCAAATTAAAATTAGTTGCAAAAAAAAACCAAACTAACAAAATATTTTGTTTTAATTTTTTTCAAGTTTTCATGCAACACCAGCCAATGACAAACAGGTTTACAAATATTTACGATAATGAAGAAAAAAAAATCCCAAATACCCCACGACACCACGTTGATTGGGCTTTTCGCAGCAAGGGGCATAACTCTTCTGAACTATCTGCATAGGTAGGAACATCTAAGGTTCTTTAGACATTACAACAGTTTAACAACAACAGTACAATAACATATTAAACAATATTAAATTATAAATTAAATTTCGTTTTTCTTAAAAAGTTATAAATAAGCATAAAATGGTGGGAGTCAAACTGAGGATCGTATATTTGAATATTTGATAACTTAGTGTGACCCCCAGAAGATCTTGAATACAATTATGCTTTAGAAAATACAAATGCTCAGAAAATACGAGATAAAATAGAAAGTGTATATAATTTTGTCTAATCCAAAAAGCATTCCAAATACAAAAGTTTGAAAAAAATAAAATATCAAACCAAAAAATATTTGACAAGAAAGTATCAAGATCTCGTTTTATAACGCAATCGCACAATGTTAGTAAGGCTTAAAGCAACAATTCTTGTATCCAATAAATAAAAATTGTTTGCAAAACAAGTAAGTTTTCCTTATAAAGGAAATAAAGTTTGACGTCATTTCAAAGCCATTAAACCAACAAATAATAAAAGGGATCGCCAGTTGATAAATATTATTTAATATTTTTTAATTTAATATAAAACATCCTTTTTTCCCCTTACAAATAGCCACAAAATGAAACAGTTTTTAACATCCTACTGTTCTACTCCGATTGGGCTGATGAAGACGACCAATATCTTGTTTTGCAAACAATCCTTGTATCCATGGATACCCTACACGCAGCATTATAATTTGAATATCAACTATGTATTTTGGTTCTAAGATTCTATTGTCCCAACCCCCCTCCCCCTTCACTAACTAATTTCTCTACATGTTAAATTAAACTATTTGTGGACTAGAAATCTACTATACTACACTTCAACTTTTTTCTCTTATTCTATTTGAAAAAATTCTCTCATAAAATAAATTATCTCTCTCCACAAGAATCCCTAGATCAAATTTCTGTGAATTAAGATGATTTTTTCATAAACCAGGCATGTTCTTAAGTTAAGTCGCACATCTTAAAACTGTCCAATCTTTATACCAGTGAATTTGAAACTCGACTTAACATCCAATAATAGATATTTACTTATTAAGATTGTAAATATTTTTAAATCACGGAGAGAAATAGTCACTTTTTGGAAACCTACAGGTTGCTAAGTATTAAACCATACACCTTATAGCCGCTAGTCGTCTGAGAAGTCCACAAAGTTTGTCAACTTTTTATTTTTTTAGTAGGATATGTGAGCATTTATAAACACTCAAACTTTTAATTCTTGTATAAAAATCCAATAAGTAATTATTGAAACATAATTCAAATTTGATAAGACTTCTATTTCTATGAGATGAAAACAATTTTTTATTCAGTGGAAGTCATTAGGTTTCTTTGTTTTATAAACATAAACACTGTCTATAAATTTCAAGTTAATCAAATGATAACTTAAACCTCTGGTTGATGGGCTGACATAAAGGTTCGACGACAATGTATGGCTACACTTCTATGAGGGTGTGACAATTACTGCATCTAATTGGAACCCAGTTTTATCACATCTGCCCCTTTCTACTATCTAATTTTATATATTCATTTACATAAATAGCATTAAGTAATATACGACTTGATCTATTTTTTTTTTAGTGACATACTTTGCATTCAGTAATATACGACTTACGATTTGATACCTTATTTAGTGACATACCTTGTATTAATTACCATTCGACTTACAATGCGATCCCTTATTTAGTTGTACACCTTGCATTAATTACTACTCGACTTACAACCTGATCCCTTATTTAGTGGCATACCTTGCATTAATTAATATTCAACTTCAACTTTAGTGACATACCTTGCATTCAGGTTCAGGCGATCAGGTAAATTTTGTAGCTGATCAGGAAGACGTTTCTGTTTTACCAATTTGTCATTTTCTACTGTTACTTCACATAGAGAGAAGTTACTGAAAAGCAAATAAGGTTTGATCAAATTCTATCTTTTGCAACCATGATACGTTGGAAAGGTCATGGGCAATTCATCATTCCAAATGGCAAAATTCTAAAATGACAGCTAAAAAATACCCAACCATCTGTAAGGTATGTGGATGTCTAAGAAGTGGTATCAGATGTTTTATAAAAAAAAATGAACAACAGATCAATCAGCTTTTTAAACTAAGTAAGAACAAAAGCTGGAGAACTGGATTTCAAATTTTGTTATTTCACATTTTTTAAAGACTAGCTGTATTATCTGACTAAGTACAGGTAAATACAGTTTATCCCAATTTTTCGAACATCCACAATAATGCAATAAGGGTTAATTGCCAATTTCATCATTAAATACTGCACCAAACACAAAATAAACAGCACTGTTATGAAGTTATTTCAAAATTCACAAGTTCAACCTTTCGGTTTCCAACAGTGAAGAAATACAATTTCTCTTGTATATATTTTTGCATGGAAAATAAACAGTTATGGTTATCTAATTTCATATGGTTTATTTCTTGCAAAGTCTATGCAGTTTGTATCTTGCCCGAGGTTTGTCTAATGGGTTTTGTATGTGTAGTCCAGTCTTCCTGCACTTCCTATTAAAGGAATCACACCACATCTACATTCTAAAGGGGGAGGGGGGTCGATGGCCAAGTGGTCTAGATTGTCAAGCTTTGAGCTCCAACTGGCCGTTCACCACAGACTAGTGGTCATGGTTTCAATCCCTGGGGGGAGTGTATGTGTCTTGCAGATAGGGGTGCCTTGTGGGTTTACTCCGCGACCTCAGGTTTCCTCCCACAGGAAATAGAAATTAGACAACTTGTCTGCGATATTATCCTCGGTGAAAGTGGATGTAAAACACCACAAATGAATGAATGAAATGGGGTTTAATGGCACGTCAGCTCCAACCGGGCTATATTGCGCCAAACATATGGTAATTCTTTCGAGACAGGCTAAATCATATCAAAAACACCATGAACAACAACAACCACATTCTACTCACCAACTTGATTCTGTTATACCAAATTCTTGTAAAGCTAACATAACTACTTCTTTAGCTGTCGTTTCCTAAAATCATGGAAAAAATTAATCAAAATTTATTCATTTCAATTAGGAAATAATCTTTACATCTTTATCAAAAGGCAGGCTGTCAGTTTTTGAATGGAAATGACATACATGTATCTCTTGGCATCGTTTGTGCTTTATTAGTTATCCTAATATATAAAAACAGACACATTCATAGCAAAAAAAGAATTCTGTTCGCACCAACAACACATTGATCTATATTAGTTAGATAATTTAGTTTATTCTTTTCATAGATTTGAACATCCATATGTTTTTTTACCTTCTGTGAAGACCTTGTCTACTCCCCTTTTCACAGAATAGCTTATTCTTTTCACATTTCAACAAGTATAAAATAACATGTAATATATAGATCTGAACATCAAGACATTTCTTACCTTGTGTATTAAGAGAAACTTGAAGGACTGATCTGCCCTAAAGACCTTGACTACATGTTCAGGATAATCGCTCGACATATTCTCGAACAAAAATGACGATAGATCTGGATTTGATGCTGAAAGATGATTGGTCATTCCGCCGCCTGTATTTGATGATGAGTTTGAAGACGTGGATGACTTGCGTGACGGTTTAGAATTTGTGTATAGACTTTCATCTGAGTGGTTTATATTAGAAGTATTTTCGCTGAAAACAAAACAGACAATATTTGTACCATTGTTCTTAAGATTTTAATATAATTCAACAAATTTCATCCATATTGTTGAAGACGAGAGAGAGAGAGAGAGAGAGAGAGAGAGAGAGAGAGGGTTCAATTATATTTCAATAGTTTGGAGTCTTTAGCAGTGGGATCCTACTCCTTGTCACATTCAAGCAAGAAGACAATAAGAGAGAGAGAGAGAGTGAAAAATGATATAGTTGCTTTAATGTTTTATTTTTCTGTATTGGTTTGATCCAATGGGGAATAACCCGTCTTCATTAGCCCAGGTTAGGAGCAGAACAGTAGGACGTTAAACTCCATTTCATTTCATTTCCAATGGGGAATAACAAAAACCTTGAAACCTCTAAATGGGAGTTTTCATTTCGGACAATTATTTATATCATTTCAGTGGAGACAATTAAGCTTTTGACAGTCTTCTGCATAACCTACATGACATTCCCTCCCACTCTCTCACCCCACCCCACCCTGCCATGTTTGAAATGGCATAAATGAAAAAAGTGATGTTTAATGTCCTACTGTTCTGCTATGACTGGGCTAATGAAGAGGGACATGGTATATATGCCATACAAAAGTGTGCTATGAGGGAAATTTTGCCCTGACAGCAGTGGTACGGCTTACTCTTATATCAAATTCCAACAGCCACGAGTCATTTTACGTGCACGTCAATGTGTACGTTGTCCCTTTGCCAGGCCCTGCACCATTGACAAGGGGGAACCATTCCGGAAAATCCAAAACTGGGATCGAAGACAGGACAAGGTTAGGGAGCCAACATCTTACTTACTGAACCACCGCGACTCCTGAAATGTTATAAACAAACCACGACTACTCACCTGCCTAAGTTTTTGGGTAAAATATTTATCTTCATCAAAGTTTTCTTTAACTTAGTTTTATTTGTGAACATAAATCCCTTCTCCTTCTTCTCTTTTTTCTCCTTAGTAATATTTGACGTAATGATTGGCACTGAATGTTCTAAATCAGGGGCAGATAACCGCTGTTTAGGTGGACCTATAAATGGATCCTGTTTCAATTTACGAGGTGTTGTCTTTTCAGATGCATGTAACATTTCTTTAAATTCTGAAATAAATAATATTTCTATTTGTATATATTTTCTAAAATTAAGCCCTTTATTATAAACTGCAATGTTATGATTTTCCCATAACAAATAAACTTGAATTCTAAAATAATCTGTTAATAATTACAAAATGGTTAAATTCTGTTCAGTATTTCTAGAGAGATGATGAATTAAAAATTGGTCAACACACAGCATCCACTGCAGACGACATCACCAAAAGCCAGACGGATATAGTCAACTCACGCCAGTGACACCTATAATCCACACTAATATATCTTTTGATGCGTTTCTGTTTAAGCTGGGATATTTTCTATGGTTGATATTTTGTTTTTGTTTTCTTATGCAAGAACTTAATGTCTAAGAAAGTCATGTCTTTACCGCCTCAATTGAAATTGAACAAATTAAGTTTTGCCCAAGAGTGTAGTAAACCACGTTTCCGACAGTTAAATTTTGGAGAAAAAAAGATCAGAAACCATATCGTAAGAAAGTTGTGTCTATACCGCTTCAATGTTTTTATCTGTGATTATTGGAACAAACTTACCATGTAAATTAGATTTAACTGTGACAGATAAATGAGTTGTTCCCCTTAGTATTTCTAGAGCACGATTATGCGATATATGACTAAAATTATTTCCGTTTACTTCTAAAATCTGTAAAATAAAAGTTCATCGAATTGTTATATTTCTTTGGAGATATAATAAAGAGGGTTCAAATAACATTTTTAAGATAAAAAGTATTATTACAGCATCAAATTCCTAAAAAAGAAATGAAATGAAATGTGGTTTAACGTCCTACTGTTCTGCTCCGAACTGGCCTAATGAACACGGACATATGCCATACAATGTGCTATGAGGGAAATTTTGCACGGACAGCGGCACTACGGCCTACTCTTATATCGAATTCCAACTGTCAAGGGATCTTTTACATGCCCGCCAATGTGTACACAGGACCTCGGTTTTCTGTCCCATCCGAACGACTAGACAGCTGTCCTTGTCAGGCCCTGCGTCCTGCATCACAGAAAAGGGGGAACCACGCCAGAAAATCTGGATTAACTTTCTCGGCCAATGCAGGAATCGAACACCCGACCTCCAGGCTAGTGAGCCAGCATCTTACCCACCATGATCCCCCCAAATTCCTAAAAAGATAAATTTTGAGAATTAATGCATATTGGAAATGCCAGATTTTTAACGCTTCGCTAAAACTGAACATGTATCATTATTAAATATTATTGTTCAACTTTTATGAATGCGGCCCCAGGCCAAATATCTATAACAAAGCACCACCTATTAAATCTAGTTTTATAAATATATCCCTCTTCCATCACCGGCCAATCAGAATAAATATAACATGCTTACCTGATCCCCACGTTTTAAACCAGCTTCGTAGGCCTTAGATCCTTTTTCTACTTTAGTAATGAATATACCGTGACCCCTCTCTAAACCGCCTAATATAGAAAAGTGCAGTATTTCCTCTCGGGTAGCTCGGGTCAAGGTCACTGTTCGTGTTCTGGCCTTCGCTGCACATGCAATATTCAACAAGCGGAGCTGTCCCATCATTCTCTATAGCACAGAAGTAAATAAAACAACAATCACCCATTGGTTAAATTTCTTGCAGCGTCAAACAAGTACATACTATATATTATATATACTGGTAGCGCAAAACTAATCTACGTGTAGCTGCTTACATCCAGTTATTTTCAGCAGATTTTATAGAAATAAATTTAGTCTCATTGATATTTTGGGTTAATTGGTAAATTTATAATTTATTTCATCAATGATATATTTTAAGTTCATATAGGAGTGGAAGGTGCATATAAATATATCTTATTCTTAGGATTAATTATTGTTTTTTTTTTTATCATAGCATAGAGGACCTTCGGTTGCGTATATTATTATACTATGGTCGAACTATCGACATACAATAGATCATATACGAGTGGAGGGTGCATATAAGTATATCTTATTCTTAGGATTAATGATTGTTTTTTTTATCATAGCATAGAGGACCTTCGGTTGTGCATATTATTATACTATGGTCGAACTATCGACATACGATGGCATTTAGTTTGGAGTACGACTCAGTCAATCCATATCATAGAGCATATCAGTCAAATTTAACTGAAAAATCAAATAAAATTGTTGCCTGCCGTAACCACATGGAGTATGGTTGACAGTATATCCGTTACAATTTGGAAAAGACGGCTGTTTATTTTGTTTGTGATATTTTTGATAGTTTGAGACTTTTTGGGATCAGATATATAGCGGACGATACTATTGACATGGGTGCCACCATATTTGAATAAACACTGGTCTGGACCATTCATTGGTGTTAGTTACGACCATAATCTACATCCGAAGATCGCCACATATGTATATCATGGCATATAAAGTGAAGAGTAGGGGGAGGTAATTTGATGTGAAAGGGGAGGTAATTCAGCAGAAATTTATTTAGAAGAATGATTACAATTATTAAATATTATAGAAAAGTTAATTTATTAAATTGTATTATATAATGTTTTCAATTATATTAAAAGTACATAATTTGTTGATCTTATTAAAATGGTTGATATTTTTTAATTGATGATATAGACATATTATGTCATTATTAAACACTAAGCTAATCTACAACTAGCACCTTTAACATGGCTAGATATAAAAGTTAACATACAAAGTCTTAACAACCAGAACTAGAATGGAATTTAATATCATGTCATAACACATGATAATTTTTATTATTATGGTTAAGTATTCATTGTTTGGTGGGAACATTTTGCCCGGATAGAGCTGTTTTTGCCACCTCTTAATTGAATTCCAACTGCCAAGGTTTCTTTTACGTGCATGCCAATGTATACACAGATGGACCTTAGTTTTTCGTCCTACCCAAAGGACAACATACACCTGTTCAGTGAGAACCTGGTGTAAAATGTTTTAAAGGATCACCTCGACCACCATGCCAGGATTTGAACCTTAGGACATTCTATATCAGTACCCTCACAGCTCGACCACCATGACCCGTAAATTTAACGCTTCATGATTGTTTTATATCAAATCTCCATTAAAAAAGTTGACATTTACAAATACCCGCGTAAAATAATCACAAATGTTTCCATTGAACCCAGTTCTGGTTAAGACAATGTTCAACATATCTATCAGCCTCAGGTTTGATATATATGTTTTTTCCATCTCATACATGATTTTGTTAAATCCACTAAAAGTTAAAACTTCCAGAGTCTTACCTCGGCCAAAGCACTTGGCTGTAAAAATTGGGGAAACATTTAAATACATTTCAATGATTAATTTCGAAGAAAAAAAAAAATGCAATTTAAGGAGAAATTATTTATTTCATATTTTTGCTTAAACTTCAAAATTTGACCAAGATTTAAGATTTTAATGTTCAAACGAAAACCCCATTTTTCTTGTGGTCCACTGGGTTGTCTTGGAGCTAGGAATTCGGCTTAGCTTTAAACTTCAAAATTTAGCCTAGCTTCAAGCTTCATTATAATAAGGTCTAGCTTGAAACCAGTCGTGAACTAGAAAAAGGACAAGTTCAGGTCTTAATCTATGAATGGCATTTAGTAAATGTAACTTTATCAAATAACAAACTTTTATTGAATAACAATTACTATGGTTTATTTCACTGCAATGTTTCAACAAGATTTCACAAGTCGTTATCAAACATATACACAAATATGTATATATGCTTGATAACGACTTGTGAAATCTTGTTGAAACGTCGCAGTGAAATTTGTGTATATGTTTGATAACGACTTGTGAAATCTTGTTGAAATGTCGCAGTGAAATAATCCATAGTAAATTATATTCAATAAAAGTGTGTTATTTGATTATGTTCACGTTCTCTTTATCATTGTTAAAACCTTTCTACTACAACCCTTTTGTTTCAAGTTCCGATCAATTAGATAATTTAATTTGATGCTTTATCGCATTCTGTTTTTAAACCGATAACAAATCTGAAGAACTGTCTGATAAAAATTTCTCCTTTTTGACATAAAACCAATCTGATTAAAATACAGATCCTATTTCGTTCCCTTGTGTATAGTTCAAAACTTCATTTTACTTGGCTTCACTACAACGGGATCTGGAAGAGTTGTTATGGTGACGAGAGGGATTAGCCTATCAAATCATCTGTTCAGTTGAGATCTTATTGTGTTGAGAGAGGAACTGTGGGTAGACTTTGTAGCAATAGGCAACAAAACAAAGTAAAAGTTGTATTTATGAATAGCAATGACTGACATCAGAGTCAAAATTTGCTCGCATGATCTCTAGTGTGACCACATACTACAAACATCTAGATCTTAACACTGCAATTTGGGTTTTGTTCAGTAATTAATCAAAAACGCCTGGGAAAAGTAAACAGTTTGAAACTCGACACTCTTTTATTTAATCCAGACGGATCACTACAAACTACGTGAAAGTAGGAACCCAATATTTTTCGAGTGAGAGAGAAATGGGGTTTAACGTCCACTCGACACAAACTATGTCATTATCGAGACTAACATATGGCCCAATTTTATTTCAATAATTCGCTTGCGCATAGGGGTCTTTAGCAGTGGGAGGAAACTGGAGGACCTGGAGAAAACCCATGAGGTTCGACAGGTGACCCTACTCCTTGTCACGCACAACCAGGAAATCGAAACCGCACCAGTTGACTAAATGACCGACCTTATAATACAGTGCACACACGCTAACCATTTGTCCATCCAACCTACCCAATATTTTTCGATGATTCTTAACAGATTTGAACAAAATGAAATGAAATGAAATGGGGTTTAACGTCCTACTCTTCTGCACCTAACCTGGGCTAATTGAAGACGTGCATACGCCATACAGTGTGCTATGAGGGAAATTTTGCCCGGGCAGCGGCGCTACGGCCTACTCTTATATCGAATTCCAACTGCCAAGGGATGTGTACACGGGACCTCGGTTTTTCGTCCCATCCGAACGACTAGGCAGCTGTCCTTGTCAGGCCCTCCGTTCTGCATCACTGACAAGGGGAAACCACGCCGGAAAATCGAGATGAACTTTCTCGGCCAATGCAGGAATCAAACACCCGACCTCCAGGCTAGCGAGCCAGCGCCTTACCCACTTAGCCACGTGATCCCGAACAAAATGAAATATAGATGTGTGTTTTAATCAGTCTGATACTAAAACTACGGAACATGCAGGCAAACTTCCCACATATCTAAAACAAACCACTCACCTCTCTTTCTAATAAATGTTCAAAATGTTCTAAAAATTCACACATGGCTGGATCTGTCTCGAAATCATTAAAATGATTATTTACCCATAATAATACCACTCTCGTTACCTGGGTCGAAAAATAGTAACATCATAAATACAATGCCATTTAGAAGTACCTCCCCCAGAAAAAAATAAAATTTTGCCACAAAATTAGCGCATTCTGGCGTTATTTCAGTGGACCAATCCATGCGAGTGCTATGAAATGATGGCATTTCTAGAGAAGGGGGCTGGACGCAACTGAGATTTTTGTGGGGGGCCCTCTAATGTGGGGGGCCTTGGGGCCTGTGCCCCATGGTTAATCCGGCCCTGCAGATGTTACAACTTGACAAGAAGCCATGGTGGTTCATTGAGAAAGCCGCTGGTTAACTAATTAGAAGATCTTAGATTCGGTTTCGAGGCTGGCTCTTTGAGTTTAATTTGTTTCCACAATCTGATAATAGTTGACAATGCAGGCGTATAAAAAGTAAATTTTGACTAACCTTTGATCGTAACATGGGTTCATCAAACCAATTTAATAATTTATTGGCTAATATTAAAGGATTATCTAGGAAAGTTCGACAAGTTAAGAGGAAATCTTCAACATATGTTGGATCTATCGCGGAATGGTCTTCTACTAAATGCTGCATTAAACGATCTGCTGTACCCTGAAATAAATAATATTAATTAAAGATACATTAGGTAAGATTTAGACACAAACTAGGTCATTTTGGGACTAACATATTAGTCAATTTGGGACTAACATATGGTTCAATTTTATTTCAATAATTCGCTGGCGCGTAGGGGTCTTTAACAGTGCGAGGAAACCAAAGAACCCGGAGAAAACCCACGAGGTTGGACAGGTGACCCTACTCCTTGTCACATACAACCAGGGAATTGAAACCAAGCCAGTTGACTCAATACAGCGCGCATGTGCTAACTATTCAGCCATCCAACACCCTGCTATTTAGAGCTAACCATTCTGGCTATAATAGCTCAAAAAGTAAAATGAAAATATTGAAAATCTCATTCAAATTACTTCTCTCTGAGTCAAGTTATCATTGTTTGTAGTTTTGACAAGATGTGTGCATTGTGGTAACCAGGGCACTGGTCAATTCGAGACTTAGTCTCGCTTTCCTATTTTAAATTAAATTTATAAATGGCGAACTTTTCTAATCTAGTTAAAATCTCGAGTATCTGATCATTATAGTCTTGTTTTGTGCTATATGCGTATAATAGAGATAAATGGGGTTCAACGTCCACTTGACACAAACTAGGTCATTTCGGTACTAACACATGGTTCAATTTTATTTCAATTATTAGGTTGCACGTAGGGGTATTTAGCAGTGGGAAAAAAAATGGAAGACCCGGAAAAAAATCAACAAGGTTGGATAGGGCGATCCTACTCCTTGTTAGAACTTCTGATCAAACGTGCACCTGTTTCTTCATCAAAATATTAAATGGTCAATAACCTTTAGTTCATACATTGAACCTGGAATGAATTAACTCATTCAAACCAAACGAATAGCAGAAAATTTAATTATTACAATAGAGTTACTAACCCTGATGACAATATTACCACTCCTAGTACCACCGTCTAATTCACGATGTTCCGTTAACATAACCACCTGGCCCTTCTCTTCATGTTTCTTCGTATTTTCTTCTCCCTAAAAAATTAACAAATGACGGTGATTAATTTAGCTGAAATGAAATGATATGAAATGGGGGGTTTAAACTCCAACTTTTCTGCCTCCACTGAGGTAATGTAGACAGACATAAGCCATGGAGTATGTTACGAGTGAAATTTTTTCTACTCTTATTTCGAATTCCAACTTTCAAGTCACTCTGCCCTGCACCACTGACAAATAAAAACCAAACAGGAACTTTCTCGGCCAGAACCGGAGACCTTGGTTAGCGAGCAAGTGCCCTATCCACTGAATCCCTGTGGCTCCTGTTTATTTAGCTAAGGATGTTCCCCCTGAGCCAATGAAATTCGATTGTTATATGTAGTAACAGGTTGTATCTTAATATGTTGTGTGTGAGAGAGTAAAGCCAGTTAATGTAGTTGTATCTTAATACGGTGAGTGTGAGAGAGTGAAGTCAATTAATATAATATTGTGTATGCACTATCGGTGTTCTGCAAGAAGGGCACCATTATGGCTGACTGGAGCTCAGTTCCTTCTCCCACACTGATTATCTCGGTTTACAGTACATTGGCAGTAAACATACATGCTACACATTCATATTGCTCATTAAACTTATTCAACAGAATCGTCAAGTAACTTATAAGTTATCAGTACATCTGAAAAATTACTTGAAAATGATGTCACTGTCCATAAGAGGCCTCTCAGACGATTTCCACAACACAAATCATGAGGTACTTCCGAGCCTTTGACTAAGGAAATGGAAGTGATAAGGTCTCTTAATCATTCACCCGATATCACCCTAGGTGATCTGCTTAAAATACAGATCTATATTTCGTTTCGTTTTTTTAAACTTTCGATGGCTGCTACTACATTAAGATCTGACCAGTAGTAGTGGGAGGTCATGGGAGGGGTCATACGAGTGGCTTTTGACCTTATGACATGAGACATTTGATTAACCAATCAGTGTTGATGTTTCTAGTAGGATACCTACAGTTCTGTGCATCGCTGCAAAAGATTGTTTTATTGGATGATCAATCACATCAATCAGAATGTGGGTAAAAAACAACTCTTCCAGATCCTAGTGTAGTAAAGACAAGTAAAATGAAATTTTGTACTATAAAAAAACGAAACGAAATAGGATCTGTGTTTTAATCAGATTGGGTGGAAGTGAACGTTAATCCAAATCAAGTAAATTTCAACAACCTACCTGATGTAATATTCTATAGTAATCTGTTTGAGCTATACAGACAAACTGACAATCGTCAACTAATGTCTGCATGACACCATGGTGATATAATTTAGCCATTGTCGGAGAAATGCCAAAGCTAGAAAATATAAAAAGTATAAAATAAATGATACAAGGATAACATTATGTAGATTATAGATTTCTCAAATTAGGCTGGTTTTAATAATCTGGAAACATCAAGGAATTAATACTAAAACACAGAACTATCGGCCGGTCCAGTCTCTATTTATTATTCTTTTAAGGGAGAGTTGCGTTCCCCCCTCTATTCGTAATAGTAAAACTTTTACGCGCACATCATTAACTACATACATGGGACAACGCTTTTTCCGTCCATCCGAACAACTTTGCCCTGTATTTGTCGTGCGTCTGTCCTGCTTGACTGACAACAGGAAAATGACACTGGAAAATCCAGAAAAAACTTTCTTGACCATCACTGGTATCAAACCCAGGATACTGAGCCACCCCCTTACACATCGAGCCACTGCAGCTCCTCTAATCACATGATAAAAATATAATAACAAACCTGTCTCCCATATGCAGCCGTTGAGGTGGAGCATCAACATAATTTATTTCTACTTCGCCGTTTAATATAACAGACCACGAATCTAATTCTTCTCCATCTTTCATAACGATCGTATTCGCCTTCTCAACCACCGCAAAAACCATTACAGCACATAAAGATCTACGTGTTGCCAACGTCATGTTGGAAAATGCCTGAAGATCAAATTAATTATATGCATATGAAAGGTGTATATTCTAAATGATATTTCCAGACAACAGTGAAACCATCAAAGCTGCATCGCAAGTCTAGTATTGATTAAGGATTGCTTCTTTTTATTTTTTCTTGATGTTTATACTACAGTACAGTAAAACATCTTTAAGAGTTTAAGGTCCATTTGACACAAACTATGATTCAATTTTATTTCCATAATTCGATTGAGCGTAGGGGTATTTTGCAGTGGGAGGAAACCAGAGGACCCGGAGAAAACCCATCAGGTTTTACAGACGATGCTACTCCCTGACACGTACAAGCGGAGAATCGAAATTCACGCCAGTTGACTCCATGATAAGACTTTGATACAACACGCTCATGCTAACTCTTTGGCCATCCACCCCACCCCCTAATCAATCAAGAACAGATTTTATTCACTGACGGTGCTTGGCATTAGACTTCAACGAGAACTGAGAAACAACCTTGTTTTAGTATGCTATAAACAAACTATCACTTACCCGAAAATGTTGCATAAATTCAAGTAAAGTTTCAATATCATCTTCCGTTCTGTGTACAGCATCTTTTTCTAAACAATCTCGGACAGCATCTCGGATCGGTAACGACTAAAAAATAAAATATTTATTTGTAATAAGACAGTAATTACTAAACAGACAAAGCTATACGGCCATTTTGTTGGCCGTTCTGTAAGTTTAAAACATAAATATCAGAACAAAACAAATATATAATAATGGGTGTCAAAACGGTTGAAATTTAATGAAATGGAGTTTAGCTTCTTACTGTTCTGCTCCCACTGGGCTAATGAAGACAGGCATACATGTATGCCATGCAGTGTGTTATAAGGGAAATTTTGCTCGGGCAGCGGCACTATGGCCTACAGCCAAGGGATCTTTTATGTGCACGCCAATGTATACACGGGACCTTGGTTTTTCCTCCCATTCGAACGACTAGACAGCAGGCCTTGTAAGGCCCTCCATCCTGCACCACTGACAAGAGGAAACCACATCGGAAAATCCCAATAAACTTTCTCGGCCAATGCAGGGATCGAACATGCGACATCCTGGCTAGCGAGCCAGCATCTTACCGACCGTGATATAGTGGGTCAGAAAGTGTTTAAGAATCTGTAATTGCATATGGAATAATAGTTCCGCATTCAATAACGTAAAAACCTTTAACTTCAAACAAAAACGATGTTTTGTTACTGAAATAAAATTGAGACAGATGCCTGCGAAGAAGAGAGAGAGAGAGAGAGAGAGAGAGAGAGAGAGAGAGAGAGATGGGGTTTAAGGTCCAATTGACACAAACTAGGTCATTTCGGGACTAACATATGGTTTAATTTTATTTCAATAATTCGCTTGCGCGTAGGGGTCTTAAGCAGTGGTAGTAAACAGGAAGGCCCGGAGAAAATCCACGACCCTAATCCTTGTCACGTACAACAGGGGATTCGAAACCAGCCGGTTGACTCAATGACAGGCCTGATGATACAACGCGCATATGCTAACCATTCAGTCATCCACCTACCACCATCCCCCCATCCCCCTGCGAAGACGAACATGGATGCTGAAAAATTATGTAAAACTTACATCAACTGATTCATTGCCGTCTTCTTCGTCAGAGTCGACCATACTCTCCATTAACCCGGATAAATCAATATCCGCATTCTCTGGATCATCGATAGAAGACTGCATCATGTCGGATCCAGAATAAGCACTTGAGGTATCACTGGCACGAGAACTACGTTTAAAATACTGGTCACCGCCGCGTTGAAACGGCTGATCATTTCGTAAAACTAATTGCGATATTCCACCAGAATCAGGAGGTAACTGAAAAATACAACCAAAAATATTAAATACAAAATAAAACAGATCATAACTTACATGTAGTGGCTAGAGTGTTCAGCAGATTTTTCAAAGTGATCAAGGGCCATAACTATGGATTGGCAACCAAATATTAACTTTAGCCTCTAGAGCAGTGATTCTCAACCACAGCAAACTAAGAAAATGCAAAAAAACCATGTGATCCAAATTGAGTATTCACTGGTGTCTACTGATACGTTCATAGCTGTGTTCTTCATTTGGTTTTGGTCATTCTATGTGTCTATGACTAATCTCCGTCTACGGTTGTATACTGTCTGACTTACCATGTTCTTATTTTGCAAAATTCAAATATTTTTTTTCATATATATATATATTTAACCAGGTGTGCAGTATTTTTTCATGTGTTCCAAGGTGTGCCGTTGGCAAAAAAGGGTTTAGAATGACTGCTCTGGAGCATCCTCACGAATATAAGACCACATTTCAATGTGGGCGTATAAAAGTTCTGTGAGATCATTAACGTGATTCGAAAGACAGGAATATAGAACCATGAACACCCTTCACAGTTTGGAGATGACATAAATAAATTATTCATAAAATAATAGCTCTGCAAAGTGGATGTTAATTTTTTGTGTGATAAATGTTCTATTTCTAAATGTACCCTAATAACATCCATTCTATAATTTTCTGAATTTATTCCCTATTTTAAAACATAGAATAAATAATTGTTCTAGTTTTCACAGATAACAATAGATCAATTATAATTGATAGGAAATACAGAGGCAAACCCTACTGTCCTCATCCGTGTTGTAGACTATTTATAGACCAGAGGTCAGAGGTCAATGGGTTGTGGAGTATAAATTATTAATATATAACCTATCTGGCCTATGATTAATTATTACACATAATTATTATCAGCCCTACTAATATTTCATTTTTTAATCCAATATTTAATTTTTTGTGTACACGATGCTGATAAAGCGGTTTAGACACATGAATTCACGATACCCTACCATGAATAAAAAAAATATGAAATATGTTGCAAAGTTTTCGTGCATTACTAAAAATGACCGATAGTGGAAGCCCTGATTCATACATACATGTAGTCAAATTTATATGTGCACGTTGATGTGTACTCAAGGCATTGATAGTCCTTATTATCAGGCCCTCCTTTCCGCATTAGGGACAAGATAAAACTGGGACTGGATAACCCTGATGAACTTATTCAACCAACACCAGGATTCATCCTGGTATACATACTAAACTTAGGCTGTCTGTCTACAGTTAGCCCCGCCTGAGAACAGACACTAAGCTAGTTGACCGACATTTTAAGTCCTAAATCGACGATTTTAGTCGAAAACACTAAGTATATTTCGAGAATTTTGTTGAGTATTTATTTTGCTCCTATTTAATAAAATTGAAAGAAGTTTATTTAGTCTTTGTGTGTATGTATGACAGATGTGAAACGGAGTAGAAACGCATTACATAAACAGTATACTAATTTTTGGATATGGCAGTCATTTAGGGCAGAAATCTATTCTCAAGGAATGAAGTACATGTAGATGGATCTCTGCGTGCAGAATGCCTGGTATATTCTCATTAGCAAGCTTACAGGAATTTTGGTGACATAAAAGGTGTGTGTTCTTACATGTAGGCATCAATAATATATTTTTATGCTGTAATGAGTTTTTGGGGGTTAAATTACTACTTTAGGGCAATTTTCATTGACATATATGATAGTTGGGAACAAATTTGAAAAGCTTTCTTTCTAATAATGTACACGTACGTTCCCAGGTCAAGAGTCAACCCCCTAATCATACAAATATGTAGGGTTATGGGCCATTCCCCTAATCATATACATCTATGTACATGTATGTAGGGTCCCATAGGCCTAATTGTATAGGGACTTGTAAACCTATGCCTAATAACATGGTTGTCCATACACAAGTTTATAGGTTTTCGCCTCACTATACAGGTAACATTTGTGTGCTAATAAAATAAAACAAGCTAGCCCTGTACTCTTAATACAATCTCGATCCTAGAGACAACTTTATCCTTCGTTTATCTCTGGTAAAACTCGCCGGCCATTAATCAGCGTGAAACCAGTTCCTAAGCTCTGCCCCCAGTGGCTACTGATTGGCAAGATTTGTTACAATGACATGCTGCCGATTTCTCAACAATTAGGCTTTGATTCGTTGCATGAGTTATATATTAATGATCCTTGAAACATTTTCCACATCTTGACATTAATAGTTCATTCGAAAACAGCCGATTTGATGATTTACCGGGAACTATTTTTAGCGCACAATGTGAGTTATTCGGCTAAATACGTGAAATTTCTGAAGAAACGTAACTTTGAGACACCATCTTGGAACCACAAATGACCTATTGAATTATTTAAAGGGAGATATCTGTGGGCCATTTTAAATCTCAACTCAAAACATTCTTGTTTCAAAACCCTGATCTTTACATAATCAGTGAATATAACAACCAACAACCAAAGAAACTGTTCTTCGGTATTAAAAGGCTTTATAAATGATATTATTATATTATTATTATTATTATATATTTACGGTACCTGTTCTATAACGTTATCAGAGTTCATCCTTCTCATACGTATATCATCATGAGGTTCAACAGCTAGTAAACGATCTATATTAGCGGTTGTACATAAAGGGCGGTGACTCGGTTTAATCTGCTGTATATCAGGGTAATCAATCTGAAACAAATAATTTAAACATTACATTTAAAAAAAAATATCCCCAAAAAATCACAATTTTGTTTTCTTTCAAAATCATATCTTATATTTCAATTTTTCAAAACATTTTTTTTTTCAAAATAACAATTTTTTGTTCAAAATCAAATTTCTGTTCAAAATCATTTTTTGTTCAAAATCATTTTTTGTTCAAAATCAATTTTTTTTTTCAAAATCAATTTTTTTTTTCTCTCAAAAATCACAATAACTTTCTTTCAAAATCATATATTTCAAATTCCCATTTTATTTTTCAACTTTACTGGTGTTGCTGAAAGAGTGGCTGGGCATGACACCTAACACTGCAACATATATTTAATACAATAGTTTGGATTTGGATTTTAGAAATTGAAGCTACTGGTACACATCATCTCATGAGATAAATATACATAATCATACACAGTCTGATCAAAAGGCATAAAAAATAATATATATTTCTCACTTTCTATTATTATAGAAACAGAGTGTGGGACATAAAGTAGTTTGCTCAAGTGACAATATAATCCAGTATTCCATTATAGTGTAATAAGTAGCACACATATTCAACAACATGCAGTTTATAATAACATGAATATATATCATAAGGCAGTGCTCTCTCTGAGGTCCGTCAAACAAGTCAAAAAACAATTTTCAAAAATAAGTAGCACACATATTCAAGAACTTGCAGTTTATAATAACATGCATACAGTATATAATGTAATTATATAAGACAGTGCTCTCTCTGAGGTCTGTCAAGTCAAAAAAACAATTTGTTATATTGGTATCAAACTATATTATGTAGCTTTTTTTCTCACAAAGTTAATATTATATTCAAATTTAAAATTCTACCACACACAAATGACAATTTTGACAGAAAAATTTCAAAAGTTAAAAAGACAGTTCAAATTAATTTATTGTTTGACCGAGTTACAGACCTTATGATACAGTGCGCACGTGCTAACCATCTGGCCATCCAACCCCCTCACTATAGTTAGATTACAAGAACTTTTTATTATTCTCTGTAATAGAACTAGACTACAAGAAACTATCATTCAAAGAACAAGAACAATTTAAAATACTTTGTTCTAGATTACAAGGAATTAATATCAAAAAGAACAATTACCATACAAGACATTCCAGAAAATCAATCCACGATATTAAAAAAAAACAAGATCCAAATATATCCAATACACAACAAACTGTTCACGTTTCAAAACATTTCCAGAGAAATAATCCTTTTGCTATTAACAGTCATTCCCCACACATTGTACAAAGTCTGTTCACAAATCAGGAACGCGATAACAAGTAGGCACTTATTAAATAGGAAGGGAAGTAACCAAGCCCTCGCTATATAAGGTCAAGCGTAGTAAATACTTTAATTCTAGTGTTATTCATCCTCAACACAAACTAACCATATAGCAACGCTAATTTAATTAAAACATTTTAAAATATTCTTTAATTGCAATGTTATTTGCCACCAGCTCCAACTCACCATGTAGCAACGTTAATTCAAAGATACATTATGTAAGATTTAGATAAAGAGCTAGCCATTCTTGCTATAATAGTTCGAAAATAGATAATGTAAAATGAATAATTTGAAAAGTTCATTCAAATTACTCTATTGCGAACAAAAATATTAGCTTTTGAAGGTTTTACAAGACGTGTGCAATAATTTCAACCACCATACTGGTTGTTCGAAGCTAAGTCTCGCTCCTCCATTTTTAAATTAAATAAAAATATGGCTTAACCGTTCTAATCTATTTAATATCGGAGAAATCAAATGCCATCAAGAGTTGATTATGGTCTGGATAAGTTAATTAATGTCTAATTAATAATTTAGATAACATTTCAGGTCTAAATAAAGACCTGCAATAGGCAGATTTAGCTCTTGCATAATGTATGTTTAATTAATACATTTTAAACCATTCTCTAACTGCAATGCTATTTGCCACTCGCTCCAACTCACCATGTAGCAACGTTAATCTAATTAAACTATTTTCTAAACTATGTTTATTATCAGGATATGCGTTACAATAGTTATTGTGTTTATGACATTGTTAATGTTTGTCATTTATATGGTAATACCTAATGTTTGATTTTAAAATTGTTTTTCTGACGTAAATATGTTATTTTGTTCAATTTTATGTTAAATGCTTAATTTTAATTTGTTTTTTTTTTTATGTCGTGAGAGAGAAAGAAAGAAATGGAGTTTAATGTCCACTTGACACAAACTAGATTTATTTCGGGACAAAAACACACGGTTCAATTTTATTAAAATAACTCGCTTGCGCATTGGGGTCTAAAACCGGAGAACGCAGAGAAAACCCACGAGGTTGGACAGGCAACCCTACTGCTTGTCACGTACAAAAGGGGAATCAAAACCACTACACTTGACACAATTCTATGTCTTAGTAATATACATGTAACATTACATTTCATTTATTTGTTTTTAACAATCACGTTGGACAGGAGTAGATTTTAACGCCTGTTCAACACCACAGTTCTATGGATTTGAGACTAACATGTTTGCTATGTGGAGAGAGAGAGAGTCTTGCCAGGAATATATTTCCCCCTAAATCACAACTGCCTAGGACTTCTTTACATGCACGTACATGTACACGATAAATTGTATACCAGTGGACTGCTGTGTTTTTTCTAATCCCATTTATATTAATGATTTTGTAGTTTCAGATGAACATATAGAATTCAGTTGGTTTATTTTTTTCTTTTTCGTAGCAAAAAAGTAATTAAAAGAGCTAAACCTCTTTGGGTTAGTTAAGTCAAATTCAGAGGCCATTTTTAAATCTAGATAGAAGTACACAGGAATTGCCGTTGAATATATTCTTCTTCGGTCATTTCAACAAAATGGACGATTAAATAATGAATAGACAAATAATTATAGATTTTTTATAACGGGAAGCAATGCAAGAAATTTATGAGTAATTCATGTAATGAGCAATCGGCTATCAATAACCATGACGATGATGTTAAACAATTAATTCACATTTAATGCCTTAAGTTTAGTATTAATATAACCAGTAATGGGCAAGTTTCAGGAAGTACAATGGGATATAAAGTGAGTAATACTATCATGTTAGATGAATTTTTGTATCTAACTGCTTCCTAGTTCTATTCTACTTTATTCAACTGGGGAGGCTGGGTGTTCTATGATAATTAACTTATTCAACAGGGGAGATTGGGTGTTGTACGATACTTCTTCAACAGGGGAGTCTGGGTGTTCTATTCTATTTTATTCAACAGGGGAGGTTGGGTGGCTGGCAGAGCTGGGGTAATGGTAATACTAATAGGTATGGTAATGGAATGTAATCATTACATTTTTGGTCGAACGTGTGTGACTTTCATCATCTGCAACAATACCATGTGTACTGTGTACATGTTTCCTAGTCCAAGATAACCAGATAAAAGTATTCTTGATTAAACCATGGTATAAAACTCTTAAGAAATTATTTGTGGTTGTGGTTTCCCCTTGTCAAATTCATGCGCACGCTAAAATGCATACAGGAGCTCAGTTTTTCATTCCTTCTAACAGGCCCTCCATCAAGCAGAACTGGCAATAGGTGGCTTGAATATGTTGAGCGATCTTTTTCAGCCAAAGTCTGTTTCATACCCCAGGACCTCCTGTCCTGGTTGGTCAGTCAGTGCCAGCGTGTATCCCAATAAAATATGTTTCTTGCCATTCCCTCTGTCCTGCACCACAACAGGAACCATGCTGAAAAAAGCTGAGTTGTAGTGCCAAACCTCCTGTTTTGTGAGACACTGTGTCTCTCGAATAAAATATGAAATATATTTAAAATACTTACGACTATCATCTCGGAATGTTCGAGTGTAAGACACTCACTAGTTCTTCGTACACATCCTTGACTTCTTTTACCAAAACTACAAAATATACAAATGATCAAAACATTAATGTTAGAAATAAATACATGTAGTTGCTTAAAGATCAAAGCCTGGAAATAAGGCACCTGTCATGATCATTGGCTTTATTAACAAATTAAAATTCCATGAGATACATAAACATACACATGTAGTCTCATTACCATATGATATAAGAACATAGTCTCAGTACCCCATGATATATAAATGTAGTCTCAGTACAATATGTTATATGAAAATATTCTCAGTACCATATGATATAAGAACATAGTCTCAGTACCTCATGATATATAAATGTAGTCTCAGTACAATATGTTATATGAAAATATTCTCAGTACCATATGATATAAGAACATAGTCTCAGTACCATATGCTATATAAATGTAGTTTCCGTACCATATGTTATATGAAAATAGTCTCAGTACCATATGCTATATGAAAATAGTCTCAGTACCATATGCTATATGAAAATGGTCTCAGTACCATATGATATAAAAACATAGTGTCAGTACCATATGCTATATGAAAATAGTCTCAGTACCATATGATATATGAACATAGTCTCAGTACCATATACTATATGAAAATAGTCTCAGTACCACATGACATAAGAACATAGTCTCAGTACAACATGCTATATGGAAATATTATCAGTACCATATGATATAAGAACATAGTCTCAGTACATGCTATATGAAAATAGTCTTGGTACCACACAATACAATAACATAGTCTCAGTACCATATGCTATATGAAAATAGTCTCAGTACCACATGATACAAGAACATAGTCTCAGTACAACAAGCTATATGAAAATAGTCTTGGTACCACATGATACAAGAACATAGTCTCAGTGCCATATGCTATATGAAAATAGTCTCAGTACCACATGATACAAGAACATAGTCTCAGTACCACATGATATATGAAAATAAACTCAGTATCACATGACATAAGAACATAGTCTCAGTACCAAATGATATATGAACATAGTCTCAGTACCACATGACATAAGAACATAGTCTCAGTATAACATGATATATGAACATAGTCTCAGTACCACATGACATAAGAACATAGTCTCAGTATAACATGATATATGAATATAGTCTCAGTTCCACATGATATAAGAACATGGCCTCAGTACCATATGAATGATAGAAGATATATAATATAACACAGAAATATAGGATGTTAAATATTGTGTGATGTTAATATTTTTATATGTCTAATATGATATGTCTACATTTATTACTTGTTGTATAAAGTAATACTATTCTATACATTGTATAAAGTCAGTGCTTAAATTCTCATATTTTTAAAATAAGATAAATTTTATGTATACTATGACACTATGTGCCCTTTTTAAAGTTCAATAATTTTATGTTATATGTGTTATTGGAACTACTGTTGTAGCAGTACATTTAAAGTTACAATTTCATATTTTCTAAGAAAGTCAAAACATATTTTCTAAGAAAGTCAAAACATAATTATTTCTGTCTTTTGCTCATTAGGTTGTCAACTCACTATTATATGATCATAGGTGTTCTTCTCACACTTAAAACTCACTTACACCGGAAACAATAACACAATTACCTCCCTTGTTTTCTATTCTCCACCATGGAGTAGTTATCTTCAAACGTTTGAATTTGAAGATGAAAATGATATTTTTGCCAATTTCTTTAACAAGGTAGGATACCATCTATTTTAAGGCTTTATTTTAATAAATTTTTAAAAATATAACTTAAAAATATGAAATTGCAACGAAACATACGCCCACAGCAGCTAAATCGTCCGGGCAGTCAACAAGTGTTGTCGCATATTTTTACTTCTTTCAGTAATGAAACATTTATAATACACTAAAATCTGATTAAGACTAACAACTCATGAAGTAATTATCAGAAAATCATTAGAATTTGTTTGGTTTTTATAAAGTTTTGCCCCATGCTAACGTTTAGTATACAAAACTTTTAATATCTTGGATTTAGCTGTTCAAGTCATAAAAATTCATTGAAAATCAATATTCTTGTTCGTCTCAAGCTCTTAAACTCTGTGTATCAATATGAAGTCAACTCTGGCAGTAATTATCGGAAATCGCTGAAAACCAATAGGCTTCTTCGTCTCATGACCTTAAACACTGTGTATAAATTTAAAGTCAATCGGATATTAACTTTGGCCTTTAGAGCGTCCACAAGATTTTTTGAAGTGATCAAGGGCCATAACTCTGGCAGTAATTATCGAAAATCGCTGAAATTGAATAGTTGTCTTTGTCTCATGACCTTAAACACTGTGTATAAATTCAAAGTCAATCGGATATTAACTTGAGCCTCTAGAGCGTCCACAAGATTTTTCAAAGTGATCAAGGGCCATAACTCTGGCAGTAATTATCTGAAATCACTGAAAATCAATAGGCTTCATTGTCTCATGACTTTAAACACTGTGTATAAATTTAAAGTCAATCGGATATTAACTTTGGCCTTTAGAGCGTCCACAAGATTTTTTGAAGTGATCAAGGGCCATAACTCTGGCAGTAATTATCGGAAATCGCTGAAAATCAATAGGCTTCTTTCTCTCATGACCTTTAACACTGTGCATAAATTTAAAGTCAATCAGATATTAACTTTAGCCTCTAGAGCGTCCACAAGATTTTTTGAAGTGATCAAGGGCCATAACTCTGGCAATAATTATCGGAAATCACTGAAAATCAATAGGCTTCTTCGTCTTATGACCTTAAACAGTGTGTATAAATTCAAAGTCAATCGGATATTAACTTTGGCCTTTAGAGCGTCCACAAGATTTTTTGAAGTGATCAAGGGCCATAACTCTGGCAGTAATTATCGGAAATCGCTGAAAATCAATAGGCGTCTTCGTCTCATGACCTTAAACACTGTGTATAAATTTAAAGTCAATCGGATATTAACTTTAGCCTCTAGAGCGTCCACAAGATTTTTTGAAGTGATCAAGGGCCATAACTCTGGCAGTAATTATCGGGAATCGCTGAAAATCAATAGGCTTCTTCGTTTCATGGCCTTAAACACACATAAATTTAAAGTCAATCGGATATATTGTGGACGCCGGACGGACGGACGGGGGCGACGACAATATACGACCACATTTCAATGTGGGCGTATAAAAAACTATTCTAGAGTCCTTTATGTCAAATGTTTAACTTTATATCTCTGTGAGAAAAGATTTGTTATATGTGTTATTGTGACTACCGTTGTAGCAGTACGTTAAATAATATTGTATAAAAAAACTATCCAGAGCCCATTATGACAAATCAGAAATCTGTGAGAAAAGATTTGTTAGTGAATGAAAGTTTGGTGGTAATGTATGTAATGTACCTACTGACGCATGTGTATAATGTAATAGGTGAATGAACAGCTTAACGAGATAATCACATATACCTGTACAGGTAACTTATCAGGTATATTATAAAGGTGTGGGAGGGGATTGAATAGATTGGATGTAATACAATGAATATGTTGACATCCCTCTCTTAATTATCATTCTGTGTATCCACAGAACCATAAACTTATTTACTTCTTTTCTCATCTGAATGTAAACAGATTATTAGATGGGAGGAAAACGGTTTTATAATAAATGTTATATTGTGTGGTGTAGATCACAACAGAAAAGAAATGAAATGGGGTTTAACGTCCTACTGGGCTAATGAAGACGGGCATACACCATACAGTGTGCTATGAGGGAAATTTTGCCCAGACAGCGGCACTAACGCCTACTCTTATATCAAATTCCTAATGCCAAGGGATCTTTTATGTGCACGCCAATGTGTACATGGGACCTCGGTTTTTCGCCCCATCCAAACCACTAGACAGCTGTCCTTGTCAGGTCCTCTATCCTGCATCACTGACAAGGGGAAACCACGCCGGAAAATCTGGATGAACTTTCTTGACCAATGCAGGGATCAAATACCCGACCTCCAGGAGATCGATCACAACAGAGATTCATGACATATACCTGTATAATCTATAATTTTGTTTGTTTTAAACATCAACAGTGATTCATAATATGTTTGTTTTTAACATAAATTATTTCAGCCTGCACAAACTGCATGCCTGAAAATCCTGAGGTGAGTGACTTTCTCGATCAACACAGATTGTTTAGTGAGCAAGCACATTATTCACTGAGCCACACCAGCTCTCAACGAGAAATACATTGAGAGAGAGAGAGAGAGAGAGAGTTTAACACTCACTCAACACAAACTAGGTCATTTTGTGGCTAACATATATTTAAAGTTTTATTTCAAATATTCACTTGTGCATAAGGGTCTTTAGAAGTTGGAGGAAACCGGAAAACCTGGAGAAACCCGCAAATTTGGAAAGGCAATCCTTCTCCTTGTTTAGTACAAGCAGGAAATCAAAACCATGCGACTTTGACTCAATGACAGACCTTATGATCAAATGCTTGTACAAATACCTAACCATTCGACCCCATCCCCTCCTCTTAAAACATTATAAAACAAAAACTGATCAATGAGAGAGTTAATGAGAGAGTTAATGGATACCTTACCTTTTAGTATCGAGATTTTTAGCGATAATAATCCTGTTAGAATTATCAGCTGCTAATTTACACTTCATTATTAGCATATTCTTACAATTTTTACTCATTTTGATTTCTTATATTGAATTTCAGACTAGAAAATTTAATCCAATACAAATTTGTTGTTCCAGCACGGAATTCGAATTGTCTTCACCACACCACATAAATTATTTCTTACAAACATTTTCATCGTTATGGATGTAAATGCGTTTCAAATTCAAACCACAGAATTCTGATCACAGACATTTCTATCAATCTATATTTGAACATGAATGAATTATTCAGTGCTAACAATGTTGTCCTACAAAGGACACAAAAAAAATATCTAATGCATCAAAATGTCAATTATCCTTTTTTCAATCATCCGATTAAATAATTAATGTTCTCTTCAGTCAGTGAAGTGGCATTAAAAAAAATTTCTTCAACAAATTCTAATAAATTCTCGGAACACAGCGCAATATTGTCTACATGTACAATTCTTTCATCATTTAGATAATAAATGACACGATTAGTCACTGATCCCACATTTAAAACATTTTCAATGATAAATTCCTAGTACACAATGACACACTGCTAACCATTTAAACAATAAATTGTGTGATACAATGACAGCTAGATTGGCTATATTGTCATTACTTAAACACAGGTATCTGATCAACAATTAATAGAGGTTTTAAATGATATTCCTCAAGAAATGTGGAGTTTTTTTTCAAGTAGCCTGAAATATTATATTCTATTAATAAACTGACTTGGTTAAACGCTTAAAACAAGACTTCTTTATTCATAAAGATTTTCGTTGAACAGTTAATGAAACATTATAAATCCCAGATATATGTCGCCAGATATATTTTTTTTTAGAAAGGTTTTGACCAAACCAGAAACATTATAAATCCCAGATATATGTCGTCAGATATTTTGGCTACAACTCAATACTCCTCCACAAATGTAGATGTTTTCTTTAGAAAGGTTTTAGTTGACCAGACAATGACACACCAAACAATCGTCACAAACATTATAAATCCCCCTTATATTCACATATACCTTGGCTACTACTTAATGTGTCTCAACACATATATCTTAATACTTAATATGTCTCAACAAACGGGGATGTTTTCTCAAATAACCTGTCATTGAAATATTATATCCTATTCATTACCACACTTCCTTGTTTGAAATACATTAATTCCATAGAAAAACGAAGAAATATATTCAAGATATAAAATTTCCCTAGTTATTCACTATAATAGAATAATTTATCCTTATTGATAGGATTACTCATAATTTTCTAGACTTGCTGAATCTTGCTTACATGTAAATATTATAAATCATATTCCATTAATATTCACTGTTGTATTTATATATAACACATGGGAGGCCTTTAATCCGAAACGGAATACCACAGAAAATAGAAATAAGAGGCCTTTAATCTGAATTAAATACTGTAGATGTTTCCACGATTAATAAATAAATTCTGGAAGCTAGATATCACTTATCATGCGTCAATCAAAACAATCAAAGTAATTCATCCATGTTTCCAACAGCATGTACAACATCATTTCATATAGCTAACTTTTTATCCGATTTGCAAGGGAGTTAACTGATGACACAAATGAATTGAAATAACATCACTAATATCCTCCCATCCTCGAGGAACTGAATTGAAACAACATTGTTATGTTTCTCCCCTCCTCTCTTGACTGATCACGAATGGAATTTGAATAGATTAGATATGTCTATCGATACACAATAAAGATTAGTCATGTATTTGGATCGAATACTGTGGTGTATATTATGAGTAAGAGTTGGGAAATACCAGTTTATGGATGAACTGAGTAATTATTGATTATTATAACAGGTAATCATCAGGTGCTGTAGACAGGTGAGATCAATAGAGACTGTGCACAGTTCTATAGGTCTTACCAAAATGAAACCTGGTTTAACGTCCTACTTTTCTGAACCGATTATAGTGAGAGAGAGAAATGGGGTTTAACAGCCATTTGACACAAACTAGGTCATTTTGGGACTAATACATGTATATGGTTCAATTTCATTTCAGTGCGAGGAAACCAGAGGACCCGGAGAAAACCCACAAGATTGAACAGGTGACCCTACTCCTTGTCACGTACAACTGAGGATTCTCAAAATGTGATATCAGTAATAAACGAAAACAACCTTGTTGTTCTCAAAATGAGCTATCAATTAATACGAAAACCCCCCCTTGTTATTCTCAAAATGTCCTACATAATGTGGCTGAATAGTTATTGAAGACATAAACCCAATTCCTGTCTATTTCACGCTTCCAGCCGACGAGACTTAATTATAACAATTATATTACATATTGATCCCCACCCACGACTTTTATAATATATAATCAGCTTTTATCTCCATGTCATTCAAATGAAATGAAATGGAAGTCTGACGTACATGTAGGACTAGGCAAGTTTTAAAACGTCTACCAACGTCAGACATTGATCTTCTTCCCTAACCCCAGTCAATAATCTTTATACATGTACATGTATAAGCAAATAGAAAAGAAACGAATTGAACAGCAAAATAAAATAAATTAAAGCTTATACATATAATAAGTTTCTCTTTTAAATGTCAATAAAATTCACTTTATAAAAAATATTTGTTTTTGTGACAGTCGATTTAATTCTTAACCTTTTAAGGAAATTTACAGTCTTCCTCTTGTCACAGATTTACTGATCATGATCTTCAAGTGCGCAGATTAGACAACAATGTGAAACCACCCGATCTCGGCCATACTACATGTACATGTACCCCCAATATAAAGCAACAATCAACAGAGGTGTGCAGATATACCACGTGGCGGACTCACGCTCTAGGATTCCCTCTTCCGAAGCTAGCGATATCACTTCTGTGCAAGCAGACGTTAAAGCACAAGGTAGAGAGAAATAGACAGGTGTGCAGATAGCGCAGCAGAGGGAGTTGTGGCACTTAGCATCCATTTCAGGGAGGCAGACAATCAGAGTGATATCAAAATTATTATTTTTTTTTTAAATTACTGTGGTTAACTGAATTTGAATAAAAAGTTAATTTCATCGTTTTTTATATTCAAAATGTCTTCGTTTCTCACATATCTGGGTACTAGGCCCTAGATTGGAGTCTTGGGGGTATACTAACTATCGAGGACTTGGCCCTTGAAATGGTCTAAAATGTTGGACAAGACTTTTCTATTTCTTTCGTAAACAAACCACCATCTAGTAAATACATGTAGTTTGTGAAAATATAAAATAATAGAAATAAAAATAGCATATAAATCATATACGCTACCTTGTAGATTCCTGATAACCTGTACAGACATCTTCATTAGCGCCTAGACTATTAATCCTGTTTGAATATTCTGAATTCGGTAATGACCTACCGGTCACAGGGTCACAAACTGTTTGTAAATCCCCCAAATCTGATGGTTGAATGTCCACTGTTACAACGGAAGAATTGTCCGTGCCCGGTTCGTTTGTGTGTCCAGTTAAGTAGATTATCATGATTTATTTAATCCGCAGCACTAACAACAACGAAGATGATTAATAATTAACATCCAGTCTGTTCATAAATCACTACTGTTCAATATCGAGATCTACAGATATTGTAGGACTTGTTCATTACTTGTTCCAATCGCCTTTAAGAAAATCATTTGAACATTTATTTTAAAATTTTAATCAAACTTAGCAGAGCGAAAAGACTTGAGTATCATTGTTCTCACCATCTTTGTTTCAAAGATTTCTCCTAATCAAATTTTTAATATCAATATAAGTAATACTCACTAAGCTCCCCTTAATCAACAAATTGAAAAAATTGCTCCACTAAAAAAGTTCTCCCAGTTTCGATAATAAGAGTGATTTAGAAATTAAGGAGAGTGATCTGATATTTTTTTAAATTAAGGAACCAGAGAAAACCCACGAGGTTGGACAGGCGACCCTACTCCTTGTCACGTCCTAATTTAGAATTGAGAGAGAGAGAGAGAGAGAAATGGGGTTTAATGTCCACTCGACACAAACTAGGTCATTTCGGGACTAACCTATGGTTTTTAATTTTATTTACACAATATGCTTGCGCGTAGGGGTCTTTAGCAGTGGGAGGAAACCGGAGGACCCGGAGAAAACCCACGAGGTTGGACAGGCGACCCTACTCCTTGCCACGTACAACCGGGGATTCGAAACCACGACAGTCGACTCAATGACAGACTTTATGAAACAGCGCGCGCACGCTAACCATTCAGCCATCCAACCCCCCAATTTAGAATTGAACAGAGGTGGGAACCCGGACTCAAGTTTGACTTAATTCACATCAAAAATCTGATTTGCGAATAGACTTGAGATATATTTATCACGACTCAATCCGCTGTAAAAATCTTGACTTTCTGATACTTTAATCAGTGCAAAAGTCTTTTACAAATGATTATACATTAAAGGGACAATAACACTCTCGCTGGCTTGACAGCTCCAGAAAATAAATAATAGCCTTATTCTAAGTATTAGATGTTTAAGTGTCCTACTGTTGTGTAAATTATCCATTACATCCTATTTTACTTGTCCAGAGGGTTCCAAAATATTTTTAAATCCAAGTCACATGTGAAAAGGTTTACGTTAGGCTTTTCAAATCATTTAATTGAATTTTTCCAATTTTTTAAATTAGGTGTGATAAGATGAAATTTGTATCATCAATTAATTGGAATATTGTAAAATAGTACAATTTGTTGACCAGAAAGAAGATTGGGACATATTATTCAGTTACAACAAGAGTGGTATTGAGCCTTTAAACATACTTGATTAGTTTAATCATCAGGTTAGACTTTATCCAGTTATAACATAAATATTATAACTAATTCATGTAAACTAAGTCTGGAATAGAAATAATTCCCAATCAATATGTAATTATCCCATTTATGAGACTAACAGGAATATAACAGTATTAATATAACCGTATTTTCTTAATCAATATGTCGTTACTCGAGTCAAAGGATGATAATTAACCTGATGTTTTAGTGCACATTAAATATATGACACTCAATTAAAAGCATTTATTATATACTAGCAGGATACTCGGCTTCGCTCGGGGGTCATAACTCCGAAACCGGAAGTGGTAGACTAACGCCACCTGGCCTATGTTACTCCCCGGTCCGAGCTACCGGTCCGAGCTACCCCTATACCCCAAATTTCAGACTCGGGGCAGATGTAGCCGCCAACCCCGAACAGACAGACTTCGCTCGGGGGTCATAACTCCGAAACCGGAAGTGGTAGACTAACGCCACCTTGCCTATGTTACTCCCCGGTCCGAGCTACTCCTATACCCCAAATTTCAGACTCGAGGCAGACCTAGTGTAGCTGCCAACCCCGAACAGACCGGCTTCGCTGGGGGGTCATAACTATGAAACCGGAAGTGGTAGACTAACGCCACCTGGCCTATGTTACTCCCCAGTCCGAACTACCTCTATACCCTAAATTTCAGACTCGGGGCATACCTAGTGTAGCCGCCAACCCAGAACAGACAGACGGACAGACTGACGACAGTCACAAATATATATATAGATATGGCTTATTGCTGGTTGATGACATTCAACTATTGTACACCAACTGGGCTAATGAAGTTGGATTGCTGGTTTGCCGATATATTGATTTGCCGAAATGGGGTTTAACGTCCTACTGTTCTGCTCCAACTGGGCTAACGAAGACGGGAATACGTCATACAGTGTGCTTGGAGGGAAATTTTGCCCAGGCAGCCGAGCGGCACTGAAATGTTGAATGAAGACGCGCATAAGCCATACAGTGTGCTATGAGAGAAATTTTGCCCGGGCAGAGGCACTATGGCCTACTCTTGTATTGAATTCCAATTGCCAAGGCATCTTTCACATACACGCCAATGTATTCATGGGACCTCGTTTTTCGTCCCATCCGAATGACTAGACAGCTGTGCACCCCAGCACCATGTTTAGAATGATATTGCTATTGCTTTCACAATATTATGGTTTGAAAGAGATTGATTATTTTAACTCAGATGACGATCCGATACTTGAATTGATCATATTGAAGAGCATTTCAGTAGTGAATATCAAGCAATGTTTCCTCATTGATAAAATAAACTAGGGAACTAATTAACGCTTCACATCTCTTGAAAACCATAAAACGTTATTAATACCGTATATCTATTCTTAATGACCTTTTTATCCACCACAAGATGATAATAAATCCAAAATAGAACATTTAGTTCAATAAAGATGATCCTCTTTGTACTGAGTAAATTTACTTCACATAAAAGTCAAGCACCTACATGTAAAGAATGTAACATTACTAAGTAGTAATGTCTCTCCTCAATATGAAAGATGATGGCATATTTACATGTATATTTGTATTAATGGTAAATTTACTTCACATAAAAGTCAAGCACCTGGCACCTTAATACATAAGAATCCAATCAATGAATTCAGCAATCCCGAGCAGTAGACACATTTCCTCAATTAGAAAGACATTCGTTCTGATTAATAGTAAATTAAGTTCACTTAAAGTCAAGCATCTAGTACTTAAAACACAAAATCCAATGGTTGAAGTCGGCAATACTGAGCAGTAGATATATCTCCTCTTTCACTTGATCAAATAATAACTGAAGGTGTCGACAGGTAGATTAATTACATGTACATGTACCTACATGTATATGTATATACAGGTAAAGGTGAAGACAGCCAGGTAAACAGGTAAAGGTGTGTTAAACACTTATTGTTGAGTACTCTAGTCAATATTAACCCTACATGGACTAAGTCAGCGATACTGAGAGTAGATATATCTCCCCTTTTACTTGATCAAAGAATAAGGTATAGGTGTAGACGTCCAGGTAGATTAGTATACTTATATAGGTGTGTTATAACCTGAGTGTAATATGAAGTACTCTTAGTCAATATTAACCCTACTGGCGAAAGTGTATAATATATTGATATGTAAGTATACATGAAGTAAGAATGTTTAATGACACCTCCCTTTTATTACATATCTTTTATATGATTGATTGCATTAATACATGTACTAATTAAACAAGACTCAATAGTCTTCATCATCCAGACTATTGATAAGTATAACAGTGAAGTCACCTTAACTTACTTATTAAACAAGACTCAATAGTCTTCATTATCCAGATTATAAGTATAACAGTGAGGAGAGTTATTATCATGCAAAGTAACTTTAAATAGGTGTTTTTACCAAGACTTCATGTATAACAAGAAATGAATTCATTTTCATGAATAGATTTCTGCCGTACTTTAATATTTTAAAGAGAGAGAGAGAGAGAAATGGGGTTAAACATCCACTCGACATAAACTAGGTCATTTTGGGACTGACATATGGCTCAATTTTATTTCAATAATTCATTTGCGTGTAGGGGTCTTTAGCAGTGGAGGAAACCGGAGGACCCGGAGAAAAACTTATGAGGTTAGACAGGCGACCCTACTCCTTGTCACATACAACCGGGGAATCGAAACCATGCCAGTTGACTCATTGACAAACCTTATGATACAACGCGCACATGCTAACCATTCGAAAATACCCTCCCTCCCCCCCCCCCCCAACCTTAATATCTTAGACTACATCGATAAATACAATTAACTTCTAGTTTCTATGAGCATATTTTCATACAAAATAGCAGGCCTTCATGTACATGTAAGTGCCTAAACTTTTATATAACCCAATTATCAGTAATCTCTTTCACCACTTTATTCTACGTTTACCAATGGAGAGAGATGCACTGGCCAGGTGAGTAAAGCACTGGTTCACTAACCTGGAGAGCCTGTGTTCCCGCTTGTCACTGACAGTGCCTGATAGTCGTTCAGATGTGACAAAAAACCCAAGGGTCTTGGCAAAATATCCCTCATAGCACACTGCATGAACAGGCCCGGGGAAGTGGGGGCTTTAGCCCCCCCAATCATTTGGCCGCAAGTACTCTTTTCTCCAGGTTATTGCGGCCCCTGGACCCACGCCTATAAGGACCTAGGATGGAAGCCCCCCGAATCAAGAATTGCTTCCGCTGGCCCTGATGACGTATGCCTGTCTTTAAGAACGACATTCAACCCCATTTCCTTTATTTTCACCAATGGGTCTACATTACTTTTGGATGAATATATATTGAGTTCCTGGTTAACAATTCTCATTGTATCATAATCTACATGAAAGGTATTATTTTCTAAAATAAAAATATGCAACAAAAAAAAAACCCACAAAACAACTGCAAACATGTCAATTAAATTAACTTTAAAATAAATCAAATTAACTTTAAAATCAATCAAATTAACTGAAAAACAATCAAATTAATTAAAATAAATCAAATTAATTAAAATAAATCAAATTAATTAAAGTAAATCAAATCAATTAAAGTAAATCAAATCAATTAAAATATATAATAACCTTATAAGGACCATTGTCGATCGTGATTTGAAACCATTTTAAAACACATTTATGTTCTATGTAAAATTCCAATACGAAATAAAAACAAAGCATAAATCTGACTTTATTGAACCTATAATCTACTTTTATCTACACATTGTTCTTATATTAATTTATTATACCTACCAAAACACTCAATACAAATATCATGATATATTAACCAATCAAAACACTCGATATACATACATTCTAGATAATGAGTCACCACCTACAACATGTGAAGGCTTACATATATACATGTGTTGATTACATCTGACATGACAACTCAATCCAACATATGTCGGCATATGACGTCAATATATATATATCTAGATTCATTTACTTGTAATAACAAAATCCAATACCATAACCACAACATATTTTATATTCTAGCCCAGAAGGGATATTCAGTATCATTAAATATTGATGACTCATTTATTTATGAACTTATTTACATTTTGTGGATTTTTTTTCGGTCAATAATTAGATTAAGTAGGTCTAATACAACCACAAACAGATCAGCAGTAAATATCTTCAGGTGTGGTTTCCACTTGTCAGTGATGCAGGACGAAGGGCCTGACAAGGACAGCTGTCTAGTCATTCGGATGAGACGAAAAACCGAGGTCCCGTGTACACATTGGCGTGCACGTAAAAGATACCTTGACAGTTGGATTTTGATATAAGAGTAGGCTGTAGTGCCGTTGTCCGGGCAATATTTTCCCTCATAGCACACTGTATGGCATATGCCTGTCTTCATTAGCTCAGTTCGGAGCAAACCAGAAGGACGTTAAACCACATTTCATTTCAGTAAATATTTGCTTGGCTGCTATCACTGAAATGGATGACAATGGGGCGAGTAGATTTTTCAATCAATAATAACAAATCCCTATTTGTAATGTATTAGTTAGTTAATATAATAATAATATACATGTACATGAAACCACAAGAGGACAGTCATAGGCTCTCAGGTGTGATTAAATTTTCTTCCACAGAACGTTTGTGAACAACTACTTCGATGTATAATTAAAGTGTTTTGATGATATCTGTCAATCAAATGTAATTCAATATTCAATCAATCTATCAGGTAGATCTATTGCCATGTACATCAAGGTGAGAGAGGTCTATTGTTTAGACAGGTAAATCAAGGTGAGAGATATACACATGTGTTTGATAGAGGACAGGTGAGAGATATTTGATCTATTGATTAAAGATCCAGAGAGTTTTTCTTTCCATTAATGGCTTTTGTTGTGTAACTTTAAAACTATCAGGAATCGATGTCTATTCAACCAATTGATATATATTAACATCTGATTATTGCTAGAATATATTTCAATTTTCCACAAGATGCATATGGTTTTGTTCAGTCATCCAGTCCGGCTAATTAGAGAGAGAGAGAGAGAGAGAGAGAGAAAGAGATGGGGTTCAACGTCCACTTGACACAAACTAGGTCATTTTGGGATTAACACATGGTTCAATTTTATTTAAATAATTCGCTAGCATGTAGGGGTCTTTACCACCCCCCACCCCTTATTACAGACAAACTAAAAAGTTTAACATCCACTTGACACAAACTAGTTCATTTTGGGACTAACACATAGTTCAATTTTATTTCAATAATTCGCTTGCGCGTAGGGGTCTTTAGTCCCCACCCCCACCCTCTAATTAAAGACAAACTAATAAGTAAGATAGTTAAACCATTTGTGGATGAAACTCATCAGTGCAACTATGGTTTGACCGCCTTAATCTATATAAGCTTGGGGGGTTGGATGGCCGAACGGTTAGCACATGCATGCTGTATCATAAGGCCTGTCATTGAGTCAACTGGCGTGGTTTCGAATCCCCGGTTGTACGTGACAAGGGGTAGGGTCGCCTGTCCAACCTTGTGGGTTTTCTCCGGGTCCTCCGGTTTCCCCCCACTGCTAAAGACCCCTGCATGCAAGCGAATTATTGAAATAAAATTGAACCATGTGTTAGTCCGGAAATGACGTAGTTTGTGTTGAGTGGACGTTAAACCCCATTTCTCTCTCTCTCTCTAAACCATTTGTGGCTGAAACTCATCAGTGCAACTATGGTTTGATCGCCTTAATCTATATAAGCTTATAATAATCATCACCTTTTTCATCCAGACTGATTGAAAAGGAGATAGAAAGCTGGTTATGTGTGAAATAGCTTTATTTGATATCGTAGACAAGCTGGTTAACGAAGACTGTCCGGTCACTGAACCTTGGTTATCCAGAAGGAGAATATGTGACTGCAGATTATATACAAAGAACTGGAACTATAATTGGTAGATAATTATCAGCGGTCAGTGACAGGACAATCTGTATTTACGAACGATAACATCATGTGGATAACACCCATAAATGTTGGAGGGGTGGATGGCCGAATGGTTAGTACGTGTACGTTACATCGTAAGGTCTGTCATTGAGTCAACTGGCATTTTTTCAAACCCCTGGTTGTACAGAACCTCATGGGATTTCTCCAGGTCCTCTGGTTTCCTCCCACAAATAAAGAATCTCATGCACAAGTGAATTGTTGAAATAAAATTGAACCATATGTTAGTCCCAAAATGATCTAGTTTGTGTCAAGTGGACGTTATATCCCATCTCTCTCTCTCTCCTATGAATGTCATACTGTCAGAAGTCTTGGTGGTTCAATTGTGCAAAAAAAACCCTCAAAAAACAGAACAATATTAGGAGTTGTAGCTGGGCGTTTAACGTCTGTTGCCATAATACTGATATTGTAGACAAAAAGAAGTAGAAACTTGCTCCTTTCTTTCTATTTGCAGGCCAATTTCCATGGATTGGTTTAGTGTGAGTTTCTTCCCTTTATTTACAAAACAGAGAGAGACGCGAGACTTTATGATACAGAGCTAACCATTCGGCCATCCAACACCCCGAAAAAAATACATGGGGGCAGTTACATGTTTCACTCTCCCTGGAAATGGATGTTAAAAAGTCAGAACGAGTGTCTATAAAATAAAAAGAAATGGGGTTTAATGTCCTACTGTTGTGCTCCGAACTGGGCTAATGAAGACAGGCTTACACCATACAGTGTGCACTACGGCCTACTCTTATATCGAATTCCAACTTTCAAGGGATATTTTACGTGCATGCCAATAAGTACACTGGACCTTGGTTTTTCGTGCCATCCGAAAGACTAGACAGCTGTCCTTCTCAGGCCCTCTGTCCTGCATCACTGACAAGGGAGAACCACGCCGGAAAATCTTGATGAACTTTCTAAGCCAATGCAGGGATTGAACACGCGACCTCCAGGCTAGCGAGCCAGCGTCTTACCCACTTAGCCCCCGTGACCCCTGCAAGGTTTATAAAGTACATGTATAAATGTATGCAAAATCTCTATAGATCACTTTTAACAATTGACTTTGAACTACATAAATCTATGCAATACATGTATATATCAATCAAAAATCAACAAATACGTAAAATCTTACCATATTTGATGTACCACCTTATTTTAAAAGTATTAAAATATTTAGAGAATAAATCAGGACTTCATCTGTTGTCAAGTCAAGTCAAGATAAAGTCTCAAGGGATTAAAATCTACTTTAAAAAAGTAAAAGTAGAGAAGGAAATGAGTGGAATGTTGGGTAATGTCATGTTTCGTCAATAGCAACACTATGACAGGTAGGGGATTAGAAGGAAGTGTACCAGTCTATATAGTATATAACACACGTGTCATATTCATATACTGTACTGCATATACATGTTACTTACATGCAAATTTAGATTTTTAAGCTATACACAATAAACATATTGGTCCCAACAATAAGTGATCCATGTCATAAATTGACTTATGGTCATCTTTTACATCATCATCTCCAAGGTCAACGTCATATTCGTATACACATGTATACACTTATATATCTAAACTTAGACTTTAAAGCTATTTAAACATACATAATGCAAGAGCTAAATCTGTCTAATTGGTTTAATTTTATTTCAATAATTCACTTGCGCGTAGGGGTCTTTAACAGTGGGAGGAAACCGTACGAACCGGAGAAAACCCACGAGGTTGAACAGGTGACCCTACTCCTTGTCATGTACAACCGGGGATCTCGGTTCAGAGTAGATCAATTTGCCTGAAATTTTGTAAACTTTCCCTTTACATGATCTAGTTTTTAACTGTTATAGCGAGAACTGCCGACTCTTTACCTAATCTTCCATAATGCGCCTTTAATGATCTATCAATAATGTAAGAAATTGTCTTATTCTGATCATCTAAGTAGTACCCATGCCACAAGCCAAGGGACGATATTCTGAGACTAAAACCTTTGTAAGTCATTTGTTTTCTGGATTTTATTTCTGTACCAAGAGCAGCCTAGCTCCAACAACTAATGATTAAAAAAGGTTGATATTCAAGCCGAAAACTAACTATCGCAAGTCCTTTATTTAACTCCTTCATGGCGATACAAAGATACGGTGACAACCAATATATCCTATATCCTCCAGACATACGATAAACACCTTTAATAATAGTAAAATTTGATCAATAAATTTATCTCGCTGTCTGGTGCTGGGTGCAGAACAGTAGGACGTTACACTGAATTTCATTTTGGTTGTGATTTACTTGACAAATTCTGGGTGTTCCTCTGCAATTTCTACAAATTAATACATGTAGCATTTTTTTTTTGTTGAGAATTATGTATATTTGTTCACATTGGCGTACACGTAAAAGATCCCTTGACAATTGGAAATCGATATAAGAGTAGGACGTTGTCCTGCTGTCCAGGCAAATTTCCCTCATAGCATACTGTATGGCGTATGCTCGTCTTCATTAGCTCAGTTTGGAACAGAACAGTAGGACGTTAAACCCCCCTTTTCATTTCATTGTTCACATTGATTTCATGTTTGAACTAATTTAAAGAATAGTGTTTATTGCAAGAAAATACTACATGTAACGTAGCCACTATAATAAAGCAAAAAGAGAAGTCATATAATTCTATCAAAAGATGCACTCTCACCCCTAACATCCTCCTAAAATAAACTACTTTTATAATATAGCAAAGATGAAGGTCAAATGTCTTTCTCGTGAGTAGTAATACGCCTGGAAGATATTGAGATAGACTAACAGAGTGATTGATTAATTCT
Organism: Patella vulgata; assembly: GCF_932274485.2. NCBI lineage: Eukaryota > Metazoa > Mollusca > Gastropoda > Patellidae > Patella > Patella vulgata. The sequence goes on along the minus strand of NC_065880.2, from coordinate 10,261,918 downwards.
ACACTAGGGACTAATCACCTCTACCGGAGGTGAATAGTACCACTCAACCTATTTTACACTATTTAACGAGTTCCTGTATCCAATCACAGACTGATAAGACAGTCAATAACAGAAAACGGAATGAATTGTAAAGGGGTTTAACGTCACATCTTCCTGTGCCAACTAGACTAATGATAACAGGTCAATAACAGATTGGCATTTATAGTAAGTGCAGGAAGACTGCACTGAACACAATCAAACCCCATTAGACAAACCTGTGGACAATGGGACACACGAAGTACACAGACATTGCAACAAATAAACAACAACCATCAAGATAAATTCAATCATTCTAAAATAGATTTATTCAATTTTCTTTTCCTGTAATAAGTTAGTCAAATAAGAGTTATTTCCCTTTATCCTTCAGGAGTCTTGATCAAGTACATGTATTTATTTCAATGTATCATCTTCCATACATGTATAGACCTAGGCTACATAAAATATGAATTTGTTTTGGAAGTATAAGAACCTGTGACAGTTCGAATTTGATACAAGAGTAGGCTGTACCACCGCTCGGGCAAAGTTTCCCTTCTAGCACACTGCATAGCGTACGCCTATATATCTTCATAACTCAAGTTGGTGCAAAAAAAGTAGGACTCTAAACCCCATTTTCTTTTATTAATATAACGTTCACATCTACTTTTTTTCTACGTTTCAATTATTTTTAATCTTTCCAAGTTATTCAACATAACATTTTAAATCTCATGTACATGAAAATCTCAATGTCCTTCTTTCAGTAACAACAAGTTTTCATTTCCTTCGTAAATTTATTCAAAATGTTTTTTTTTAACATCAAACAAAAGAGCATTATGCGAATCGGCCATTTAAAATCCAGATGAACAAACGATTCAAAAAGCTTAAACAATACAGATTTTTCTTTGTTTGTTTCCGTCATTTTTCTTCGATCCTAACCTTGTACAAACCCAACATTCTTTGACACCTAACTTCGCGTAATCCTACAAAGAAACGCCACACACTGTACAAGTATCTCTGTCCTTGTTTAATGTCAGCGCAGCTAAAACCACCCTCAGTGCACAAACACAAACAATGTGCAGTCCTCGTCATTAAGCTGGTCTTTGTGTAGAGAAGATTTGTTCAGGACACCCAAAATAAACTTGGATATGAAAAGAGATTAGATGAGCTAAAAACATAACAAAATTGAAAAGTTATTTAAAGGAGCTAAATCGCTAATATCTGGGACCTAGAAATTGTCACAAATGGGTCGCAATGCATAAAATAATGTAATATGTATGTGTATAAACTGATTTATAGTTTCCGTTTTTTAATCTAATTTCAAATCAGTTATGTTCGCCAAAATACGCCAGGAGTCTCAATCGAATGGCAATCTCTGGTTATATGTCATGCCTCGCTCTTTGACTTCCTGGCACTGAAATGCATTTATGGTACATAGATTCGTGTACCAATGGTAAAATGTTAATTTGTCTTAATATCAGAAGCCCATCTTTTCCCGGTAAGATCACAACATCAATGTTGATTTGAATTGACAAATAATTTGTGTATTCAATGTTGACGATTTTAGATGATATTGAGTTAGAGACTTAGATACTTAAATGATGATAAGACAGAAAAATTGGGGTTTTATGCAGTCACGATCCCGATTCATAACCAGGTCAATATTTACAAAGAAAAAACAATTAACAATAGGATAAATGAATAATTGATATTTTTAGACCTTCAGGGCCCTTATTCACGAAAACTTAAGCTAAGATACAATCGAAATTTTAAGAAATACTGCAATTCGATTGGCTGACCAATATGCAAATTGGATATACGCAAATTGATTTTACTGGTCAGCCAATCGAATTGCAGTATTTCTTAAAATTTCGATTGTATCTTAGTTTAAGTTTTCGTGAATAAGGGCCCCGATGTCGAAGAAATAAAACTTTTTTTTATATCAAGATACTGATGTGGTCAAAATAAGGATCAAAACAGTTTAAGATAACGTGTGACCTGGATAATTAAAAGTGACAGGTTACTTACTGAAGTGACAAAAAAATATAAAATAAAGAATTGTGATACATCAATTCAGTGTCTTGTGATTCAGTATGTGTATCGTGAGGTGAATTGCGATACATCGATTCAACGATATACCGTGCCAGAACTAGTTTTATGTCCACGAAACAAATTGAAATGAGGTTTAACATTTTCCTTTCCTGCTCCATTTCAGAGACAAAAGAGAGAAATGGGGTTTAACGTCCACTCGACACAAACTAGGTCATTTCGGGACTAACATATGGCTTAATTTTATTTACATAATTCGCTTGAGCGTAGGGGTCTTTAGTAGTGGGAGGAAACCGGATGCTCCATTTCAACTTGTGAATACAGGCATATAGTATGCAGTGTGTTACGAGGAAAATTTGGCCCTGAAATGAAATGAAGTTTAAGTTTGTTTTACGTTTTTGTACCAACGTGGGCTTATGAATACGTGCATGTATACACCATGACAAGGACTTGCCTGCTCAACCCCATGGGTTTTCTTCGGCTCAGCCACCGATTTTTCCTTATAGCTTAAGAATACCGTGTGCAAGCATATTACTGAAATTAAATTGCACCAAATGTGCACCAAAATGACCTAGTTTGTGTCCAGTGGATGTATCTTTCTCGTCTTTTATTACAGTACAATTACAGTACAATCTGTATTCAGCGGTGACTCAAGGGAATTATCCAAACTCACCTCTTAATAAAATCTCAGTGTTTGTTTAGCGCTGATATCAAGTAAAATTTGATGCATGGAAGCATCCTGAGCAAACATCAATATACATTAGTCAATTTGTCTGTCACCAAAACTTGCTATTGGAACGAAAATCCCTTGCTTCAAATCTGTGATATGAATTCTTTAGTCATTCGACCTTTGTTTTGATTTCGATAATATTTATTCCATGTTTTAAAGTCACGTAAAGACTGGTTGCTGTTGGTTTTTATTAATAAATAACATTATTACTAGGCCCACTTTAAAGGGGCATTAGGTAAGATTACTAGAGTTGACAGTTCTCGATATACATGTAGTAGTTAAAAAAAAATAGATAACGTAAATAGATTATGCTGAAAATTTCAGTCAAATTGCTCCACTCCAAACCGAAATATTAGCTTTTGAATTTTGGGCTAGCCTTGATCGTCATTACTAAAGTCAGTACGATAAAAAAACAAAGTCTTGATTATCCATTTTTATGTTTTATGTTTAATGTATTCCAATCCGCTAAATATCGCAGGCTAGCGATGACATCGAGAGTTCATTATGGTCTGGGTAAGTTAATTAATGTCTAATTAATAATTTAAATAACAGGCAGATTTAGCTCTTGCATAATGTATGTTTAACTACACAAGAACCGGTGTCAATTGAATAGTTATAAAGGGTATATTTTGATGTGGAGGATGAATTACATGTAAAATAATTATAATACTTAATAGTATCGAATAAAACTGTTTTCTATTGCTACAAGTACAAGTACCTCTCTCAATAAAATAAGCCTTCATATTGGGGTAAACAGTTTCTATTGAAATAGTTTGTATCAGTCAGTGTAAATTATTAATTAACAATAAATGGGTAATTTTAATGGTTTATATGTAGAAAATGATCTATAGAATTAACTCCAGATAAGGCAGACAGTTTTCATTGCAAATTAAATAACTGTATAAAATAGGTATATTTGATTGATATATAAAATGTACTTGAGGTAATATTTATTATTGGTGTAAAAACGGGGGGGTTGGATGGCCGAAGGGTTAACATGTGTGCGCTGCATCACAAGGTCTGTCATCGAGTCAACTGGTGTGGTTTTGATTCCCTGGTTGTACATGTCAAGGCGAAGGGATTGCCTGTCCAACCTCTTGGGTTTTCTCCGGGTCCTGCGGTTTCCTCTCACTGCTAAAGACCCCTACACGCAATCGAATTGTTGAAATAAAATTGAACCATGTGTTGGTCCCGAAATGACCTAGTTTGTGTTGAGGGAAGTGGATGTTAAATTCTCTCTCTCTCTCTCTCTCTCTTCTCTCTCTCTCAAAAATATCTTTGCGATATTTTGTATATATATACCACTGTTAAATAACTGTAAATGGTATATTTACATGTTTTATGTGTAAAGGATGATCTATTAAGTAAACTCCAGGTAAAAAGTTTTGAAAAAGAACTCTTTATGTGCGCAGTAATAAATATGGATTCATTTCCCACTGGAAATTGATTAATACTGGAGAATGTATGGAAGTTATTAGACAATCTGAGAACGGCCACCACAGGGACTAGGACTTTTAACGATCCTATGTTATTGTTGACAAGACTGACGCCAAATCGACCCACATTACTGCCTTTTCAACCTTCACTGTACATCTGTGTTTGTTGATGCTCAATTTCTGTCTTGTTAATCTTGTCTAAATAAGTCTGGTCGTCCATGTGTACCGTAAGATCAACAGAGGTATTTGCCAAACTAGGTAAATAAGATAAAAAATAGTATTTTATGGATCGACAATGAAGGAAGAGAAAGTTGTAAGTAAAGCTATGTGGGTTTATTTTCGTATCTTGTTTATAAATAAATCACCTGTGACACTCATGTACCTTTAAAAACAGGTTTAATCACCGCTTCTCTTTTTTTGGTTCTAATTTTAGCTCCCTGAGATATATGTACTTAGAATTAGTGGTTTTTGTTTGTAAAAACAATATATTAAATAAAAAAATCTACCAATGTTTACTGATTATTATAACCTGTATTTTATTTTCTTTGAATTTCACGTATTTTTTTTACAGCTTTTTAAACATACATTATGCAAGAGCTAAATCTGCCTATTGCAGGCCTTTCTTTAGGCCTGAAATGTTATATAAACTATTAATTAGATATTTATTAACAAAACAAGACCATAATTAACTCTGGCTGGCATAGATACTCAGGATTTTAACTAGATTAGAACGATTCGCCATTTAACGATTTAAGGCCATGTCTCGAATATACTAGTGCCCTGGTTACCACAATGCACACTTCTTGTCAAAAGTACAAACAGCGACAACTTGGCTCAGAATAAGGTAATTTGAATGAAATTTTCAATATTTTCATTTTACATTATCTATTTTTGAGCTATTATAGCAAGAACGGTCAGCTCTTTCTCTAAATCTTACATAATGTGCCTTTAAAGAAAACTGTTTTCCCTCCAAACTACATGTATTTGTGGGGGGGGGGGGGTGCTGAAAGGTTAGCGTTGCACCAGGAATCATAAAGTCTGTCATTGAGTCAACTGGCATGGTTTCGTTTCCCCGGTTGTTAGTGACAAGGAATAGGATTGCCTGTCCAACCTCATGGGTTTTCTCCGGGTCCTCTGGTTTCCTCCCACTGCTAAAGACCCTTACGCGCAAGCGAATTATTGAAATAAAATTAAACCATATGTTAGTTCAGAAATTACCTAATTTGTGTCGAGTGGATGTAAAACCCAATTTCTCTCTCGCTCTAAACTATTACTATATATACAATCCTTTAAACATTTAGAACATCTTAATAGACTGGATATTTACAGTTAATCTACAGTGGTAGAAAAATTATATATTTACATATGAAGTATGTTTATAATTATTTACCGACACCTGTCAACAGACTTCCTCCTCATCATCTGTTCCATCTATAAACACACACAACCTCATCACTAACCCTAGGTTTCAATACACACAATGTGTGAAATATGAAGATATGTCCCCAGGCTGATGTAAACAGTAAACAGCCATATAAACAACAAATATATCACAATTTTATATAGAATACAAGTTAATTACTGTTTAAATACAATGTAGATTTGTGACCTGTGTATATTCCAGTTTAATTACTGTTATATTGTGACCTGTATATCCCACTTCAATTACTAAATGCCATTGAAACAATAAAGAACCTTCAGATTCATGCAAGTTATTTAGATCTATCTACCTGTGTGTGTTACAATTACATTTTAGTAAAGTATTTTGGATATGTGCTCTTGAAAGTTTCAAATATGAAATGAATTCGGGTTGAACGTTTCATCTTTCCACACCAACCGGGCTGGGCTAATATACATGTAGTATGTGACGAGGTCTGGGTTAATGTAATATGTGATGAGGCCTGGGCTAATGTAGTATGCGATGAGGCCTGGGCTAGTGTAGTATGCGACGAGGGCAGGGCTAATGTAGTATGCGACCAGGCCTGGGCTAATTTAGTATGCAACAAGGGCAGGGTTAATGTTGTATGTGACGAGGGCTGGGTTAATGTTGTATGCGACGAGGGCTGGGTTAGTGTTGTATGCGACGAGGCCTGGGATAATGCAGTATGCGATGAGCGGTGGGCTAATGCAGTATGTGAAGAGGGATATTTTGCCCAAACAGCGGCACTATGTATTATTCTTATTTCAATTTAGAACCATCAGAAGATATAAACATGATAGATGCATTTTCAATACAAGGCCCTCACCACATCCTGCATCACTGACAAGGGGAAACCATGTTGGAAAATCTTATCAAGCCCAGATCCTACCAGCTACTGTACACGTGGCCGCATACACCCCCAGCGACCGTGCCGCCACCCATGCTGGAAACTCAAATCGAACCTGGATCCTTTTGGTTTTTAAGCCAGTTCCATACTCTCTGAACCACTGTGGGCCCCCTGACGGTAACTCAGTTACAGTAATTGATACTAGTGTGGACTGTAAAGACTTGTTTAGTTCACCTGTTTGATGACGAACTGAATTACCTCCCTTTTATCATGTGTACTCAATCTGCAGTAAGTTTATTTAGTATCTGACCTTTAACCACATCCAGCGTAAAATAACATTTGCCCTTCATAGTATAAATGTTTGTACACCATGTGGAAAATAGTTATTGCTGCTTGATATACAAGTATTGGAGTGGAATTACGGAGATCCACGTCACAGCAGCACAATACTTTGGTTATTTTGAGACTAACGCATGGTTCAATGTTTTCTATCTACGGTCACATGTGAATAGGGATGCAAGAGAGAGAAATGGGGCTTAAGGTCCACTCGATACAAACTAGGTCATTTCGGGACTAACACATGGTTCAATTTTATTTCAATAATTCGCTGGGGCGTAGGGGACTTTAGAAGTGGGAGGAAACTGGAGGACCCAGGGAAAACCCACGAGGTTGGACAGGCAACTCTACTCCTTGTAACGCACAACCAGGGATCGAAACCAATGCAGTTGACTCAATGACAGACCTTATGATGCAGCACGCGAACACTAACCAATCGGCCACCCAACGCTCTTAATAAATATACATAAAGTAGATGCCAAACAAGAAAATTAAACCTAATAGAGTTAGTTGCTGGCACAATTTTGACATTTAAAGAAAATAAATGTTTTGATTGTCTTATAACTTTTATTGTATTACAGAAAGGCGTCAGTGCATCAGTTTCTCTGTACTAATATAATTTAGGGACCAGTACATTAACTATCTCAGACAGACTTTACAAACAATGACAAACAACACAGCAATCCTAGAACAAAATCTGCTGAAATTACTTTCTGCGGTGAGAGCTATTCGACAACGACAGTTTTTGTAAATGGATTCCACGAAAATAAATCACAATATTCGACTGAATCAATGTCAATATTTTATCCTAATGGAAACAAATTTCATGGGGCAATCCATTAAAGCCAGTGTATGACGGAGATGGCTGGCTTCTCTCGAGTTAAAGGTGTAACTCTGACGTGTCTAACTCTTAACAGATTCTAATGCACAGAGTGTCAAATTTTACCATGAGTCATTCAGTAGCAAGATTTTAACAGATTTCCTTGTAAGTTTGTTTGGGTTTTTTTTTTTTGCAGGACCTAGAGTACATCTGTAGAACTGAATTGATAGCATCGTACATCAACCATGATGTGATACAGTAGCGTGGTTTATAATATTATATAGAACATCTGCAGGAGTCTAGATTCCCCATCAGTCATGAGTCACAACAATACCAAAATAAACAATACAATCCCCTTATTATTTACACTAACAATACATCTATTATATGCCTACTTTAATCAGGTTTCGGAGCCACAGTGGCTAGGTGGGTTAGACGCTGGCTCGCTAGCCTGGAGGTCGGGTGTTCGATCCCTGCATTGGCCGAGAAAGTTCATCAGGATTTTCCGACGTGGTTTCCCCTTGTCAGTGGTGTAGAACGGAGGGCCTGACAAGGACAGCTGTCTAGTCTTTCGGATAATACGAAAAACGGAGGTCCCGTGTATATATTGGAATGCACGTAAAAGATCCCTTGGCAGTTGGAAATCGATATAAGAGTAGGCGATAGTGCTGCTGCCCGGGCAAAATTTCCCTCATAGCACACTGTATGGTGTATGCCTGTCTTCATTAGCCCAGTATAGGAGCAGAACAGTAGGACGTTAAACCCCATTTCATTTCATTTCTGTTTTATCAGGTTTCCCCTGGTTCTCCGGTCTCTTTTAAAAAGCCTGAGGCTGAGGCTCTGCTAATTTGGGTCCAATTGACACAAATCTTTAGAACCATATCGCATCGAATAACATACATAGATGTTTGATATGATGTCACAATTTCAAGATGGTGTAACACACGGTTCCTGAATTACATATTTCAAAGTACACTTGTCCACTGAATTAGTCTTGTCGTCACCTCAGGTGATTGGACGTTAAACCATTTATATGATCTTATCTACTTATTGGTCACTGTTCTAGAGACTTCTTTCAAAATGTCAGAGGGATGAGAGATGAAGGACCCAGAGAAAACCCACGAGGTTGGACAGGTGATCCTATTCCTTGTCACATACAAACAGGGAATAGAAACCATGCCATTTGACTCAATATTCAGCCACCCAACAACCCCAGAGTGATGAAATATGCTTCCTTAAATAAAATTTCATGACTAAAAAAAAAAAAATTTCACTAGGGTTGGCTTAGTTTAATTAAATACTTGAATTGAAACATGTTGATGAAGCCAGGTAGAGTTCAGGTAAATCTCAATTAAATAATGTGGTAAAACAGGATTTATACAAACTTTCTTCAGACATGTTAAATTTACTTACAAATGGTTTAAATAGTTGAAATATTCTCTCGTTAACCTGCACCTCATTTCTTACCTGTATCTCATTCTTACCTGTATATTATCTTGTATTTAATGAAAGTAAAATAAAATGAAATGGGGTTAGCATCTCAATTGAGAGAGAGAGAGAGAGAAATGGGGTTTAACGTCCACTCGACACAAACTAGGTCATTTCGGGACTAACATATGGTTTAATTTTATTTCAATAATTCGTTGCGCGTAGGGGTCTTTAGCTGTGGGAGGAAACCAGAGGACCCGGAGAAAACCCACGAGGTTGGACAGGCGACCCTACTCCTTGCCACGTACAACCGGGGATTCGAAACCACGCCAGTCGACTCAATGACAGACTGTATGATACAGCGCGTGCACGCTAACCATTCAGCCATCCAACCCCCCCATCTCAATTGATCTGCATCAACCAGACTGATGAAATTGGGTTTAACATCCTACTGTTCTGCTCTGACTGGGCTAATGAAGACCGGTATATATGCCATATACTATAGTGCGCTATGAGGGAAATTTTGCCCGGACAGCGGCACTATGATCCACTTTTTTATCGAATTCCAACTACCAATGGATCTTTTACATGCATGTCAATGTGTACACGGGACCTCTGTTTTTTGTCCCATCTGAACGGCTAGACAGTTGTCCTTGTCAGAACCTCTGTCCTGCACCACTGACAAGGGGAAACCATGTTGGAAAATCCCGATGAATTTGCTCGGCCAACACTGGGAGTGAACCCACGACCTCCAGACTAGCGAGCCAGCATCTTACTTACCCACTCAGCCACAGGAGCTCCTCGAAACTGACAAATGTATGTCATGCGGTGTACGAAAAAGGAGGGAAATTTAGAACAAACAGTAGTGTGTGGCATTTTTAAACTGCCAAGGGTTCTTGTATGTGCATTATAACATGTACCCAGGACCTTGGTTGATTGTATTATTGATCGTATAAATATCTCTTGTTAAATCCCAGACCTCATTCATAATGTTTGTAATGAAATAAAATAGGGTTTAACATCCTACTGATCAGTTAGTGAAGACAGGCATATGACATGTATGTAATGAGGTGTGAGGGGAAATCTTGCCTGAATAGCCTTCTTTCCACCATGTACATCTACTTTTGGTCAAATTTCAGCTACATGTACCAAGGGTTTGCCACTGGAGGTGGAGCTAAGTTTTTTGGCCCGGAAGTGAGTTGAATTTTTTGTCCCAGAGGTGAGCTCAGTTTTTTATCCCAAAAGTGAGTTCAGTTTTTTGTTCCAAAAGTGAGTTCAGTTTTTTGTCCCAGAATTGATTTCAATTTTTTTTTGTCCCAAAAGTGAGCTCAGTTTTTTTGTCCCAGAATTGAGTTCAGTTTTTGGTTTCAGAAGTGAGTTCAGATTTTTGTCCCAGAAGTGAGTTCAGTTTTTTGTCCCAGAAGTGGGTTCAATTTTTTGTACCAGAAGTGAGTTCAGTTTTTGCATTCCGATTCTGCCACCCAGTATGATTTGTGTTTATTTGTGTAAATTGACCACCAAGACTGAATGAAGTAGAGGGCGAGTTAACAAGTGAAATATGAACAGCATGATGCCAGACATCAATTGGCTATCACTGTTTGTAGTTAATCAAAAACTTCTCTTTATACTCTGGTTCTTCATTAGATAAAGGAGCCACCCTGGCTTATAACGTGTGACCCTGGCTTGCTAACCGAGAAAAATAAGAAAAACTCCATTTTTGGAAAATGTGCATTTTCATTGGTAATTTGTAAGCAAAGGTCTTGTATTCGGCACAATCAAATTCAATTTTCTGGGATATTTTGTTTAAATATGAAGAGAGAAAGAGAGAGAGAGAGAGATGGGGTTTAACTTCAACTTGACACAAACATATGGTTCAATTTTATTTCAATAATTTGCTTGTGCGTAGGGGTCTTTAGCAGTGGGAGGAAACAGGAAGACCGGAGAAACATACAAGGTTGGACAGGCGACCCTACTCCTTGTCACGTACAACCGGTAAATTGAAACCATGCCAGTTGACTCAATGACAGCCCTTTTGATATAAATTCAAAGATTTTTATTTTATTATATGATGGTTTCAAAGAGTACATTCCCCCGCCCCGTGTGAATTTGTAGAGAGAGAGAGAAATGGGGTTTAACACCCACTCGACACAGACTAGGTCATTACAGGACTAACATATAGTTTCATTTTATTTTGATAAATCGCTTGCGCGTATGGTTCTTTAGCAGTGGGAGGAAACCAGAGGACTCTGAGAAAACCCACGAGGTTGGACAGGCAACCCTACTCCTTGTCAGTGTGAATTTGTAAGTTAGTGAGTTATATTACTGTTAGTAATAAATAACATACATGTACTAATAGTGGTACTGGTATTATTGTTCGTAATAGATAACATGATTCTACAGTTTACAACATTGAACTAAGATCAATTTTCATGTTCTCCTGGTACAAACCTGACATCTACTGGAATATGATCCTATCCCTAGTTTATAACTGTCAGTTGAGATTTATTTCTATCACATGTTTAACCAATTCAACTCTGTCTAGAACCTTGTTGGTTTCCAGTCATCTTTGTCAAGCTGCAGTTATAAACTGTTGATTCCAATGACAAGTAAACTTTTCTACTATTCTTATAAACTTGTAACAGTAAATCTCTTTGATCTTTGGGGTATATTCTATTCCCGGAATATCTTGCGGTCTGAAAGTCGGGGACGGCTTTGGATATATACAGGGAAATTTGGGGTTATTCTTCTGAAAGTTTTTCTTTACACCTGTACCGGGTTATTTTCTTCTCAGTCTTTCTTTCCCCAGCATAACCTCAGTCTCCTGCTTTATCCTACACCTAACCAACAAGGCTATTGAACAGCATACAGATGTACCTCATATAGTGTGCTATGAGGGAAATAATGCTTGGACAGCAATTCCAACTTTCAAGGGTTTTATTTACAGACACCCTACATGGCCATTGCTAGTCTAATAGAATAACAGAATACGACTCTACAGCAAGTCTATGACTTGTGTTGCCTGTAATGACCTAGTGAGGAGGCCTCAGGTAATGGAAAAATTACAACTGACCAGAATGATCAGTTTCAGATTCCTATTACGACTGACAGATTGACATCCAATGTCTGTTACAAATGGTGACGACTCTGTGAGGCCTGTTACCAGGGCCCCTGTAATGACAAAGATTATTGACAATGTACGAGGGCCCTGTGAATGTCTGGACCCACATCATTACAAAGTTTATGAACAGTGTGTGATGGCCTCGTGACCATGGCCTACCCAAGGACATTTGAAGCTAACACTTTTAATGATACAATTTCTTTAGATTGACGTTCAACATCTGCTACCTTAGAAGTGATTCCACAAACTGGGTTTTTAAATCTGAACACCTTTTCTTTTACACCCACAGACTTCATTGACAGGTCAATAAACTCTGACTTATTGTTGAAGTGAAGATGAAAGTCAAGATATACTGCGTAGAGTAGCCATACAAACACACCGCTATACAACATAATATTGACACAAGAACAGCCCATACTTGGTTTGATGTGGCTTCATTTACAAATACTGACAACTGACCAAACTCTTAAAATCAACAACCAGACAGAATTCAAGCTTAATTTGTATATTTCAACTATTTATATGAACTCTGTGTCAACTTTCAACAATGACTCGCCTTTGAAAATCAGCAGACACCAATTCTTGTTTCAGTTTTAATTCTAAACCAGTAAAAAGAAATGTCAGGTTAAGAGAGAGAGAAAGAAAGAAATGGGGTTTAACGTCCACTCGACACAAACTAGGTCATTTCGGCACTAACATGGTCTCATTTTATTTCAATAATTTGCTTGTGCGTAGGGTCTTTAGCAGTGTTAGGAAACCGGACGACCCAGAGAAAACCTACGAGGTTGGACAGGCGACCTTACTCCTTGTCGTGTACAACCAGGGATTCGAAACCACGCCAGTTGACTCCATGACAGACTTTATGATACAGCGCACACACGCTAACCATTCAGCCATCCAACCTCCCTCAGGTTAAGAGACACTGGTCAAATGAATACTTGGAGTGTATCGATTAAACATTCCGGAATTGAATTTTACGTAAGGCATCAATCCAGTAAACAGCAGAGTTTTAAGTGACAAGACATACATCAAGTTGCCCAATCACCATAGCTTATTTCCATGGCAGGATCCAGACTGGTAAAACTATATATTAGCTGTATATTGATGGATAGTTGTTCTACCATTTAATGAGAGAGAGAGAGAGAGAGAGAGAGAGAGAGATCTACTGAAACAAATTAAGTAATTTTCGGATTAACATTTTAACAATTTGAAAATGCACCCAAAACATAAATCCATATACATGTACAGTATAGAAATGTCCAATTTGAATTGAAGCAGCAAGGGGTACTCTATATGAGAGAGAGAGAGAGAGAGAGAAAGAGTCCACTCGACACAAACTAGGTCATTTTGGGACAAACATATGGTTCAATCTAATTTCTACAATTCGCTTGCGCGTAGGGATCTTTAGCAGTGGGAGGAAACTGGAGGACACAGAGAAAACTCACGAGATTGGACAGGCGATGGTGAAAGAGTAAATTGACTAAATAGAATTAACTACACAGTATCTCTTCTATCATCAACTCAAACCCAAAATAGTAACACTTTCTCTTATTTCTTAACAAGTTGTTAAAAATACAATCAGACTGAGATCTCTTATCTTAACTACCAACATTAGATTCTTGATGAGAGAGACATATTTATCTCCTGGAATCCCACAGTCTCAAATCCTAGATCTATCATTAACTGAACAGAGCACTCAATAAAATTGATTTGAACCACAAAAATGGTGCCAATGATTCATACAGGCAATACCGGTCCAACAGATATTCCTTTTAAAATTTCTTAGACATGAAATGGGGTTTAACGTCTTACTGGTCTGCGCTGACTAGGCTAATGAAATCGGAAAATTTCTTGGAAGCCAAGCAATACTTATCGGAAAGCTTTATATTTTCATACATGTATTCATGTATATTCTATTTAAAGATACAATAATATGCAAATGCTAAATCTAACCATTGCAGGTCTTTTTATTGGCTACAAAATACATGTAACATGTAAATTATAATTTAGATATTCATTCACATGGTAAGCCTATAATTAACTCTCCAGATCATCAGGTGTCCGAGAATTAAATGGAATTGAACATCAACAAGATTTAAACATTTAACGACAAAATCGCTAATGAAGATTTAGTCTTGATTGTCAAGTACCGTTGAAACGATAATAAATGATCTATGCTACATGTACTTATTCAAACAGTCTTAACTTCGCCTAGAATAAAGTAATTTGAATGAAATTTTCAATATATTCATTTTTCATTATCTACTTTTAAACAATTATAGCAAGAACAGCCAGCTCTATATCTAAATCATAGATAGATGCATCTTTTAAATTTCAACCCCAGTAATACAGACCCAAAAGCGATACATTTTCAAACCCAAAAGAGAGCTGGATAATCGATCTCCTTTAAAAATGAAATGAAATGAAATGGGGTTTAACGTCCTACTGTTCTACTCCTAACCTGGGCTAATGAAGACGGGCATACGCCATACAGTGTGCTATGAGGGAAATTTTGCCCGGTCAGCGGCGCTACGGCCTACTCTTATATCAAATTCCAACTGCCAAGGGATCTTTTACGTGCACGCCAATGTGTACACGGGACCTCGGTTTTTCGTCCTGCATCACTGACAAGGGGAAACCACGCTGGAAAATCGGGATGAACTTTCTTGGCCAATGCAGGGATCGAACACCCAACCTCCAGGCTAGCGAGCCAGCGTCTTACCCACTTAGCCAAGTGATCCCCCCCCCCCCCGATCTCCTTTAAAGATTGTTATCAATACATAAACACAATAACCCCAATAAAACAAACGAAAGTATAGATATAAATAAAGTACTATAGTGTATACCATGTGTTTACTGTGGTATATACACCTACATACACATGTACGATGAATCACCATATCACATATCTCAACATCTGTCTATAGCCAATAAAATAAATAAATCAAGTCTACTGGTATACACAATCATCCAGTCATAAATATGTGCATATTCATGGAAATACTAATTGTAAATGTTTTGAAAATGAGCAAATATGAATTTTTTCGACCTTTTAATTCACCATAATTCTATTTTGTGGTTAGAAAGTTTTTATATCAACGTTTATTTGGTTTACAAGTCAAAGAATTTCAGCTCATCAGAGACAGCAAGCTTTTTGAACATTTACAATAAATACATATAATAAAGAAATTTTTCTTTTGAAATCTCTTCAAATTAGTCTTTATTTGCTACATGTAGCTCCTAAGTGACTGACAGACTATTATATTCTGAATTACCCTCAACCCACTCCCCTCCACGAAATTTGTATATTTAAATTGCTGAACATTAATTTTATTTGGTATCTCCTAAGTGATCGACAGTCTATTATTCTAAATTCCTCTCCCAGAAATTAGTATTTTTAAAACACTTAAAATTATTAAAATTATTTGACTATTATTATAAATAACTGAAGTGACTGAAAGAAGATTATACCAAGAGATGTTTGCAACTGGAGTAGAAAAGGTGAGAAGATGTAGAGTGTGATTTAGAAGAATGATAAGTGAGAAGTTTAAAATCAAATTACATGTTCTAATGTTACATGCCATCTGGTTTAACTAGTGAACCATCAACTTGTCACCAGTACATTGTATACACATGTACATCATCTAAATCTCCTTATTATCACACAGCTGGAGTTTGATTCAACTTTCTTAATCATTTTGAAATTCCTGCACCTTAAGAGGGTCTTCAGAGCAGTGAGATAAATGGGGATTAACATCCACTTAACACAA
This sequence comes from Patella vulgata, assembly GCF_932274485.2. Lineage (NCBI taxonomy): Eukaryota > Metazoa > Mollusca > Gastropoda > Patellidae > Patella > Patella vulgata. The sequence goes on along the minus strand of NC_065880.2, from coordinate 10,245,952 downwards.
ATTTATGTCATGTTGGGACTAACATATAGTCAAATTTATTTCAATAATTTGTATGCCCGTAGGAGTTTTTACATGTAGCAGTGGATATGATTGAAAGAAACCGGAAAATATAGGGAAAAACTCAAAGGTCGGGCAGGTGACTCTACTCCTTGTAAAATTTAATTTAATTTCTGTTAAATATTACATACATGTACACCCAACCCCCATATATGCATATACACCCCACCATAAATTATATACATTGTATACATTTTAACCTTGGAAGTTCACCTATCCAACAATCTTTGATAAAAGTGCCTTGTTTGCTAGGGAAGCTCTCATCAAAATCAAGTTATCACAAATCAAAACACACAATCAATTTTACAAACAGTTTCATTTCCTTATATTATTAATCAGATGTCCAGCTGTTCAAGAGAAGAAAACGAGATAAAGAATCACTACATATTATTTAGTAATAAATAAAAATTGATTATATGTTCTCAATTCTAAATAATTTATAAAAATCTGGTCTATTGTATAGAGTTTAATCACTGGGTTTTGGTGTTTCTGTTACCATTATAGACGAAGGGAAAAGAAATGAAAACAACCAATTACATACGTACAGTAGTCATCTTGAATTTTCTTCAAAATGGATGTTCTCGATTTCCCATCATTCTTAGAACCTGATACTAACAATCGTCATCAACAAAAAAGGGAGAGAGAGAGAGAAATGGGGTTTAACATCCACTCGACACAAACTAGGTAATTTCGGGACTAACATATGGTTTTTAATTTTATTTCAATAATTCGCTTGACGTAGGGGTCTTTAGCAGTGGGAGGAAACCGGTGGATCCGGAGAAAACCCATGAGGTTGGACAGGCGACCCTACTCCTTGTCACGTACAACCGGGGATTCGAAACCATGCCAGTTGACTCAATGACAGGCCTTATGATACAGCACGCACGTGCTAACCATTCGACCATTGAATCCCCCAACAAAAAAGGGATAAAAGGAAGATCATAAATTGAGGTACGTGTAAATTTATCATTTTATCTACTTGCAAGTTCAATGCATTTTAACTGATTTTGGACAGAGGTTTATTTCATCCCTTCCCTAAATGTACATAATAGATTAAACATACATTATGCAAGAGCTAAATCTGCCTGTTGCAGGTCTTTCTTTAGGCCTGAAATGTTATCTAAATTATTAATTAGACATTAATTAACTCTCGATGGCATCGCTAGCCTGCGATGTTTATTGGATTAGGTTCCGATTTCCTTTTCAACTTCCATTCATAATTTAATCATGAAATGGATAATCAAGACTATGTTGTTTTTTTTATCCTACCGATTTTAACAATGATGATCAAAAGCTAGTTTTACATTATCTAGTTTTTAACTATTATAGTGAGAACTGCCAGCTCTTAATTATCTAATCTCCCATAATGTATCTTTAAGTGGTAGAAAGCTGAATCTGAGAACCTGTGATTGTAATTTTGTTTAATGTAAAAATATATCATCTTTAATTGATACAATTTAATGTGGTTGTATGATAATTAAAATAATTATTTTCATCTGACCTATTTGACTACGATATCAATCAGTCACAACTATATGACAGTCAATATGTACAGGTGTTGTTTATTCTACACAGGTATGTTATTGTAGGCCTTCACAATTTTACACAGGTATTACAAGTATATTTCATATTGTAGGCCTACACCATAGTACATGATACTACCAGTATATTTTATGGCCTTCTTCAACTCGAGATTTAACAATATAATATTTTATTTTATAAGCCTAATAAACCATGCTTAATCTACAACACTATTTTATCACTCATTTGGGGGCTAACATTCTTTTTTCTGGATTATGTGCATGTGAACTACATACATGTACATGTAAAAAACAGCCATTTGTTAAAATATCAGCCAAAAACAAACTAACTGAATGTCAACTCAACATTGTCATTATTTTTAAAGTCGTTCAATAAGAATATAATAAATTGACTTGTGAATATTTTTCGAAAGGCGTTAAAAAAAGTGACAGCTAGAAATGAAATAGTGTCAATATGTCACTGAATGCTGCCATGTGACTGTCACAGCCTGACAGAATGATAAATTAATCATTTATTGTTCACACTGGATGACATTCTGAAACGTCGATATCACGATGTATAATAGCTACAAAATGTCTCCACGTTAGTCTTGTCACAACTTTACCTATGTCAAAGTGAGACTTATGCTTTTTTGCAACCTTACCTATGTCATCTTGAGATTAAGAGAGAGAGAAATGGGGTTTTAAGTGAACTCAACACAAACTAGGTCATTTCGGGACTAACATATGGTTCAATTTTATTTCAATCATTAGCTTGTGCGTAAGGGTCTTTAGCAGTGCATGGAAACCAGAGGACCCGGAGGAAATCTACGAGGTTGGACAGGTGACCCTACTCCTTGTCACGTACAACCAGGGAATCGAAACCAAGCCAGTTGACTCAATGACAGACCTTATGATACAACCTGCTAACCATTCCACCATCCAAACCTCCTCTTGAGATTAACACACACGTTTTATTTACTTCAGGTGTGAAAGACATTGGTTCTTTTTTAAAAGTACTCGATTACTGTAGCCTCCACCGCCTAAATCAAGAATAAGGAGAATTTTTTTTATTGAAAACCTTACAGCTGAAATTGCTACATACAATTTCTATTTCCTATTGATTTATATCACTGACAAATTACGCTAAATAGGAGAATGATTTTTTGCAAATAAAAAGAACTTTTTCAATGAAACCAAGGAAAGCAGTATCAAATTCAGGTTTTTTTCATCACATTTTAGGTGGAAAAAGCTCATTTATGTCCATATTGTTTGCTTGCCAGGAAATTCTGTAGATTGAAAACATACCGACAATTTCCAGTGATACCCTTATAGTATACAGTAGGTAAATAAGTTAAAAGTATATACTGGGTTATTAAGAGTATATATAAAGACATAATAAAATAAATATGTTAGAAACCAAGTTTCCTATAAATGACAGTAATATATACCAGATGGTAATTTACTATAAAAACCTGACCAGTTGGACATTTTACTTTGTTATTATTGTATCCACTTACAAGATAACATCAGAAATAAATTCTATTCCTCCTAGCTGACCAAATACCTTCCTTCATGTGATGACCATAACAATATTTCTGCACACAGAGAACTACATGTATCTGCTTCCCTGCATGAATGGTCTGAATATCCAAACATTCTATCATTCTATTATACATGTAATGCAGGGACCTGTTTCACAAAATTTTAACTGAGATAAAATCCAAATTTTAGTAACTGGATTGGATAATATTAGATTGATTTTAGTGCTTAGCCAATCAAAATTGAAGTACATGTATCTACTAAAATTGGATTTTATCTTTAGTTAAGATTTCGAGAAACAGGGCTCAGGACATTTACATTGAATGTTATGAAAGCTCTATTGGTCACTGCTTTCAAGATTGCAACACAGATTTCCATTGATAACCATTTACCCTGTTCACGAAAACCTTATAAACAGGCCTGGAAATAACGCTTTAAGATGTACCTGACAAAATGTCAGGCACTAATGAAATAGTACCTGATATTTTTTAACTTAGTGCCAGACATGTATTAATAATATCAATAAAAAAGACAAATCAGTGCCTGATAAAATGACAGGCATCGGAGGTTTAGTGCCCGACAAAGGCTGAATCTGTACCTGACATTGTTTGTGACAGGTGCCTTATTTCCAGGCTTGCTTATAAAATCCTGGTATTGAGATCATCTTGTATACAGTTCCTCCCAAAATTGCGGTGACGCAGCGAAAAAATATCTCTCAGAATTCTCTTAGATTTCGCGGTGACATTTCTCTTGATTCCGCGGCGATTTCTCTCTAAGATTCGCTTGGCATCCACCAGGTTTCGCTAGGAATTCACCGTGTTTCTCTAGGAATTCACTGTGTTCGCTAAGAATACATCGTGTTTTGCCATGCTTTATTGTCTATAATAAATTGAAGGAGTTGTAATATAGTAATGCTGCTGTGAAAACGTACACGTATAATGTACAGACCGGTCTGAATAACAACAAAATGAGTTAGGTACACTGTACATGCATTACATGTATGTACTGAAACTACATGTACATATGTAGTAATAAAACATTTGTGGTGGAACCTTTGACAAATTTGCAGTACAGTTACTTAAACATTTGCAGTACAATTACTTAAACATTTGCGGTAAATCCTTGCATTATTTGCAGTGAAAACTTTTCAACATTTTCAGAGAACAATATCCAATTTGTACTGCCATCTATTCCATATTAATATTACATGTATCTACGTGCTAAATCTTAAAATGAATTGCACTGATCAACCTGTAGACAATCCTAGTAACATGTCAGGAAATATACATCACACCACACAATTATACGGAATACAATTAATGTTTATTACTGAGCAAGGTTTCAACTAGGCTTTCTTAATATCTATCAAGTAATGATAACGAAATAAAATTAAATGAAATGGATTTTAATATCCTGACTGCGCTAATGAAGACGGGCATACGCCATACAGTGTGCTATGACTATGAGGGAAATTTTGCCCAGACAGCAGCACTACGGTCTACTCCTATATCGAATTCCAACTGCCAAGGGATCTTTTACGTGCATGCCAATGTGTACACAGGACCTTGGGTTTTTCGTCCCATTCTTACGACTATACGTTGTCCCATGCCAGGCCTTCTGTACAACTGACAAGAGGGAACCACACCAGGAACCACAGTAGGAGGCAGCACTGCTATCTGAGCAAAATTTCCCTCATAGCAGACGAACAGTATGACGTTAAACCCCAAGTCATTTGATTTTGGTGCCTGTCATTTTGTCTGTCACAGATTGTCTTAATACATATCCGGCATTATGATCAAAATACCAAGTACTGGTTGCAGTACTGCCTAATATTTCTGTCTGGTGTAGTTAAATTCATTATTTTCAGGCCTGGCCAGACAAAAGAGAGAAAGAGAGATAGACAGAGTTTAATGTCCACTCGACACAAACTAGGTAATTTTGGGACTAATAATACATGGTTCAATTTTATTTCAAAAATTTGCTTGCGCGTAGGGGTCTGTAGCAGTAGGAGGAAACCGGAGGACCCAGAGAAAACCCACAGGGTTCGACAGGCGACCCTACTCCTCGTCACGTACAACCGGGGAATTGAAACTACCAGACAAAATGTCACTTCCCAAAAAATGACCATGATTGATTAGGTGGGCCTTGACCTAGTTTAAATCAGGAGATGAAAACGGCAAACTGCCAAGGTTAGATCTTTCTCTTCAAGATGGTGGGAACATGAGGTTATAAAAAATAAAAAAAACATCAAGGAATTTCTCTTGGACATCAATCACAATGACTGGATTAGATCTTCCAGTTTCGTGGTTGAAGTAAGTTTTGTCTTGACAAACCTGTCCATGTTGTTTTTTTTAATCAAATAAAAATGTCAGACTCTAAATCTTGTTAATTACACATCAATAAATAAAAACAAAGTAAACTTTAAGTAAGTCATTTCATCTTTTGAGTCCAGTTAATTAATTCCACATGGTCTCTAAAAGCACACGGGAAAACTTAAAACAAAATTTAAGGGGGTTTGAAGTACTTTTTTTTTGTGAAAATGACATGGGATTTAAGGTCATACTGTTCTGCTCTGACGAGCATATGCCATACAGTGTCCAATAAGGGAAATTTTACCCAGGCAGCAGCACTGAGGCCTACTCTTATATCAAATTCCATCTGTGCAAATCAATGTATACTGGAGAAGTTGGTTTTCCGTCCAAAAGACCAGACAGCTGTCCTTTCTCAGTGGTAACAAATTCCAGCTATGTACAATAAGAGAGAGAGAGAAATGCAGTTTAACATCCACTCGACACAAACTAGGTCATTTCGGGACTAATATATGGTTCAATTCTATTCAATAATACACATGCGCATATGGGTCTTTAGCAGTGGGAGGAACCCGGAGGAAACCCACGAGGTTGGAAAATATTCAGGCAATATCCTTTTTCTCTTTGTCCATCATTAACTGATGTAAAACTAAACTATGCCCAACAGAAATTAAATAAGCTTCTTCATCTCACTAATCTAAACAACACATATCAATTTAAAAAAAATTAGATGATAACTTTTGCTGTTAGAGCATTCACAAGGTTCAACAAATTGAAACAAGGGCCTTAACTCTAGACGTAATAAACGAAATTGCTGAAATTCAATAGGCTTCTTCGTTTCACTAATTTAAACAATGCATATAAATTTTACAAAGATCAAATGATAACAAGAGTGTATAACGAGTGATATATTCATGATATTAGTTACATGAGGGAAGAAACTGATGTAAAATGAGCGATATATTCATGATATTAGTTACATGAGGGAAGAAACTGATGTAAAATGAGTGCAATATTCATGATATATAAATTACATGAGGGAAGAAACTGATGTAAAATGAGCGATATATTCATGATATATAAGTTACATGAAGTATACAACACTATGAATAATAATTGATGTAATATAATAAGGTAATTACTGGTGTATATAGAATATTATATAGGGTAAGACATCATTAATTACTGTATTATACAAGATCAATCTATTGACCTTCTGGCAATATCCTATAATATCATATCAATACCCTAGACGCTATCTCATTATCTCACATATAGCTATTCAGGAGCCATGGTACTGGCATAGTTCCTAATATGTTGATTCGTTGAATTGGGACTTCGAATATTCGATCTTGTATTGGTTCAACCTTGTCAGTGGTGCGGTACGGAGGGCCCGGCAAAAGACAACGTATACTTGGACGGGACGAAAAATTGAGGTCCCGTTTACATACTTGAGACCCTACTCCTTGTCACCTACAATTGTGGGATCGAAACTACACCACTTGACTCATTATCAGAAAATTGTAACTCCTACTCCTCTCCCTTTGAAACTCATTAACCTTGAGGTCCTAGGTTTGATGGGGTGATCTGCGGTGGCCTTTGAGTTGTTCAGGGATATACATGTACTGGGTTGCACCCACTTTAAATATTCCTCTTTTCCCCGGGAACTGGTTAGAGCATGTTGATATTTACCAAGTGATAATGGATTTAACTGGAATCAATGTTCATGAAGGTCATATAAAGTTTTGCAGCGTGGGAAAACCAAAATTGTCATTAAATTCATTTTATTAAATTTCTGACGGCAAATTAGATAATTATATCTCTTATAAATCTTGTTTATAAGTTTCTAAAAGTATTCAACCCGATCCTATCTAAACATTTCCATAATTCTGGCATGTAATCGAATCTTTCAAATTGCTGGGATACCATAATTCTGATAGTCTAAAATATTTCAACAATTGTCTTGTCTTCATTAGCCCAGTCGGTGCAGAAAAGTAGGACATTTAACCCCACCATTTCAATTCATTTTTCAATGTTAAGTCAGCTTACCAAAAACTATTATGGAATGTTTCTTGATTTCCTGGTATAAATAAATAAGAGCAAGACTTTTCAACAAAAGAAATGAAATGATGTTTTCTGCTGCGACTGGGGTAATGAAGACGGTTAAAGCAAATAAGTACATTATTATCAGTACATCCTTGTTAATTATGTCTTCTCCACGATTATATTCAAGTCTCCAGACAATTAATAAATCTATTTATGTTTTTAAATATAGGCTAACAGACAAATGTAGGTGTCCCATATTAATACTGTTTACTTTCAATGTTAAATAAAAGTTTTTGACTTCCTGAAACTGACAGCAAGGTGGTTTAATCTCTACCTGAAGAAAGGTATTTTTACCCAAAGAAAGGTATTTTACCTGAAACGTATTTAATTAAACTCTGGATGAGGTCATGTTTTTCACACTCTATATATTTTATACAAAAGTTTATACTTCAAACGCACTTCGTCTATAGAAAATAACAAACAACAAATCCAATCTTCAACATTTACATGGAACCGAATATTGTTTCTGTGCTTCCAATTTTTAATATAACCTTAGAATTAAAAGACAAGTATTATACATGTAAACAAAAGCCTTTTATGTTCAATATTTATCAAACAATCATATAACATTGTTTAATATTATATAATATATTTTAATCGTTGGTGTCATGATAAAATTAAATATTTCTTCTTCTAGATTGTGTACAGATAATCCGACAGGTATATACATGTATGGCTATAATCTCTCTTAATCTTAAATCAAAATGAAGAGGCTATTATTGTAAAGTGGACAGTCATGATCAAAATTAATCAGTCAGCTTTAAACTGGAGACAAGTACAAATTAGATGATTTTAAACGATTTTTACAAATTTTTAAACAAAGATTTGATATTAAACGAATGGGAAAGAAATTAGTGCTAGATACTGTACTTGAGATTAAATGATATCTGGGTTACAGTTTATCTTATTTAATAATAAAATCAAGATGAGCAAAATGGACATTGTCTCTGTTAATTAATTTTTAAACAAAGATTTGATATTGAACGAATGTAAAAGAAATTAGTGCTAGATACACAAGATTATATGATACCTGGTGTGTGTGAAATAGCTTTATTTAACGTCCGCTTCCACTGAAGTGATATCGCAGACAATGATTTTATTATTATATAAGGTACGCTGTAATCCATGATACCTATATTACAGCGTACCTTATATAATAATAAAATCAAGACAAGCAAAATCTGTTATCTCTTTTAATTAGTAAGTCATGGTGGTAGAAGTGGACATTTTCCTAAAGGTGTGATTATCTCACTAGGCTGTTCTTCATATGGTTTAACATCCACTTTAAGACAAAGGCGATAGAATTCATCACAAATATATTAACCTGTAAAAGTTATAACAGAGAAAATTATGAAGGTGTTTCTCAGCCCACCTAATCTTATAACAATATGGTCATGATCAGGCAGCAAGCTCAAGGAGTAATTAATTATTTACCATTGTATAATTATCTAATGACTAGATTAATTAATGTCTGATTAATGCTAACGAGTTGTACATGCCATAGCATCCTGAGATTATTGTCATTATTGTCCTTATAACAATGATAAACCATTCCTGATTGCATGACAATACACAGTTACCTTTTGTTTTCTTTTAATGCCTACGTGTGAAAGCACGAACATACAACGGTTAAATGGTGTTTGTGGTGTTTAACGTCGGCTTGCATTGAGGGTGATATCACAGGCAGTCAAATGAAAAGTTCTGTGTTTAAAGGGACAATAACACTCTTGCTGGCTTGACAGCTCCAGAAAATAAAAAATAGCCTTATCCTAAGTACTAGATGTGTTAGCGTCCTACCTGTTGTGTAAAATATCCATTAAATCATATTTTACTTGTCCAGAGGGTTCAAAAATATTTTTAAATCCAAGTCACATTTGAAAAGCTTTACGTCAGGCTTTTCAAATCATTTAGTTGAATTTTTCCAATTTTTTAAATTAGGTGTCTTAAGATGAAATTTGTATCATCAATTAATTGGAATATTGTAAAATAGTACAATTTGTTGAGCAGAATAAAGATTGGGACATATTATTCAGTTACAACAAGTGTGGTATTGAGCCTTTAAGACCATACATGTACTTTTTTTTTTAACGCCTACTATCAAACAAAGAGAGATAGAGAGAAATGGGGTTTAACGTCCACTCGACACAAACTAGGTGATTTTGGGACTGAGATATAGTTCAATTTTATTTAAATAATTCGCTTGTGCATAGGGTTCTTTAGCAGTGGGAGGAAACCGGAGAACCCGGAGAAAACCCATATTAAATTTAAAGGCCTGATGTGTCATTTAGACTTAAGAAATCGCTTGCACAACTACAATATTGTGAAGAGAGAGAGAGAGAAATAGGGTTTAACGTCCACTTGACACAAACTAGGTCAGTTGGGGACCAACATATGGTTTAATTTTATTTCCATATTTCGCTTGCGTGTAGGGGTGTTTAGCAGTGGGAGGAAACCGGAGGACTCGGAGAAAACCCACGAGGTTGGACAGGCGACCCTACTCCTTGTCACGTACAACTGGGGATTCGAAACCACGTCAGTCGACTCACAATATTGTGAAAGCTTAATTTCTAAACGAATACCAGTCCAAAAAATGGTTCAAATCGATCCATGCTGCTCGTTATAACAAGATGCTGCCATCTTTTATTAGCAGCAGAGAAACCCGATTGCCCTAGTCTAAATCCGATTGAATCAGTCAGGAGATTATCTAGTGTTAATATTATGATTTTATTTTCTTAATGAAATGTTAAATAATCAATATGAGTAAATCTCAATATGATTAAAATACAGATCTAGAACAGTTGTAGTGGGAGGTCGCGTCAGAGGTAATACAAGCAGCTTTTGACCCTATCACGTAAGACATTTGATTAATCAATCAGTTTTGATGTTTCTAGTGAGATCCATGCAACTCACACCAAAAACTCTCCTTAACAGACCGTTCCAGTGGCTAATCCCCCACATCAATAGGAATAAGAACGCGGGTTATATAACAACTCTTCCAGATCCTAGTGTAGTAAAGACAAGTAAAACAAAATTTTAAACTATAAAAAACAAAACAAAATAGGATCTGTGTTTTAATCAGATTGAGTAAATCTTAGTAAAAATGCCAATGAAGCATTATTGCTTTAATTAAATACAGCAAGTACATATATATAATATTTTAAGTTGATAATTTGTCTCCAGTTTCCTTCTTTCCTCATCTTTAAACAAGATATATCTCAGAATTACTAAATAATTAGTTTAATTAATTATTACCCTAGGAATTTATCTACCCAGCAGAGAATCTCTACTATCAGAATAAACATACGTTCTACATGTCTTGATTATGGCACTAGTTTTTTTTTAATATGATGGAGAAAAAAAAAATTTAGCCATTGCTAGCTTTTTTTAATATGATAGAAAATGTAAGTAATTTATAGTCCATTAATCATTCTGCTGTTTTTTTTTTTAAATATGAAAGAAGAAACAAGAGAGAGAGAGAGAAATGGGGTTTAACGTCCACTCGACACAAACTAGGTCATTTTGGGACTGAGATATAGTTCAATTTTATTTCAATAATTCGCTAGTGCATAGGGTTCATTAGCAGTGGGAGGAAACCGGAGAACCCGGAGAAAACCCACGAGGTTGGACTACCATCCAACAAGTCAGGAGTACATGTATTTTGTCCTATGGCCAGGTAAAAACATATTAAATTTAAAGGCCTGATGTGTCATTTTGGGACTAACATATGGTTTAATTTTATTTACATAATTCGCTTGCGCGTAGGGGTCTTTAGCAGTGGGAGGAAACCGGAGGACTCAGAGAAAACCCACGAGGTTGGACAGGCGACCCTACTCCTTGCCACGTACAACCAGGCATTCGAAACCACGCCTGTCGACTCCATGACAGACTTTATGATACAGCGCGCGCACGCTAAGCATTCAGCCATCCAACCCCCCTGAAAGAAGAAACAAGTAATTCATACTCCATTAATTATTGTGCTGGTGCTGGGCATTATTGTATGCAGCATTTATTTAGGACATTTGAAATACGAGGTTTAACATCATACTTTTCTGTACCAATTTGGTTAATGCAGACGGGTATGCATTTAGCCCATACTGCAGCAATGTCAGCGACTCTTTGTGGAAGTTTAACTGTCCCAGGACCCTTATTCACGAAAACTTAAACTAAGATACAATTGAAATTTTAAGAAATACTGCAATTCGATTGGCTGACCAGTAAAATCAATTTGCATATATCCAATTTGCATATTGGTCAGCCAATTGAATTGCAGTATTTCTTAAAATTTCGATTGTATCTTAGTTTAAGTTTTCGTGAATAAGGGCCCAGGCCCGTAACTGGGGGGGGGGGGGGGGGCAGGGAGGGGGGGGCAAAGTCCCCCCTGTAAAAAGTTTCGCCCCCCCCCCCCCTGTGAAAAAATTTTCAACCATAAAAAATAGATATACACTGTCTGTCAATATTACAGCACCTATGAGAACACTTCCCGCCCCCCTTGTTGCTCTAGGCTAGTTACGGCCCTGAACTGTCCACATTCTTTTTATGATTTCTGTAATATACATTTTACAGAAATCTATTTTCTTAAACTTTTAAACCCACAAAATAAAAAGATATCAGAAAAACGGATAAAATTACAAACACATGTAGTGTTTCTGTATCAGCTAATAAAAAACACAATATTTTATCTTTAAATATTTGAGTCTTAAAGTAGAAACCAGTGTGTGTTTATTTAGTTAAATTCTGATCATTTTTTCTCTGTATACATAAATATACATGTATACCACAACAGGTCAACTAAGAATCTACTTTTAAATAAATATTTAACTAATGAACTCTTTAAATCAATGTGTGTAAAAATAATCTACATAACGTTGGTTTTCTTTAAAAAACCTGAGAGGTTCAAATAGAGCTGTTATTGATGGAGCTATTTTTAACGAAGTATGAAACACAAATATTTCTACATTCTCTTCTATTTACACGTAGGTATTTAAAGACAGTTTTCTCCCGGAAGAATTCAGATATTGTGAGAAAAGTTGAGGATAATAATATACATTAGGGTGGTGGGAGGGGTGGGAAAGGGGTCACCCAAGGGCTTCCATGAAACACAAATATTTCTGCAATCTTTTCTATTAACACGTAGGTATTTAAAGACAGTTTTCTCCAGAAGAATTCAGATATTGTGAGAAAAGTTGAGGATAATATACATTGGCGTGCTGGGAGGGGTGGGAAAGGGGGTCACCCCAGGTCTTCCATTTCAGATGTTATTGATGGAGCTATTTTTAAGCAAGTATGAAAAACAAATATTTCTACATTCTCTTGTATTTATATTTAAGTATTTAAAGACAGTTTTCTCCGGAAGAATTCAGATATTGTGAGGAAAGTTGAGGATAATAATATACATTAGGATGCTGGGAGGGGTGGGAAAGGGGTCACCTCAGGGCTTCCATGAAACACATGTATTTTGACTTAAGGTTTTTAGAGGCTAGGGTGGTCAGTATAATAAACATGTACATTACATGTACATTACATGTATATTTCATAAACTCTAAACATCCCACACCACCCTCCAACCCACACACACAAAAATAAAAGGCTTATTCAAATCTGTTCCAATCCTTATTGGGGAATTTCGACTTAAGATTTTTAGAGGCTAGGTTGGTCAGTATAATTTACATACATTAAATGTATATTTCATAAACGTCCCACACCACCCTCCAACCGACACACACAAAAGTAAAAAGCTTATATATTCAAATCTGTTTAATTTCCACAGATCATACAAGTTCAGGTTTCATTAATCAAAAACCAATATCATATCATCGCAAGTAAATTAATTACATTAACGAACAAAGCTGTGAAAATTCCAATCAAATAAGGACAAGAATGGCCAGAATTAAGTGAGTCAGAAACTGATGCCAGCCCGACAGCATCCAGACTTGGAGGGGGCTTAGCAGCAATTCCAGCTTCCTAATACCGCCAGCCAACGAACCAATCAATTTTCAACAATTAATAGGATAGGCCAACGAATCTGGCCGTTATCGTTACATTCTCCGGGGTCACATTTTCAAACAAGAGCTCAACAAAATATCAATAGACAGAATATTCTGAAAAATTGATCTTTTCTATAATCTGTGTCTCGGTTCATTGAGATTACCACAGTTCTTCCACAAATATTATTCTGATCAATTTTTCCTATTATTATTCAAAATTTGTTATTTTCGTGGCGGCTCCAGTAATCCTTAGAAACATTCCAGAAATGTCAATATAATTAGCTGGATATAGTGAAATAGTTTCCCAGCAAATTATCATTGGGAATAGTTGGATCGTATTATCAAAAATTTTGTTTGGTCTCAAATTTTTATCTGGATATAAAAACAATAAATTGAAAAAAGAATTGTCTGGGAAGATTTACACTAAATACAGGTTATCAAAGAAAAGGTCATTGTGAGAGAGAGAGAGAGAGGAGAGAGAGAGAGAGTGTTTGTAACATCACAACACAAACTAGGGCATTTCATGACAAAAACAGGGTACAATTCTATTTCAATAATTTTCTTGCACATGTGGGAGGATATACCAGAGAGAGAGAGAGAGAGAGAGAGAGAGCTTGGACTTAATATCACTCAACACAAACTAGGTTATTTCGGGACTAACACTTTTTATTTCACTAATTTGCTTTGCTTGCCTGTAGGTTTTTTTTTAGCAGAAAACACAAAACTATGGATTTTAGAGTGAAATGTGAAAACTTTCTCCACCAACACTTGGCAACACAGGAATTGATCCAGATTAGGCTTTATCCTAATAACTATATAATACATGTACTACCTATCCACTTGATATAATATGTGGTATTATTATTCCGGGGGGTTTGTTTTATTATGTAAGTAAATGTAAGAATATAGAACTTGTGTGGTATAATAATATTGACTCTATCATGGTATATTATTAATATATCACCCTTTATAACTCACACTTTTCACTTATTATGTAAGTAAATGTAAGAATATATAAAACTTGTGTGGTATAATAATACTGACTCTATCATGGTATATTTTTAATATATATCACCTTTATAACTCACACTTTTCACTTGTACACTTAGGGCTGTGTCCATATTTACCAGAAAAATATGTATTATTTTTTAGTCCATTATTAACATGTGATGTGTCGGATTAGTTATTCAGGGGTGTCACTGAAGATTTTTTAACGACAGTTGGAAAATTTGAATTGTTCTGCTGAATGTTTAGAACTAATTTTTTGGAGAATATTGCAGTGCAAACGTCAGTATTTGGCATCAAAGGATATATGTGGAATATTGCGGTATTTCCGAGGGTCTTAAAATTATCGTCAATATAATTTCCAAACCGCAATATATTGATTTATTGAAATTATCGTCCATCCCTATTGGTGGGGTATGTTGGCATGTACTGATAGGCCCTACTGCACTCAACAGCTAGAAGAACTTTAATAGCAATAGGGGGACATTAAACCCATAAATAAAATTGAACCATATGTTAGTCCCGAAATGACCTATTTGTGTCAAGACTCTCTCTCTCTCTCTCTCTCTTAATAACAATAGCATAGGGTAATATTGACTCAATCATGGTATATAATTTCTTAATATATCACCCCTTAATAACACTTGTCACTTAGTATGGCCAACAGCTAGAAGGGAAATACAGACTCAACTTTAATATCCTGTTTATAACTAACAGACCTTCAACATTAATTATTCTACAGAGATTTGATACGAATTAACCTAATGCCTGGCACAGACTGGACGATCTTACAATAGTCGTTAACGTTTAAACCAAAAATGTAATGTAGTTTAACATCCTACTCTTCTGCACCAATCAGGCCAATAAAAACAGAGAGAGAGAGAAATGGGGTTTAACGTCCACTCGACACAAACTAGGTCATTTCGGGACTAACATATGATTTAATTATATTTCAATAATTCGCTTACGCGTAGGGGTCTTTAGCAGTGGGAGGAAACCAGAGGACCCGGAGAAAACCCACGAGGTTGGACAGGCGACCCTGCTCCTTGTCACGTACAACCGGGGAAACAAAACCCTGCCAGTTGACTCAATGACAGACTTTATGATACAGTAAGCACATGCTAACCATTCAGCCATCCAACCCCCCTAACAGGCATACACTGCATACAGTGATATGAATTAACCTTATGCCGGCATACACTCGACTATCTTACATTTGTCAAGCTAATAAAGAGCCTACTGCCTGGCACACACTCGACTATCTTACAAAAGTGGCTTTTATTTTTCTAAATTGGAAAACCTGAATGTATTGCCTAAAATTGACGGCTTCAGCTATATAAAGACATGCACATTTCATTACTTTTTGAGCAAATTTGCAATTTCAAGTGGACTATATGCATAGTAACTAACTACATGCCCAATAGCTCAGGCTGTCATAACAGGTGAGCTCTTTTCATTTAATGTACCCATCAACTCTACACGGTGGGGGTTTTAAACTAGCTTACATAGTAAGTCCAGGAAGACTGCACAACACAAAAAAAACCAGAAGACAAACCTGTAGAGAGAGAGAGAGAGAGAGAGAGAGAGAGGGAGGAGAGATTAACATCCACCTGATACAAACTAGGTCATTTCAGGATTAACTCATGGTTCAATTTTATTTCAATAAATTACTTGCATACTGTATAGGGGTCTTTAGCAGTGGAAGTAAACCGGAGGACCAGAGAAACTTTAGACAATGTAAGCAATAATGATACTGGCTTCACTCAAAATGAAAAAAACAAAAGGATGGTATATATTGTTAAATATATTCTATAAATACTGTAGATGTATGATTGAGTTACATGTACATGTGTGTATAAATCATATACTTGTCATAAACATATCAGTCTAACATTATACATTAAAGTCAAGAACTTCGCTTTTTGTTTTTTTTTATAGGCGCCTGAATCTAAATTAAGAACAGTTTTTTTTTTATATCACACACCGCAGTGAATTATCTCTCACCAAAATATCCATATTTATATGACAAATTGTCAAAGTTACCTTGTAAGCTACATGGATAGACTGTAAATCTTGTACACTCATGGATAGACTGTAAATCTTGTACACTCATGGATAGACCCTAAATCTTGTACACTCTTGGATAGACCCTAAATCTTGTACACTTGTGGATATACCCTAAATATTGTACCTCCCCCTTATAATAATAATAATAATAATAATAATGATAATATCAATAATCCTCTATATAGCGCAATAATACTAAAACAGAGGTTTCTATTGCGCTTTTCAAGTTTTCTCTATTGAACTATTGAAACGCTTCTGTAAACAGGAACATCTTAGATACAATTTAAATGCATCCAAGAAGTCAATGGTTCTAATGTTGTAAGGCAGTGAATTCCATAACAGAGGAGCAGAGAACAATTTCAAGATTCACTGATGGTTGATACAGAAATTGTTTATCTGTGGATCTAACAGTTCTTGTGGATTTATATGGAATAACAGATCTTTGATATATTTTGATGATTGATCATGCAACGCCTTGAAAGTCAACAGTAGTATTACAAACTTGATTCGCTGTTCAACTGGGAGCCAATGAAGATTTTTCAGGATTGAGGTGATGTGTTCTGATTTTTTTTGGACTTGTCAAAACTCTGGCGGCAGCATTCTGAATTCGTTGAAGGTGTTGAATTTGATAATTTGGAAGGTCAAAAAATAAGGCATTGTGATAGTCTAGTTTGTTTGTAATAGATAAATGAATGAATGAATGAATGAATGAGGAGTTCTGTACTCTCAGCATTTAGATATTTCTTTATTTCGTCAATTTTATTTTGTGAATCAAAGGTTTCATGCCCGTTAATAATGTAACTTTCCTTATTCACCGAATCCTGTTTCGTGTCAAAACTGGGGGGAATCGTTTTAGTCGTGGAGTGATTTTTTTTTTCAGATTAGAAGTCAGATGTACAGAAGAAAACAAATGACCGAATAAGTCAAATCAACAAATCTGAAGGAACGAAATAATCTGGTATTTCTGACAATTTGTTAATGTATAAATAAGTACACAGTTCTCAAGCTTAAAAAAGCGAATTCTGAGATAAGGAAGATTGTATGGTTATGTTTATACATGTAGTTCCAAATCCATCCAATTTCTCCCAAAATGTCATTTCTTGGTAATAAAACAACAAAACATTGTAATTGTGGGTGAACTGGGGTTGTATTGTACTGCCCCTTCCTGCACCCCCCCACCCTTCCAATATACAATATAAATAATATAACAAATAAATGTAAAAGTACCTTCGAAGTTGAAAATGAAATATTTATCTTCTAGCACCAACATCTCAGTATAGGATTGTCTGACTAGCTATATAAATCCATAAAACTCTCCTCAAACACACCAATATATCACAAGAGGTTTAAATATTCCATGTTTATAGAATTATACACTACATATCTTAACACAATATAATCTCCATAGACAAGTTTAAAATAGGTTTAAAACAATAGCTGGTTGAAATATTCCCTTTTATTGTAGGAATGTCTCTCTCACAAAGTCCTCCTCTTGTCAGTCAGGTTTTCTTTCACTGTGTACAACTACAGCACATACAGGTTGGGGTCATTGGACTATACCATTCTAATTTATAGAGGGGTGATAGTAGATTGTGTTTTATGTCAATATTGAAGACCTGTGGGGACTGTCAAGTTTCAAGTCTGTTTTGGGAGAGAAGAGTTGTTAATTTTGTGAAATATTTATATGTTAATGTCTCTGATGTATAATCCCTTGCAAATTATGATATTGTGAAAGTTGGATCCAAGTCAGAAGATTTCAATTTTATCTTAATTAAATGAAGCAATATGTATTTGAAAATACAAGACTATTTACCCTTTTTCTTGTCAAAAGTTCACTCAGAATAAAGTAATTTAATTGAAACATTCCATATACATGTATAAGTTTTCATTTTTTATTTCGGAACGATTATAGCAAGAACATCCAGCTCTTTATCTAAATCTTACATAATGCATCTTTAAGTACTGGTCCATGGTCTTTTATCTTTCGGAGAAGAGTCGCCTGTCTAACCTCATGGGTTTACTTCGGGTCCTCAAATTTCCTCCCACTGCTAAAAACTCCTACATGCAAGCAAATTATTGAAATAAAATTGAACCATATGTTAGTCCCGAAATGACATAGTTTGTGTCGAGTGGACGATAAACCTCATTTTTCTCTCTTTCACTTTTAATAATATATTTTTATTCAGTAGTTAACGGTACGTAAATTTGGATTGTCTCTCCAATTGTCTCTCAGGCAATCAAACACTCACCTCCCAAATAGGGTCATTTGCTCTTCCAACTGCCAGATATTTTGTAAATATTTTGTTTTACAAAACTTTATTTTTTTTTAAACATGAATTCTCTATTGTGTACAACATGTACATATGCTTTCTTTTCTTCTTTTTTTGACAGAAAACTTTCCAACTGTTAAAACAAAGAGTCAATGGACATACATGTACATGTAGAATGACAATACATAGAATGTTGTGAAGACTTTCAGTCCTTTGTATATATGTGCTTAAACTAATCATTCAAATTAACTTCACAATTAAACAAATCAACACCCTGATATATTCTTCACACATATCCAAAAGGTCATGTCCTTTGGTTTAAAAGCCAGATCAAGGGATTAGTGCTAAATGATAAGGCCAGCTCAGTTTTTCGCCATAGGTCACAAGAGATGTAAACAGGGCTTGCGGTAATCCCAACCCTAAAACTAACCCTGGACCTAGCCCTAATGCTTACCCTAACCCTAACCTACAATCACATGCCCCAACTTTATTTACATCTCAACGACCTTGACAAAAATTGAGCTGGCCTTAACAAATAGATTTAGCCTAGATCAAGGGTACTAAAGCCATTCCCCCCCTACTAAAGATAGTAATGAGCTAGTCTAGGAATTAGGATGTAGTAAGTATTTAGAGTATATAAGAAATGTATGTGTAACTTTGATAAAGGGACTTGAATGTATATAATATATATTAGCCCTGTAGCTATGGGTTTTATCACGGTTCGATGACTATTATAGTATACACTGTATGTACATGTATCACTCTTACTTCTATTCAAAGAACGGTAAATTTTTTCTTCACAAACAAATAACATCATAAATTCAGGAATTAAACATACATTAGGCATGTCTTTCTTTGGGCCTGAAATGTTTTCTAAATTATTAATTAGACATTAATTAACTTATCCAGACCATAATCAACTCTTGATGTCATCCTTAGCCTGCGATATTTACTGGATTTGGACCCGATTTGCTGCTCAACTGTCATTTATGATTAAAACATAAAATGAAAAATCGAGACTATTTTTTTTATCGTACCGAATTTAGAAATTATGATCGAGGCTAGGCCGAAAATTCAATCGCTAAATTCTCGGATCAGAGTGGAATAATGTGACTGAAATTTTCAGCAAATTCCCTTTACATTATCTAGTTTTTAACTATTATAATGAGAACTGTCTCTTTATCTAATCTCCCATAATGTATCTTTAACACACCCTTAAAAACCTTACAATTAGCCTTTAAACAATTATTCAGACTTATTGCCAACAACGTATATCCAAAATACAATGTCATTTGTTACAATATGCAGGATGAGTTAATTAATTTTGGCTTTAAAAATGTTATGTGTAACTGATTTAAATTGCTGATTTCCTGCAAATTAAATCCAAATTAAGTAAAACAAAGCCTGTGATACCACTGGATGATGCAGTCGTCGTTAAGTTTTACTAATTCCAGCTACGTGTAAAGACATAAATAATCCAAATACCCCGATGTTTCGACTATGGAGATCGTTGATATTTAATAAATATCGTCGCCTCACCAATTAGTTGACGAAAGGAAATCTTTTATTAAAGTCCGGACACTGATTATTTTTTAGCCTTGAGGAAGTCGTAGAAGAAATTAATTGTATTAGTTTTATAAAACGTAGTAGAATGTAGGATGGTTGCCATGACCTTCCAACGGATTCTGTAATTCAGAATAACGAGTAGACAACAACTTGTTTATTTGTTAAGTTAGTCAGAAAATGACCTACAGACAAACGGTAGCTGTTTCTTTTTTTTAATTACTTTATTTTATCAATTTGAGAGAGAGAGAGAGAGAGAGAGAGAGAGCTCTCTGCACAAACTAGGTCATTTGAGGACTAGTAACATATGGTTCAATTTTTTTTCAATAATTTGTTTGCACGGAGGGGTATTTAGCAATGGGCGGGAACCAGAGAAATCCCACAGGGTTGGACAAGCGACCAAACGGCTTGTTACATACAAACTGGGAATCAAAATCACGCCATTTGATGTTAAACCCTTTGTCCACCCAGCCCCGTATCAATTCTATAGACTGAGAATAACCTGCAATAAATAGTACAAATGATCATGTTGCTGGCGGTTTTTAAATTGTCATATTTCATCTAATTCATAGTCAGAGAATCGCCTGTTATTGGGAACTAATCAGCGTATTTTACAATAATTGAATATGTTCTACTACTGTATACAATGTTTTCATCCCCCTGAGGAGCAAGATCTTGTATCTGGTTATCTGTTATGGGGCTAACACTGATAATTACTGTTCACTTGTACACAATAGAACAACAGACGTCTTTAATCTACGCTCAATCGCTCAATCGAGACAAACTGCAAGCGGCCAAACACATTCTCCATTTTAACAAGAAACTGAACACTGTCAATCTTTAAGCTTAAATCTACATGTAAGTGAAGGTGTGACAAATAAACCAGTTTAAAAACACCAAGCTTCTTGAAAGATAAGTTTGTGGTAACATATATATTTTCCCAGTAGTTAAACAAGCATTATGCAAGAGGTAAATCTGTCTATTGCATGTCTTTCTTTAGGCCTGAAATGTTATCTAAACCATTAATTAGATATTTATTAAACATGCATTATGCAAGAGCAAAATCTGCTTATTACAATTCTTTCTTTAGGCCTGAAATGTTATCTAAATTATCAATTAGACATTAATTAACTTATCCAGACCATAATAAACTTTCGATGTCAAGGCTAGCCTTCGAAGTTGGCTGGATTAGATTCCTACATGTATATGCCGCTAACGGCCGTTGATAATTAAATCAGAAAAAGTGGATAATCGAGACTATGCTGTTTATAAAATGATTTTAGTAATGATGACCGAGACTATGGAAAAATTTCACCCGCTTCTTTTTCAGCAAATTACCGTTACACTATCTAGTTTTTAACTATTAATATTATAGCGAGAACTGCCATCTCTTTATCTTATCTCCCATAATGTATCTTTAACCTGAAAAGACCTTAATCAACTCTAGATGCCATCGAATACTCGAAATTTTAACTAGATCAGAATGGTTCGCCATTTAAAAATTTAATTTAAAAATGGGAAAGCGAGGCTAAGACTTGAATATATATATACCAGGGCTTGCCACGAGCAAATTGGAGGCGAGTAGATGACTACTCACGCAAATATAGACTTGCGCGAGTGAGGCGAGTACATGTATTTACTCACGCAGAATGATGTGCGTGAGTAGCCATTTAAATTTCATGTGCCTAATGGCAATGCTCTTGTCACTTCGGTGGAAGCTGACGTTGAATAAAGCTATTTCACACACAATGACAATGCATACTCTTTTATTTCCTTGGCAAAAAAAAATATCTGTAAATCGTCTTCCCATGACAAGAACGTTGCAAGAGAAACTGGGCTTCCCTTTGCCATTGTTGGCGTGCTGAGGGGATTCGGGTAAAGCTTAGAAAGGTAAAAGAACAGGCAAAACAATTTCAATCCCATCAATTTGCAGAAAAGATGCGGGATCGAAAGAATTGCTATTAATAGAAACGACAACATCCGCTCAATGTTTGATTATCCAGACACGGCAAAGGACATCCGCTTAAAAAACGCCTGGCAGTACGCGTCTCAAAGTATTTTTAGTAACAATAGTTGGCACTGGAAAGACACGCCGCGTGCGCAATAGTGCATCGATATGAAGGCATACAAATTGTTTACGGCTTTTTATATTACGATATTCAATTATTTCTGATTAAATTATTTTTTATATTTGCGCGAGTACTTAATCACTCACGTAAATTTGGTTTTACGCGAGCGTAGCGTGCGCGCGAGTAATTACTCGCGTCTCGTGGCAAGCCCTGTATACCAGTGCCCTGGTTACCACAATGCACACATCTTGTCAAAACTACAGTGATAACTTTGCTCGGAATGAAATAATTTGAATGAAATTTTCAATATTTTCATTTTACATATCTAATTTTGAGCAACATCATGCAACTCTTTATCTAAATCTTCCATAATGTATCTTTAACTGAATATTTTTTTCTATCATAATGGTAGTTTAAAATGTCTATCAAAGGTTGTGTATGCAGGATTTTGATATAAATGTATCTTTAAATTTTAAAGTACTTAAGTAGTAGGGTTCTGGTCAGTCATAATTTAGCGATCGTTGAACATACATGTACCTGTCAACAATTTTACAGAATTGCAAAAATTTTAAATCTAAAACAAAATTAATACATGTATGGCTAAATTTATAATGGTTCTATGAAAAAAAAACACCACTTATCTGGATAAAAAGAGATATTGATAAAAAGTGTCATATTCTACTTGAAATTTTGTTTATATAGTTAATATTTGTAAAAACACCTAAAAATTTATACTGGTAAATAAATTAAAATATTTCTAAAAATTGTCATATTATTAGATAAGAGAGAGAGAGATGTGGGGTTTAACGTCCACTCGACAGAAACTAGGTCATTTCGGGACTAACATATGGTTTAATTTTATTTCAATAATTCACTTGCGCGTAGGGGTCTTTAGCAGTGGGAGGAAACCGGAGGACCCGGAGAAAACCCACGAGGTTGGACAGGCGACCCTACTCCTTGTCAGGTACAACCGGGGATTCGAAACCACGCCAGTCGACTCAATGACAGACTTTATGATACAGCGCGCGCACGCTAACCATTCAGCCATCCAACCCCCCTCCACAAGGTTGGACTATTAGGTAAGAACAAATATCTTGTTAATATGACGTAAACTTTAAAGCTACACACTGTACTATATGTGAACTTAAAAGTTTGACCTTTTGTAAAATATCTATGCATGATGACTTGGAACTTGGAACAATTGTTTATACTTAGATTCAATAAGTTTAACAGACAATAGTTTGAAAACAAACTCTCCTCCGACAATAACCTTCTGTCCTTCTATACATTATTGTTCTTGGCGTAAAGGTTATGTCTGAGAGGACCAGAAGCCACTACTTAAAAACTTACTTGGCAGTGTTGTATAAATAATGTATATTTCGACCAAGTGTTTGATGGACTTGATTATACAATGTGAAGAGCGAATGTACCCTTTACCATTATAATATATATTAAGATGGGATAGTTACTGGGACAGAGATCAAAAATTTGACATTATATCACCTTTCAAGACATTATTATTGTTACTCAGTATTCATAAGGTCTTGGAGGTCATCCAAAATTCCCAGACAAATTTAGGTAATTTACACAAAAGATCACAGAACTTTTTGTTGTTACTTTATACCGTTCCTCTGGTCCAAAGAAATTCTCCAACACCTGATGAGCACCGATGTAATGAAGAGATATTAAACTACATTCTCGCCGTTTATTCAGATTGACTGAATGTTCAGCGCTATAGAAAACGATTATTATTATTTTCATTTAAACAAGTATGATCGTACTATGGACCGGGAACTGACCCTGGTTGAATGAAATTCAAAAATCTTATTCCCCAAATCGATGCACAATTGTTCAAAGAACAGACATGCCAATTTCAAGCCTGGAAATAAGGCACCTGTCACAGACAATGTTAGGCACGGATTCAGGCTTTGTCAGGCACAAAACCTCTGGTGCCTATCATTTTGTCCGGCATTGATTTGTCTTTTTTATTGATATTATCAATACATGTCCGACATTTAGTTGAAAATGTCAGGTACTATTTCATTAGTGCCTGACATTTTCATGTTGATCAAACTTGAATTGACGGAGCCTTAAGTTTTTTTCGAAGAGCTTCACCCCAAGAACAAGAAGAGCAAGATGAGTAGCGGTTAGCGACCATTTCCTTGTCCAGAAAGTATTAACGCTTCTTTAATCTTAGGGGGATCCACAATGGCTAATTGGGTAAGATGCTGGCTCGCTAGCCCGGAGGTCGGGTGTTCGATCCCTGCATTGGCCGAGAAAGTGGGAGTGGGAGGAAACTAGGGAATTGAAACCACGCCAGTTGACTCAATGACTTTTAAATATAGAAATAAACATGCTAAAGAATGTCTACAAATATTTTGACTAGAATCGTGTAATAAGTAGTTTTCCTTTAGATAATAGTGTGTGCGGCATTGTGGAGTGACGGTTACTCAAATGTCATTTTTTTTTTTTACCTTTATTCGTATATAAGTTGAAGCGAATCATAAGACGAAGGTCAGACTTCAGCGGAAAAAAGTATTGACTTATATACCGAAAATACGGTAATAAACGACAGTTTTATAAGATACTGTAAAAATACTTTA
The DNA here is from genome assembly GCF_932274485.2 of Patella vulgata. Classification (NCBI taxonomy): domain Eukaryota; kingdom Metazoa; phylum Mollusca; class Gastropoda; family Patellidae; genus Patella; species Patella vulgata. The sequence goes on along the minus strand of NC_065880.2, from coordinate 10,220,857 downwards.
ACTGACATACATATATATTCAATGTTCTCATCAAGTTTGGCTTTTTTCTTTATTTAACACGACTTGTCTTTCTATAAATATCCTCTCTAGAAACATGACAAGTTGGTCATAAGTCTATCTGTCTACACTAGAGTGTTCAAATAAAGGCCCACACACGCACAGATCATTCTACACTAGAATGCCATTATCAAGGCCCACTCATACAGTGTTAGATTATCTTCTCACAAATTACAAATTAAACAGTCAGCTTTAAACTGGACACAAATTACAAATTAAACAGTCAGCTTTCAACTGGACACAAATTACAAATTAAACAGTCAGCTTTCAACTGGTCACAAGTACAAATGAAATGATTTGAGGTGATTTTAGATGATTTTTATGTATTTTCAAACAAAGATTTGATTATGATTGAATGAGAAAGAAATTAGGCCTAAATACACCAAGTTCTAGTCATTGCTCATTGGTGATTTATAATTTATTTATAATATAAGATTTCGGACCTATGTAGAACAGGTATAGAATTATTAATAATGTAAGCTGTAAGGTTCTATTAGGATTATTCATCGGTATTTTCTGGTGTGGTTTCTCCTTGTCAGTGGTGCAAGATGGAGGGCCTGACAAGTCATTCGGATGGGACGAAAAAATCCCTTGTGCACATTAAAGATCTCTTGGCAGTTGGAATTCAATATAAGAGTAGTCCATAGTGCCACTGTTAGACCAAAATTCCCCCCATAGCATAATGTAATAGGCAGATTTAGCTCTTGCATAATGTATTTTTAAACCCCATTTCATTATTGTATTAGGATTAGTTATAAGTTTGTTCTAGTGATTTAAGATTTATTAATAATATCACCTGTTTTAAGATTAGAAATAAGTCTGACCTTGATCTAGTGATAGAAGAATTTTAAGCCTATCCTTGACTTCGCACCTTGAAACCTGACAACTACATGTCACACTAAGATGAAGTCAACGTTTACGTTTTCTACTTAAATCTTAAGTCAAGTAATACAGTCTTTTTTATCACCCTTCAATGTAAACTGGTTATGTAATGATACATGTATGAAATGGGGTTTAAAAATACATTATGTCAGAGCTAAATCGGCCTATTGCAGATCTTTCTTTAAGCCTGAAATTTTATATAAATTATTAATTAGACATTAATTAACTTATCCAGACCATAATCAACTCACGATGTCATCTTCTGTGTGAGATTTTCACAGGATTTGAATGCGATCTGCTGCTCAACACTCATTGGTGATAAAATCCAACAATAGATAATCAAGACTATGTTTTTTATTGCACCGACTTTAGTAATGATGATTGAGGCCAGCATAAAATTCAAAAGCTAATATCTCAGTTCAGATTGGAGCAATTTGACTGAAATTTTCAACTTTCTATTTACATTATCTATCTTTTAACTATTATAGCGAGAGCATTCAACTTTTTATCGAATCTCCCATAATGTATCTTTAAATGTCCTACTGTTCTAAACCCACCAGGATGATATCTGTAAGCAAATGCCATGCAGTGTGCTACATGTACATGTATTATGAGGCAAACTTTGTCCAGACAGTGGTGTAAATCCTTCAGATACAATGCAGCAATTTTTCGGTACAGCTTACCACACACAGTGTTAAAACTTCAAGCTCAGTCGAATCTTTTAAAGGATATTTGAAAACTCATTTGTTTAACTTTGAATCTAAGTGATCAAGTTATTAATAGTGTAAAGTTTACAGATATGGCACCTTGGGAGAGAGAGATGGGGTTTAACATACACTTGACACAAACTAGGTCATTACGGGACTAACGCATGGTTCAATTTTATTTCAATAATTTGCTTGTGCGTAATGGGTCTTTAGCAGTGGGAGGAAACCGGAGGACCAAGAGAAAACCCACGAGGTTGGACAGGCGACCCTACAATCTGGGAATCAAAACCAAGCCAGTTGACTCAATGACAGACCTTATGATACAGCGCGCATGTGCTAACCATTCGGCCGTCCAACCCCCCATGGAACCTAGAGCCTGCATTTGTGGATAGCACAGGCACAACACAACTATACAATATTATTATTATTATTATATTAATCCAAGCCAGTGCATAAAAGTAGGATGTTACATTTCAGGAGAATCATTTACTGATTATGGCAAATACAACTTAAATAGTTTGTTGGATAAGGCTGACCTTAAAAATATCTTTGTTTCGCCTAACGCGACCGACTAACTAAAACCACCCCCGACTTAAATTATTTTATTGCACTTTTCCACGATCTTTTTATTTTATTTTGTGTGTCAACCTGAAATATATCATGAGAGTTATTTCCCTATACTATGGCTATGGTTTGATTCATTATTGAAACTGGTTGATCAAGACGAAAGCGTCATAGGTGTCGCTTCTCAACAAAATGGTTGCAGACGAATACACGTCCATTCCCACAAAATAATTCTGCCTCTATGTCTGTGGTGCGTAGTTTTAAACATGACGACGATATTTTCAATATCCGTTTTCGAGAAAAATGAAAGCACAACGCGCACTATCGTTAAAAACGTGTTGAAGGAGTTTCACACTTCAAGTTCGTGGCTAATCGTGTGCGAGTCGGGCATCACGAAAAATCCCGATGTCATTGATTTGTTTGCCAATAAAGAAGACGAATGTTTCCACCCGGAAAATTATTAAGCTGTCAAATTAGCTCTTAAGTTTAATAAAAACTTTCAGTTCGTTACTTTTTACGTCAGACCCCAAATTCATTAAACAAAATTAATGAATCTGTAGTATACAGCTAATAAGTTTTCTGTATTGATTTCTCTGACTTTAAAAAAAAATTTGAAAAAAAAACCGACCTACCGACCCTTCTCCTCGATTGTGGGTCGGGTTTGGTGAAACAAAGATATTTTTAAGGTCAGCCTAAGCTTAGTAAATATATCTCACATTCTCCAGTTTTACAACATAGCCAGCTGTTAAAATAAAAACTTATAATTAGTCTAGTAGTAATAGAGGAGTTATTTCCCTTAAACAACATAAGTCAAATACTTCACATTCACTACTTAAAGTAGCTAAGTCTCTAACTCAATATCATCCAAAATCTTCGACATTGAAAACACAAATTATTTGTCAATTTAAATCAACATTGATGTTGTGATCTTACCGGGAAAAGATGGGCTTCTGATATCCAATATTTAAGACAAAATAAACATTTTACCACTGGTACACGAATCGTGTACCATAATGCGTTTCAGGCCCATTCTTACAAGGGACTCGAAGAACGAGACGAGACATTCAACAAGTCATGTCAAACGATGACGGCATATTCATATCGGGAGAGTATGTGCAATAAATACTATGCAGACTAGAATAACCAGACGCTAGAAATTTTCATTCGATTGAGACTTCAGACATATTTCACCAAACGTAACTGATTTGAAATTAGATTAAAAATGGTAACGATTGAATATAAATCAGTTTATATATATTCCTATTACATCAGTATATGCGTTACGACCTATTTGTGTCAATTTCTAGGACCCAAATATTAGCAATTTAGCTCCTTTAAAACTCTTGTAATGTGTATGGTTAGTGCTAAATGATAAGGCCAGCTCAATTTTGATTCATAGGTCATGCGTGTCAACAGGGCTAATGCTAGTCCTAACCCCGGACCTAGCCCTAATGCTTACCCTAACCCTAACGTACAAGCTCGTCAACAATCACATGCCCTAACCTTATTTACATCTCAGCGACCATTGACAAAAATTGAGCTGGCCTTAAGAAATAGATTTAGCCACCTGTGTATGGTGTACAATACAGTATATATATAATGTACATGAAGATTTCCTAGAACAAAGTTTTGAGGTGTAGAATTTTTTGCCACTGCAAAGAGATTCTAGTACTCAGGAAATATTCACTTGCAGTGAGTCGCCCAGGAAATTTAGAGGAATGTCATACTTATTCGACCCCACTTTTACTTTTTGATGAATCAGAATCCAAGAAATTTCCATTTTGGACTACAAGTTATAATATCTTCAATAACTGTAATAATACAACTTTATAGGTATACATGTACAACATCTTGGTGTACATGTATTACATAGATCAAACATGGCCAAAACACCAAAAAGGGATGTTCACTCTAGTAATCAAATTGTGACAATAAATATGTCGACTGGAATTATTTAGGTTCAATCAGATTAAAATACAGATCTATATTTCGTTTCGTTTTTTTTACACTTTCGATGATCTACACTACATGAAGATCTGACCAGTTGTAGTGGGAGTTCGCGTCAAAGATTGTACAAGCTTTGACGTTTCTAGTGGTTTACCCACAGTTCCATGCACCTCACGCCAAGAAGTCGCCGTAACAGATGGTTTCATTGGCTAATCTCTCACTTCAACCAGAATGAGAGTATATAAGAACTCTCCAAGATCCTAGTGTAGTACAGACAAAACAAATTTTGAACTATAAAAAACGAAATACGATTTGTGTTTTTATCAGATCGATTTATGTAAAAATGCATATTGCAGGTAAATTACCTCTACAACATGTCTTACATGTATGTACAGGTAAACCCAATACTCTGTTTAAATATATGTAATATTCATATATATAATTACATAATATCATAAACTTATTATCTACGATGTTTTGGGCATAATGCATAATAAATATGTGTAATTTTTTATGTTTAGACAATGTTAGAATATATAAAATTTGTATGTTTCAATAATGTTAAAATCTATGTTTTGTGTACAATGTTTCAATAATGTTAAAATCTAAATTGTTTCGATATGTTGAAATCTATTTTTAATATCTTTATGTGTAATGTAAAATTTTTTAAGAGTAATTTATAATGTTTTTATGTATAATGTTTTTGTGTGAAATGCATTCTATGCGTAATGTATAATGTTTTAAGTGTAATGCATGTTTTCGTGTGAATTGAGTTCAAATGAATGTTTTTGTGTGAATTGAGTTAAAATGTATGTTTTTGTGTATTGAGTTAAAATGTATAATGCTTTTGTGTGTATTGAGTTAAAATGTTTTTGTGTGTATTGAGTAAAATTGTATAATGTTTTGTGTGTATTGAGTAAAATTGTATAAAGTTTTTTGTGTGTATTGAGTTAAAATGTGTAACATTTTTTAGTTTAATGTTTTCGTGTAAAATGAGTTTTATGTGTAATGTATAATGTTTTTGTGTGTATTGAGTTAAATTGTATTTTGTGTTTAAAGTGTAAACTATGATTAACAGGGTATATATAAAGTACTGACCTGCTTCTGGGTAGAAACATGGAACCCTCTATAAATACTGAACCACTTAATAATATATACCAACACAAAGCCAACTCTCCTTGACTGAAATACAAAAATCACAACAGGATCCTACAGTATCATTATGGAGGATGCAAAATTTATTAATAAATTTATGAAGGACAGCGGGGGGTCTGCTCAGGACAGTGTCTAGTATGTATCATTAAATGTATATGACTATGTCTAAGTGTATATGCATGCTGTCCTTCATGGACGTTTTGATGCAATAAACATCTTATCTTATCTTAGTACCTGGAAGATGGGATTAGGCGAAGAATGAGAGAGAGAGAAATGGGGTTTTACGGCCACTTGACACAAACTAGGTCATTTTGGGACTAACATGTGGTTTAATTTTATTTCAATAATTCGCTTGCGCGTAGGGGTCTTTATCAGTAAGAGGAAACCGGAGGACCCGGAGAAAACCCACGAGGTTGGACAGGCGACCCTACTCCTTGTCACGTACAACCAGAGATTCGAAACCACACCAGTTGACTCAATGACATTGGACGAAGAAAGCTACAGTTGGAGTTCAAACTTATAAGAGTAGGTTGTACCGCCTGTGTCTGGGGCACTTTGTATGCCGTTAGAGAGGGAGAAATGAAATGAAATGGCGTTTAACGTCCTACTTTTCTGCTCCTAACCTGGGCTAATGAAGACGGGCATACGCCATACAGTGTGCTATGAGGGAAATTTTGCCCGGACAGCGGCACTACGGCCTACTCTTATATCGAATTCCAACTGCCAAGAGATCTTTTACGTGCATGCCAATGTGTACACGGGACCTCGGTTTTTCGTCCCATCCGAACGACTAGACAGCTTTCCTTGTCAGCCCCTCCATCCTGCATCATAGAGAGAGAGAAATGGAAAAGAAATTGAAATGAAATGTAGATTAATGTCCTAATGTTCTGCTTCGAACTGGGCTAATGAAGACGTGTATACACCATACAGGGTACTATGAGGAAAATTTTACCCGGGTAGCGGCAATATGGCCCACTCTTACATTGAATTCTAACTGCCAAGGGATCTTTTACGTGCACGCCAATGTATACACAGTAGGCCTACCTCGGTTTTTCAACACATCCGAATGACTAGACAGCTGTTGTTGTCTGGTCCTCCCATCCTGCACCACTGACAGGGAACCATGTCGGAAAATCCCGATGAACTTTCTCGACCAATGCAGGGATCGAACAAGCGACATCCACGCTAGCGAGCCAGCATCTTACCCCCTTAGCCACCGTGGCTCGTAAAATTATTAATACTCACCAGTATAAGATATCATTAGCATCATGTTGTTCATATCTAACACATTTACACAGATTCCTGATGGCTACTTCACGTAACGTCGATAACGCTTCCATACCATGTAAATACGCATAGATATTATTTAAATCCTGAAATAGACATACATTATTTAAATTACAGGACGACCACACCAAACAAAGCACACATGTACATGTACATGTAATATAAGAGATAAGAGTGGCTATGAAGACCTGGTTATTGAAGGATGACAGGCCTACCAGTCGACACCTGATGCGACCTTCCACTACAAGCGGCCAGATCTTCATGTAGTGTAGGCCATCAAAAGTATATAAAAACAAAACGAAATATACATGTAGATCTGTATTTTAATTAGATTGAGAATTTGTCCAATTTATTTTTACTCCTATACAATGTTCATGTCCAGTACATGTACCTGAACTCTTACCTTTTTACGGTAGGGCCTACATACAATATAGTTTTGAAATTAGTGGATCTATTCTGAAGTCTGGTCTTAAAAGAGAGAAAAATGGGGTTTAACGTCCACTAGGTCATTTCGGGGCTAACATACATGTATGATTCAATTTTATTTCAATAATTCGCTTGCGCATAGGGTCTTTAGCAGTGGGAAGGAAACCAAAGGACCCAGAGAAAACCCACGAGGTTGGACAGACGACCCTAAGGCCTACTCCTTGTCATGTACAACCGGGTAATCGAAACCACGCCAGTTAACTCAATGACAGACCTCATGATACAATATGCACCGCGCTAACCATTCAACCATCCAACCCCCTTGTCTTAAAAATAACTGCACATGAATAACTACATGTAGCTCTATTTAAGAAAATTAAAAATTTCTATCATACAGCAACCTACAATGTATTTGATTTACATAGACTATACACTTATATAACTAATAAATAGATCCATTTGTTAAAAATATAACATTTGTTTTTTTTTTTCTAAATGTCATTTTACTTGAGAAGTTGAGACAGTGAACATGACTTCTTGACATTTTAATTTTCTTAAAGAAGTCAAGGGTTTATTTGTTCAACTTCATGGACAGATCAAATTAAACCAACGAAAATAGTCAAAAAAATTTGCTGCGTTTACTTTTAAAAATACCATTTTTTTAAGTCTAAAGTAGGCACATAAAAGGTTTGTGTACATGGTCTAATTTATTTATTGACTAAAATGTTTTGTATTGTTCATGGATGAAGTAAAAAGACAAATTTCAATGGAAATGAAATGGGGTTGAACGTCCTACTGTTCTGCTCCGACTGGGCTAATGAAGACGGGCATACGTCGTACAGTGTGCTATGAGTGAAATTTTGCCCGGGTAGCGGCACTATGGCCTACTCGTATATTGAATTCCAACTGTCAAGGGATCTTTTCATGCACGCCAATGTATACACGGGACCTCGGTTTTCTGTCCCATCCGCATGACTAGTCAGCTGTCCTTGTCATGTATGGTTCCCCAACCCTAAATGTTTGTATATGGTGTACGGCAATAGAACAGCCCACCAGTTTGTGTGAAACGAATCAATATTGAATTGTTATATAACATAAGTTTAATCAATATCAAATACTTCTAAATGTCTAAACATTTAATATTCTGACAGAAAGTTTCGTTCTGTTTGGACAAATGTTTAAATAACAATATTGATCTATATTTCTAGAGGAAAACTAAACCACATGTGCGTGAAGCATGCAGTGGCACAATACACATACTCATATTGTGAGGAAAATATCCATAATTTCACGAGAAAATGTATTGTTTATATTTGTAAAGACAATAATACAAGAACAAAAGGTGTTGTCTGTCGTCCAATTGGTTTTAAGTTAACAAATGGTCAGAGCTTTAAACACTGCGAGAACTAGATAAAGAGCTTTAAATGGTAGAACACTGGAAGAATAAAGATAACGTGCTTTAAACACTGCGAGAATAAAGTTAGTGACAACAGCATTCTTATTACATGTATTTAAACAGGCATTACGCAAGAAATGAAATTAAATGGGGTTTAACGTCCTACTGTTCTGCTCCTAACCTGGGCTAATGAAGACAGACATACAACATACAGTGTGCTACGAGGGAAATTTTGCAGAAACGGCGGCACTACGGCCTACTCTTATATCGAATTCCAACTGTCAAAGGATCTTTTACGTGCACGCCAATGTGTACACGGGACCTCGGTTTTTCATCCCATCCGAACGACTGGACAGCTGTCCTTGTCAGGCCCTCCATCCTGCATCACTGACAAGGGGGAACCACGCCGGAACATTATGCAAGAACTAAATCTGTCTATTGCAGGTCTTTCTGTAGGTCTTAAATGTTACATAAACTATTAATCAGACATTTATTATGACAAGACCATAATTAGATACATGTATCTCTGATATAAAGTACATGTAGATTAGAACGGTCAGCCACATTTTGATTTATTATTTAAACAGGCTAGAACTCAATTTGTTTATTGCAGGTCTTTCTGAAAATCGTAGGTCTTAAATGTCACGTACACACTGTACAATGACGGAATCGAAACCATGTCAGTTGACTCAATGACAGACCTTATGATACAGCGTGCACGTGATAACCATTCACCCCCTCCCCTCCCCATATTATTAAATATATTACCTCTTCTGTCCGGATAGGTGCTGGTTTCTTTAGACAGGATATAAACTGCCGATCTTCAAATCCTGCTGTCATGGTGATTAATAAAGCTTTAACGCAATACTCCAATTTCAATAATCGTTATTAAACTGTAACAATTATTTCGTAATTATGATTCCCATTGATGTTAATTCAAAAAGAATCAAAATAAAAATGTTAAAAAATAAAATTAAAATTAAATAACTCCAACCGCTAAACACACAAATAGCTAAAACTTGGATCACATTTTCCTGTTGAATTTGTTGAGAAATATTTTTAAAAATTAGATCACTACTCAGTGTGCCAAAAAACTGGCAAATTAAGCACAGAAAATATTTTGGTTTGACAGATGTTTGAAACAGTATGTATGTATGTACACTGTTATTTGTGAACTTTTATTTCTAAGTCATATCGGAGAAAGTTCCCGGCTTGATGGTCAACATTTCCATCTTCACAGATCGAGTCCAAATATAACACTTTCTTGTTCACGGTAAATAAATCTGAAACAGAAGAAAAAAGCTACATAAGTAAAAGTTTATAAGAGCTTAATCTGCATATTGTATATCTTTCGTTTAGCCTCAAATGTTACATTATTAATTAGACATATATTCACATGATAAGACCATAATCAACTCTCTAGACCACTGTATAGCAGTGCCATCGGGTAATATTGGGCAGTATGGAACATGCTAGAGTTGATTTGTAGCATACAGTATTAGTATATGACCCACGGTATACATGTATGTTTGACATCGGTAAAGAATAATGATTATATTGTTGAAAACTGCATTGAAACCGCAAGATTTTTTGCCATTTGCGAGGGGGCGGAAAAACTCAAGGAGGTGCAAAAACTCAAAACCATGTAGCAAAGCTTGTCATTGCATCCTTCTCACTTAGCCCCAGGCTACTCACTGAGCCACTGCCACTGTGGTTCTCTAGGATGTAGAATGTCTAACATGCTCAGGAGGAGAATTCCATAAAGTTGATGCTGTCAAAACGTTTTTGGTCCAAATGTTTTTAAATTTGTTTTCTTGACAATTTAATGGGATTATGATGTCATTTTATTAGATTCCCCGGTTGTACCTGACAAGGAGTAGAGTCTCCTGTCCAACCTCGTGGGTTTTCTCTGGGTCCTACGGTTTCCTCCCACTGCTAAAGACCCCTACACGCAAGTGAATTATTGAATAAAATTGAACCATGTTAGTCCCAAAATGACCTAGTTTGTGTCAAGTGGAAGTTAAACCCCATTTCTCTCTCTTCTTCACTAGCCAGGTTGGTGAAGAAAAGTACAACCTCATTTTATTTTCATTTTGTCTTACAAGTGCAGCCGAAGATTTACATGTACAGTAAAAAACAAATTGTATTTTTGCGTCTCAACGATAGAAAACAGCAAAATGATTTTGCGTCTCAACTATGAAAGAGCTTGGATCATTATTAGTGTACATGAGATCTTCTTCACTTACATGTACATGTATTGAAATGGCGAACTAACATTATTCTGTTGTGAATGTGACGTGCCTCTTGTGTTAAAGGATTCAAAATAAACCCAGTCTAAATATTTATTTAACTGCACACTTATAGACTAACATTTTCCACAGTCTACTTGGTCGATAACAACCTGGCTCAATTTACGGCAACTCCACTAAAATCTTATAAATGGTGAAATAAACAGATTCAAAATGAAATTAAATGCTGATAAAAATACATGTATACGGTATGCATTTTGTCAGATCACAAATGCAAACTGCCTTAAATTCAAAATAAAACACCAGCCAAATCAAAATATTTCTAAAAATCGAATCTGTTTCGTACATGTACATTATATGTAAGAGACTTAAAAGCTACTTGACGAGCTGCATATACAATTTTATATCTGTATGTTTTGATAAAAACTACAATGTACATGTACATGGTCTAAAAAGTTTGGCAGGTGAAGATTAAAGAACACATCAAGTGACCAAACCAAATTTTCTATACTTGTAGCCAATGGTTACTATATGCACTTACAGAAAGTTCACACTAATCTGATTAAAATAATTTGACATATTACCATTATAAGTATCAGACACTCTAAAACACTTTTCGATTTTTCAATTACAGCATTAATCTAACCCGATTGATTGGCCAGAGACGTCATAGGGACCACACATACCAATATGCACCACTACATGTATGTGACTAATGTGTATTGATGGTTCAATTAACATACTGACAGAGAGAGAGAAATGGGGTTTAACGTCCACTCGACACAAACTAGGTCATTTTGGGACTAACATATGGTTTAATTTTATTTACATAATTCGCTTGCGCGTAGGGGTCTTTAGCAGTGGGAGGAAACCGGAGGACCCGGAGAAAACCCATGAGGTTGGACAGGCGACCCTACTCCTTGTCACGTACAACTGGGGATTCGAAACCACGACAGTCGACTCAATGACAGACTTTATGATACAGCGCGCGCACGCTAACCATTCAGCCATCCAACCCCCCTACATACTGACAGACCTAATCATTACAATTGTCTATACATGTATATATGTAAGCTACAAATACATGTATAACTCAAAGCATATTGAAGAGCATACATTTCTCATCTTGAATTGTTATAGATTACATACTTGTGACTGGAATAGTCTAGAGTGAATTTTAAAATTTTAAAATGTGTTGTTCAGAGTTGTGGAAATTCAAGCAAAGAAAATTGAAATAATGTGCCGTCGGTTATCTTCTATCAAAAGTAAAGACATTATATATCGTGAACATACAATGTACCCCAAATTTGGTTTTGTCACTTGATTGATGTGCTCTTTAACGTCTCTGATCTTCATTTCAATCATTTTGAATCCCTTGCAAACCACGGGGTTGGCCAAGCGAAACTACTCCTTGTCACGTACAACCGTGGAATCGAAACCACACCAGTTGACTCAATGACAGACCTTACGATATAGCGCGTACATGCTAACCATCTGACCATCCACACCGCCCCCCCCCCACCAAACAACAATGACATGGATGTGGATTAATACATGTACATGTAGACTACAGATGTAGGTGAGTTGACAGAAGAAGAGTTGGGTTGCAGTGCCTGTGGCTCGCCCTACTAACTAGGCCTATTTATTAGTTCGGCACTTGTTTCAGTTTGTTATCAACTTTAATTTCAAGATGAGAATTGAATTACATTCAACTTTCTATTCGATATGAGAAAATACTGTCAATTATTCAGCCTAGAAATGGAGATATGTGGCTAATAATAGAACAAGAAGACGTCGTGCCACTCGTGAAAGTGACTTACTAACTTACTTTCATTTCTATTCACTCCATCAATCAATCAACATTTTCAATCGTCTTCGCCCATCGACTAAACTTACACGAACTTTCCAAACTTTTATTTTGATGTTCCTGCTTGACAACAATTAATTAATAGCATCGTTCAAGTGCCAGAAGTTTCAAGAGAACAAATTATATTGCATACTTACCTCAATGTACAGTAAAAGGCCTCATAATTAATTTAAAAAACACAAAATAATTGTCATACAATCCTACTTGGCTCGATCTGTTTACTGTCAAAGCGAGGCGCTGTTCCGGTGCTCGACCTAGAAACTAGTAAAGGGAACTAACTCCAATTAAACGTTCACAAATTTTTATTTAACGCACTATTTCTTGGTATGTTTGAGGTTTGAGAAACGCGCTTTAGAAGTTAACATATTTTGTTAAAAACGGATAAAACAAAGTTTTAAAACTTCAAAAGGAAAGGCAAAAATGTATTTTATACTAAGAAAGGAAGAACAGAATTGAATTTGAATATTTTTAACAAAATATAATGAAGATAAGGTGATTCGAGAATGACCGCAAATTGATTTTTCACTTTTGAACGATCAAAGTAGCGCCAAAATCACTGTACAATTTAACAATTTTTTGGGAAGCTCCCCGTGAATACGATAAACTAGAAACAATAAAGCTATTGGTCGCTGCTTTTCTTTCCGTTCTCATTAGCAAATATCCTGCATGCATTTCAATCTTACACGAGCCATAGGCGGGAACAAATCGCGGGACCCCGAGTCCGAGTCGAGTCCCAACAAGTCGCCGCACCTCTACGGGTCAGAGTCGAGTCCCAAGTCGCTGATTTTAGTACCGAGTCGATTTGAGTCCCACTTCCAAGCCTTCACTTAAGTCGCCCGTTTATCAGATGAGTCAGCAATTTATGACGAATAAGGTAAGTTAGACACATGCCGCTGTTTCAAATTGCGGGACTCGAGTTTCCACCCCTGGCACGAGCTAAAGTGGTTCACCCTGGAGCGAATTTAAAGAAAACTAACAAATATATTTTAAACACCAATTTATATTTCATTGAGAATTTCCGACACACTGATATGTTATTATATTTATCGTGGAGTGGTTATTTTTTTATGTTGGCTCGATATCCCGATGTTGGCCGAGAAAATTCAGCGGGATCTTGCGGCGTGGTTCCCCATTGTCAGTCATGTAGTGTTACATAATAGTAAGCAGCTGTGGTTTCTCACCATGACGATATGTAGAATACCTAATAGGTTGTACGTTATCATATAGTTATATTGTTGTTCCTTTCATCTTATAATAAACCAGATGAAACCACAACCAGTTTTATTAGTATATCCTTTGGTACTATGTCACAGTAGACTGAGTGCCTGGTAAGGGACAGCGTATAGTCTTTTGGATGGGACGAAAAACCGAGGTCGCGTGTATACATTGGCGTGTACATATATGAACCCTTGACAGCTGGCATTCGAAATAAGAGGCCGTAGCGCCGCTGTCCGGGCAAAATTTCCGCCATAGCACACTGAATGGCTTAAGCCGTCATCATTAGCCTAGTCTCCACAGGGAAGTAGGACGTTTTACCCCATTGCTTTTCATTTCTTTTCCACGTGATTTTCCGGGGTTGTTTCCCCTTGTCAGGGATGCTGGACCGATGGCCTTCGCATCGCCGTTCGAATGGGACGAAATACCAATGTCGCATGAGGGTTTACGAAATCTCCGATGTGGAAGCAGACAGCAGGCGACCAGGTAACTATCATTGGGTGCCGACCTCGTAATTCGAGCAACAACCTTACGTTATCAGGTCACCACCCTCAAGCACCACCCTCCACCCCTCGGCACCTTCTAGAGCGACCTGACTTCCCTCCTCACTGAGTGACTACAGTAATGACACGTGATTAGTATTAACAGTCCATATAGTTAATCCCCAATCTGATTAAAACACAGATCCTATTTCGTTTCTCTATATTTCGTTTCGTTTTTTTTATGCTTTGGATGGCCTCTACTACATGAAGATCTGACCGGTTGTAGTGGAAGGACACCCCAGAGTTCATACGTGCGACTTTTGACCCTATGACGTTGCTGTTTCTTGTGGGTTACCCACAAGCCAAGAACTCCCCGTAACAGACCGTTTCATTGGATAATCCCCCCCCCCCCCACATCATCCAGAACCCGAGTTAATATAACAACTCTTCCAGATCGGTTTAGCCCCTGCTGACAAAAGATTATAGATGAGATTGGTATATATAATTGATAAAGCCTAATATAAAAAGTGTAGCACTGAGAGCTCTTGCTGGTCGGTCACCTCTGGCTTGTGGTCGTGGTTCCAATCCCTGGTGGGAGTGTATGTGACTTGGATATAGGGGCGCCTTCTCAACTTGGTTTATTCAGGATACTCTGGTGTCGGGTGTCCTCCCACAGAAACTTGACCCCCAACTTAACACGATGCTGTCTAGGGATATTGTCTTGAGGTAGGCGTTGTCTTGCCATAAGCTTCATGCACCCCACCTCCGACACCTTTCAGGGTCATCTGACTTCACATCCCTAACGGTTTGATGTATTTATAAACCTATAACGGTAAATCTCTCTGATCTTTGGGGTATATTCTATGCCCGGAATAACTTGCGGGGGCGGCTTTGGATATATACAGGGGAAGTTGGGGTTATTCTTCTGAGAGTTTTTTTTTTCAGTAAAACCTGTTGCAGGTTATTCTTCCAGAGTAGGGTTTTTCCCATAAGAAAACGTGATATAAGGTTTTTCTTGTGGGAATTCTGGGATATTATCATATTACGTACATGTAAACATAGACGGTTTATAAGCAAGATAAAGTCCTTGACTCCGGTTATGCTGGGGAAGAAAGACTTCAGAAAAAACCTTAGAAAGAAAAACCTCCCTTTTTCGGGTTATTTTCTTCAGTTTTTCTTACGCCAGTATAACCCCAGTCTCGTGGTTTATCCTACCCATAATTCAATGATTTCAAGTTAATGTTATACAGACTATGGTTGATAAAATTAATCCAAGGGTTAGCGATACAAATATTGATCAACGTCTGCTGTCAAACCGATGACACCCCCGCTCACCCCAATCCCCAATCTCCCCTTTACCCGATGGACCGATTGAACCCAGTTTGCGACCTATCCAAGGATTAGCAATACAGATATTGATCAAAATCTTCTGGCAAACCAATGCCACCCTGCCCAAACCCCCTCCAATTCCCACCACCCTTTAACCGGTAGACACATTGAACCCAATTGTTGAATAAAACAAAACAAATACACCATGTAAATAAAAATGTATTTCAGTTAACTACAATTACATAATATATTCACAACATTTAATATTACAATAATCACTAGGTTCCCAACCTCTGGGTCGCAGCAGTACTTTTCATGGGGTCGTGGCAGATTGCTCTGAAACTTTGAAAAGAAGCTATGTTTTCATGAAAAGCATAACAATCTCTGATCTACACACCTCGTGCCAAATACATTGCCAATCATCTTTCCTCTCTGACGCTCACGATTTTTTTCTTCAGTCTCCCATTATAACATTTTGATCTGGAAAATGGAACTAGTTTTAGGGGAATCCCACTCACAGGGGGGGGAGGGGGCACAGTCTACAGTTGGTATTTTAGAGCTATGGTCGGCAACTGGCCTGCCCACTCAAAGGTAAGGTTGTTTATCGAGGGGTCGCGATCAGATGCTGGTTTCTGGAATGGGTTCGCAACCAACAAAAGGTTGGGAACCTCTGCAATAATCTCATTGTTATTATTAATATTTACAAAATTACAACGAATATTGTTAGCTATGTGATGTGGGGGCGTGGATAGCCGAATGGTTAGCGCTTGCTCGTTGTCATCATAAGGTCTGTCATTGAGGCAACAGGCGTGATTGCGCTTCTCCAGTTGTACGTGACAAGGAGTGGGTCGCCTGTCCAACCTTGTGGGTTTTCCCCGGGTTCTCCGGTTTCTTCCCACTTCTAAAGACCCCTACGCGCATGCGAATTATTGAAATAGTCTAAGAGCTAAGCTATGCAATTGCATATTTGGTAACATAATGGCTGTTTTGTTTATTCTTATTAGTGTTACACAGATTCTAACCCTGTTCCAATATATCTCACTTAAATGTTAAATGCCCAATATGAGTACTATATCGTGGATAAAACCCTAACAATTTAATATTGTCCGGCTTGAAAGAGGTACATGATTCGAATTGTATCTAATAATACCATAATAGCAGACAGCTTTATGGACACCATTCACTAGGTTTATTAAATGTGAATGTTATCCATAAAGCCGCAGTTATTATATATTGGCCGATGTTGCAATGGTATCACATTATTCCCTTTAATAGTCCAGTTTTTGACCAGTCTCGGATACAACTGTCGCTACGATACACATCATATGCATCTTCGCAAAAAAGGTTTTATAACATTCATCTGCCTCATGAATAAGGCTTCGGATCGGTCAATTTTTTCAAGTTCCTTTGGAAGTAACACCAGACCTTCAGAACTTAGAACAATTGATCATGCCCTCAATGTACAAAGGACAACTCAATTGATCCAGTCCTGTCATCAGAAGAATGCTGTATAACTTTCACGTGGTGATGCTGTTGAAGATGGCCATAATAGACATCCGATCAAATGACGATGATGATTATGATTTGCCTTTGGCCAAAAATCAACAGGCGACACATCGTTCAAAATGTATTCGTCCTTCAAGGA
Source organism: Patella vulgata (assembly GCF_932274485.2). Classification (NCBI taxonomy): domain Eukaryota; kingdom Metazoa; phylum Mollusca; class Gastropoda; family Patellidae; genus Patella; species Patella vulgata. Next base: position 10,203,649 of record NC_065880.2, on the reverse strand, counting down.
GAAACTACCAAACTTAGTGGGGACGCCATTGCTTCTAGATCAGTAGTGTCCTTATTTGAAAGTTGACTGGGATCCAGACCCTCGGGCTCTAGATTAGTGGGAGTTCCCTCTTTTAAAACTTATTGACTCAATCCCTAGGGCTTCCCTCTTTCAAAACTTGGTGACTTAATCCTTTAGATCAGTTGGAGTTCACTCTTTCAAAACTTACTGGGAACGAACCCTCGTGTTCTAGACCAATAGGAGTTCCTTCTATCAAAACTGGGAACGAACCCTCGTGTTCTAGACCTACAAAACTTACTGGGAACGAAGTCTCGTGCTCTATATCAATAGGCCACGCCTCTCTCTCTCTCTTGCTCTCCTTTAGAAAGCTTGGAAAGGATCAAATTTGTACAAAATATGAGAATAATTTATGCTTGATATAAAAACAATTTTAACAGTAAATTAAAAAATAATATACAAATGATAAAAGTCAGTTATTTTCCACCATCCTCGGATTAACCCTTGAAGGGGTAGCCTTCTTTCTTCTTCGGTATAACTAGAAAAATATAAAAAAAAACGGAAATATGGAAGATATGGAACGACTATGAAATGGGATTTAACGCCCTACGTTTCTACCCACGAAGGTACGATCGAATTCCAACTGTCAAGAATTATTTTACATGCACGCCAATGTGTACACGGGACATCGGTTTTTTCGTATCACCCGAAGGACTATGAAATGGGGTTTAACGTCCTATATTTCTGCACTGAGTGGACTAAAGAAGAAAGCAATAAATTATTAACATTCTGAAGATTGAATTTATACATTCTTTTACATTTTACTATAGTTTGAATGGATGCCGTTATTACTGCGTGACTTTAGAAAAAACTAAAGTCGAACATGGTACCTCCAGGTTAGCTAGTCGACGTCCTACTAACTAAGCCAACGCGGATCCCTAGACATGACATGTTTTAAGGTTATATAGATAATGATAAAACCGTGTTTATTTTAACTTACATTTACTGATTTTAGTGTAGACATCTACACCCAGTCCCAAATTTTCAAACAATACGATGTGATCTCGTCGAGGTTTCTTCGATAATCGTCTGATATCTTTGTCACTATCTTTACTGGTGGACACCAGAATAACCTCGATGTCATTCTTTTTAGCACGAGATATTTCTAGTGCTGCTTCCTTCCGGTCTTTCACTTCCCCGCTGATGAACATCACAATTATTCTTTGTGCGTCTTTCCTGGCTGTTTTTCCCGTAAGAGCGTTGACAGCATTGGATAATAAATCGGCGATAAATACATCACCTTTTCCTGTCAGAGCGTCGGCAAAGTCTTTTCCACTAGAATATCGGTTAAAGTCCATAAAATTCAAATTCGGACACGCGCTGGACACAAAACCAATGTGAACAGAGTCTTTGCCGACATCAAGAGCACGTGCGGTATTCCCTATGACATTTAGAGTATTGGCGACATCAGGGCTGTCAGCTTGAGCAAAATCGGCGACAAACATGACGTCAGCAGATGATTTTTCGGCGTAAGCCGCTGAAAAAAAAAAAAAAAAAAAAATAGAATACGTAAAATAAATTGAAAATTAAATACAAATGTACAAGCGAGCCAAACAAGACGAGGTGTGGATTTAATAATTCAAAACGACAAAAACATGAAATAAAATAAAATACGGCTTAACGCTCCAATTCTTGCACCGACCGGATGTGCCTCGTGCTATGAAGGGACATATTATGTCTCATCTTCGTTCTTTTACGTGCACGTCAGCATAAATTTCCGGTATGATGGTTACCGAATTGAAAGCCCGATGTAAAATGGGCCTATTAGCGCCGCTGCCCGGGCAAAATTTCACTCATAGCACACTGTATGGCCCATGCCTGTCTTCATTTGTCCAGTTTAGGAGCAAAACAATAGGAGGTTAAACCCCATTTCATTTCATTTCATTTCTAAACCACTAGAAGGTTGGGGGCGAATGGTTAGCGAATTGTTGAAATAAAATTGAACCATGTGTTAGTCCCGAAATGACCTAGTGGACGTTATTAGGTGAATTTGAAGAAAAGTTTTTTGACACTTATTTTGCAAGATTGATATTTGGAGATCTGTATTTGGCAATTTGCTGTTTGAGATTAGTTTTTTGTTGATTCTGATAAAATGTAAATGCAATTTTTTGATTTTGTCATTATTTTAATAAACAATTAAATTAAACAAAGATACAATATACAATATGATATGACAAATATCTGATTTGTAAAACACATATTTGATTTTAAGATACAAATGTTAATTTCAGTAGACAAATATCTAAATACATGAAGAAATAACAATGAAGGTCTATGGATTTTAAAAGAACTAAAGAATTAAAAACACCGAATAAAGAGCTGTTTGTTAAACTACAGTTAAACCCCCATTTCATTTCATTTTTAATGCCTTTAACATTGTTCTTGTGGTTAGACGAGTTTAATGTTATTATAATCTGATATTGATGTTTTTATGTCAACAAACATTGTTCGTTAATTGATTATGAATCCTTGAGTTACACGATGCTTCCCCCAATCTCTGTGTACTTTAAACATGTTTTTCTGTTTGTTAAACAGTTTAATTCTGAAAACGTCGTAAGTTTAAAAACGTATTTAAATTGGATATCGCCATAATTAATGAAAAAAATGGTGATATGGAAACCATTGCATGCTCCAATTGTGTTAAAGTTTGCAATAATAACAACTCGTGTTATTCTTTCGGATTTAATTTCGTTCACAGAAGTGAAAGGAAATTTGTTTAATTTCATGTCAAACAGAATTTCATTCGCGCGTTTCGATCACTGCACCTTGTGATATAGGAAATAAATGTCACGTTCGATATAGAATAATGTCAATCCGATTAAAACACTGGTCCTATTTCGTTTCGTTTTTTATAGTTCAAAATTTCGTTTTACTTGTCTTTACTACACTAGAATCTGGAAGAGTTGTTATATTACCGGCATTTTGGTTGAAGAGAGGCATTAGCCAATGAAACGGTCTGTTACGGCGAGTTCTTGGCGTGCCATCCACGGAACTGTGGGTAAACCACTAGAAACGTCAACGCTAATTGATTAATCAATGTCTGACGTCATAGGTCAAAAGCCGCTCGTACGACCCCGTACACGACCTTCCAGTACAATTTCTCAGATCTTCATGTAGTGTAGGCTATCGAAAGTACCACAAAAAAAAAGGAAACGAAATATAGATCTGGCCCCTGTTTCTCAAAATTTTAACTAAAGATAAAATCCAAATTTTAGTAGATACTTGAAATTTGATTGGCTATGCACTAAAATCAATCTAATTATATCCAATCAAATCACTAAAATTTGGATTTTATCTTAGTTAAAATTTCGTGAAACAGGTCCCTGAATTGTAATCAGATTGAAATAGTGTTCTTTTGTGTTTCGCGTCGGCGTCTTCATTTAAATTGGCAAGTTAATTTTAATTTTCAATCCAAACAATTTTTTTCAGCTGCTTATAGAAGAAGCTCGTGAAGTTCCGATCACACTTAGTACAGAGGAAGTTCATCAAGTATAATTCAACACAATTTTCTATTAGAATTTTGCGATTCGGCCACGCACCAGCGACCTCCGGTTTGCGCAAACACCAGTTTCATATTGGTAGACTAATTGGTGGAATTATTGTAAATTTGTGTCAACTATGGCGTGAAATGATTTCTTTTGGCGAACAAAGTAAAGAATCACGATGAAAATAGACGATAAGGAAGGGTTCCCAAATAGTCTTAGAACAGAGATGGGGATAAAGCGGTATGTTCATATTGCCTGATCAGAGACCGTTCCTAACGGAACTGTCAAGTTCTGGTTACAAACGGATGAGAAATTGCACTTGGAAGTTAAATGTCCCAAATCAAAATTTACTTTGGGAATGTTCGTAAAAATGTTCCTGTCACAAACGGCCTGGAAAAAAGAAATGTTCACCAGGCACCACCAACCCACAATATCCGAGTTACGTTAAATTTGCATGTGTAAATTAGGAAACTAAGATTGAAAGAAATGTTATAATTGTGTTCATTTTTTGCGCTTATTACCATGTAAATCACAGTATGAATTTGACCAAGAGAGAAATGGGGTTTAACGTCCACCCGACACAAACCAGGTCATTTCGGGACAAAAATATAGTTCAATTTTATTTCAATAATTCGCTTGCGTGTAGGGGTATTTGCAGTGGGTGGTAACTGGAGGACCCGGAGGAAACCCCACGAGGTTGGACAGACGACTATACTCCTTGTTACGTAAACCGGGGAATCAACACCATGCCAGTTGACTCAATGACAGACCTTATAATACAGCGCGCACGTGCTAACCATTCGGCCATTCAAACCCCCGTGTTGTATGTAAGTTGACACCAAATCTAAATACAATTAACGCGTTTCAAATGATTCGACTTAATATGTGACTCACTGTATGAATTTGACATAATTCCTTTAACAGATTTCCTAACATTCTCGGTCTTAACGGGTGTGCCAACATCCAGCATCAACATTAACAATGTTAGTTTTTTGGTCTTCGTTTTTTTTGGAGTAATTTGCAATAAATAGGTGATAAGCGAAAAACTTGTTCGATAATACGTTAACTAAACGGTGGTCTAAGATATGCCAACATTTTCACAGGGTATAAAAGGTAGAATAATTAGTGTTCCTGATCTAAAAATACGTCAAAAGTATGTCAGAAATGAGTTTGATGGCACGTCAGCCACAAATGTGTCATATTACAGGAAAGTATATGGGGTTATTTTGGTCGTTATTTACTGATCAATGTCTCGTGGAATCTTTATCTAAGCAAAGACAACTCCCAGATATCTATCTCTGATCATATCTTATGATACAACAAGTAGACTAAGAATGAATTATCACCGATGATTCTGACAAGCAGGTAGGCGGCAGTTTACATAATTGTCCTTAATTATTAGGGAAAGAAGTATACTGGCATTTGGCACAAGTTGCTTTGAATGTTAATTATTTACTCAGAGAATAACAAGCTGTGTACGTGTAACGAAAATGAAAAAAAAAAAAAAATGGCGTCGAGATTAAACCTTTTAAAGTAGTAATCCTCTTATAACAAAAAGGTGTACTGGAATCACAGAATTCCCTGAGATTAGTAATCAAAATTGTTATACCCTTTAAATATATAAATATACATTTTATAAAAGAGAGAGAGAGAGAGAGTGTGTGTTTAACGTTCACTCGACACAAATCAGGTCATTTCGGGACTAAAATATGGTCCAATTTTATTTCATTAATTCGCTTGCGCGTAGGGGTCTTTAGCAGCGGGAGGAAACCGGGGGATCCGGAAAAAACCACGAGGATGGACAGGCGAACCTACTTCTTGTCACGTACAACCGGGGATAGGAACCACGCCAGTTGACTCAATGACAGACCTTATGATACAACGCGCACGTGTTACCATTCGGTCATCCAACCCCCAAAACACAAAAAGGCGTTGACGATCCACGTGACCCCTTCTTTAAAAGATTCATTTTTATAAATCCATCCGTATTAAGCAATTTCATATTTTCATCCATCGGTATTAAAACTAAAGTCTCAAAAAGGACAAGGATCGGATCCAAGTGACACCCTTTAAACAATTCGCTATTGCATCCTTCCATATTGAAACTAAATTGTCCAAAAGTAAAAAAAAAAAATAACAAATATCTATGAAAATATGTCAGTTAGAAGGGCAAGCGACTCTTTTTCGGTATTTAGTCGGTCGTTACATTCTTTACCCGACAAACAAATAACTGATCTTATCATTTACGTAACTTTTAAAATCGGTTAAAATCATTTTGTTTCTGAGGTGGGGGATATATAACTCTTAAAACAATTAATTAAAATCATTCGGTGTCGGGGTAGGTAACTCTTAAAATCGGCCAAATATCGCAACCTTTCTGGGATTTGAAACTCTTAAAATATCAATCAAATTCATTCTGTTTCGGGTTAGATAACTCTTAATATCAATCAGTCGGAGCAGAACAGTTGGACGTTAAAACCCATTTCATTTCATGTCATGCTTCAATTTTCCTTTAAATTTGTGCGCGAAAAGTTTAGTTTTCCTTTAAATCTATGCACTTTGTGTGCACATAGTGTTTAGTTTTCCCTTTAATATGTGTACGTTTTGTGCGCGTAGGGTCTAGTTTCTCTTTTAATCTGTGCACTTTGTGTGCGCGAAGTGTTCATTGTTCCTTTAAATCTGTTGACTTTTTGTGCTAAAGAGTTTATTTTCCCGTTAAACCTGTGCACTTTTTGTGCGTGAAGAGTTTAGGTTTTCTTTAAATCTGTGCACTTTTTGTGCAGGTTTTCTTTAAATCTGTGCACTTTTGTGCTAAAGAGTTTAGTATTCCATTAAACCTGCAACTTTTTGTGCGTAAAGAGTTTAGGTTTCCTTTAAACCTGTGCATTTTTCTGCGCGAAGACTTTAGTATTCCTTTAAATCTGTGCACGTTTTTGTGAAGACATCAACGATTCCGTATAGACATAACACAGTGAATGCCAACAACAAAAATGTCTTTATGTGTTTCGTTTCGTTGCGTTATGTATTAGAACCGGAAACATGCACGAGGTTGTTAAACTTTGAAACTGAACAGATCCACGTCTTAAAATAGAACAGAACAAAAACAATTAAAAGCAGTAGGAACAAAAACACTGGTAATATGTAAACTGATCAGACCATCCATTAATAATGAAACGCAGTATGAGCGTGGATTTAAAAAGACAAGCGAACATTTGAAAAAAAAAGAAGAAAATAACAAATATCAACAGTGCTAATTCAGATCAGAAATGTTAACTACTTCGCAAGAATGGGGGAAAAACAAGAGTTCGTTGAACACGTTTTAAACTTTTTGGTGATTTTGTTGGGGATTTTTTGGTAAAAAAGAGTGAAAAAGCAGTAAAGTTTGTTTATTTTATGGCTAGATATAGATCGGTTAATGATGTGTTAATCTACGAACGATTGGCAAAATGAAAGTAAAGCAACATAAACACAAGCAAGAGGACAAAAATACTTTCATTCAATTAACACAGCCATATTCAAATAGGAAACAGAACATTTTACAAGGCGCAATAAAAGCGATGATGAACGAATTGTTTGTGAATTAGTATTGGTCTTGGAAGGAATGGTGTTAATAGACACGTGGGAGTTGTCATACGTATCATCTTAGCGGATCTACTCGTGCGAACAACAACCACATGTAGGATGACCCGTGCACTTTACAGAAAGTTGGTCTCGACACGGCTAAATGTGCACGCTTCAGTTGCGTGTCTCGAACTGATTTCTGACTACCCCGCACTCGCTTTGAGTCGATAAATAGCCATGGCACGTGCAATTCTCTACAATATATCAACTATTACAGCCGTAAAAAATCTATTGTTGACGATTTTGAATAGCAGTAAAATTTAGCTTCTTGGTTATTACAGCAGCTTTAGTAATTACGTTTGTTTTATTTTTTAAATTGCTTTATCATTAACTGTACCGTTAAGAGCGGCATCTTTTGGTTTAGTACAAATACTATCTCTGAATCACTTTCTTTAGCAGGAACATGATACTAGCAGTAGTTTCATTTTACTTTTACAAGTTTCTTAAAACAATTGTTGAGTTGTCTAAAGTGCTTATTTCTAAATTCAATTTCTTGTTCTAGCTTTCTGTTATGTTTCGTAAAAAAGTAGTCTTGATTATCCCGACCTGTCAATCAGACGTAGAATGGTCGATAGACTGGTTAAGCGAGACTAATTTCAAAACAAGGGCACGTAACCTATCTTTTACTCAAAAGTGTCTGGATGTTATGGACGCAACTTGGAACCAGTTTTCAGTCTAGTATTTATAGATGATTAATGGTCACAGCTTATTAAGTACAACATGATCGTTTATTTAGTGACTATAATTGTGTGAAACTGATTTGAGGCTTGGCATATATATAAATATTGTGGCGTAATTGTCGAGATATTTGGAGATATTTATTTATGGTGGGTCACCCTACCACATGAATTGGTGTTTTAACGTCCTGATGTTTAACGTCCACTCGACACAAACTAGGTCAATTTTATTTCAATAATTGGCTAGCTCGTAGGAGTTTTTAGTGGTGGGAGGAAACACGAGGACCCGGAGAAAACCCACGAGGTTGGATAGGCGACCCTACTCCTTGTTACGTACAACTGGGAAATCGAAACCACGCCAGAAGACTCAATGACAGACCTTATGATACAGCGCGCACACGCTAACCATTCGGCAATCCAACCCCTCATTTAATCAAGACCGGGAACAACAACAAAGAATTAGAATAAATTAGAATAGTCTTGCAATTAATGAAGAGTCGAAATAAAGCCATCTCTCCGCTCTGCACCCTCCAAAAATACTGCGTACTCGACAACCAACTAAAGAAAACAGCCGTAAAGTCTTTTAAAACTTAAACAAATAATATCCCCCCCCCCCCCCCCGCAAAAAAAAAAAATTAAAAAATAAAATAAAACCAGAAAAAGAATCATTTAACAAGTATCCAATCCCAAAACACCTGAAGACATTTTTTACAAAATTTTAATAGCAACATAAGTATAAAACACCAGCCCATTAAAACAGTCGACCATAATTTACCATGGCCGTAACCATTGATTCTACGAAAAAAACCAAGGAAAATACAAATAGAGCGCAACGAAAAACAAGAATTACATACCTTGATCTTCACCCATCCAATTTACTGAAAAATACAAAAAAACAAAACACATTAAAATACCCATAACAATTAGCTAGATACGGAAGATGTCGCAATACCCACTATAATTTTTAAAAACAATAGCTATTTTTATTTTTATTTTAAGACATATTTTATTAACAATAAATGCTTGGGAGGTTGGGGAACAGACAAACTGCCTATGTCAGACCCTTATTCCTATTTACAATACAAATTATATACTAATAATGAAAAGCAGTTTAATACACTATATACAATAGCTATTATGCTTCATATTGTTATTAATCGATTTAAATATAAATAGATCGAGTTAATTCTCTCTCTCGCTCTCTCTCTCTCTCTCTCTCGCGCTCAGAATAAGAATTAAAAATGTCTCACTTTTATCAATACCCATCATCATACCATCTGGAAAATTAATAAAATAATATATTCACATTTGTTTGATTGTTTGAGAAAAAATTATATTTAGATTTAATACCATTTTGGGTGTATTGGGCTAAATCTATTTGTTAAGGCCAGCTCAATTTTTGTCAAGGTTAGGGCACGTGATTGTTGTCGAGATTGTCTAGCCTGCGATATTTACTGGATAAGGATCCGATTTGCTGCTCAAGTTTCATTTATGATTAAATCATGAAATGGATAATCGAGACTATGTTTTTTTATTGTACCGACTTTAGTAATGATGACCGGGGCTATAGGCCATAATCTTTAAAAGAAGGCGAACAATTTTGAGCAAATTCTTAACTTAAGTCTGAGAATGGTTTGTGAACTCGGGGCATGGTGTTCAATCCTTTTCCAATGTTTAAACTAAAGTTAAACTATATCAAACTAAACAATATAAACAAGCCGCCAGAGGCATCCAATAAATATTGGGTAAACTCTTTAGATGGTACACGATCCGAGAAACGCAAATGCCGATCGCCTTCATAAATGGTATTCATAAACGATCTAGAATTGCACATTATCTATTTTATTTAAACGCATTTGATAACAAGATCATTTTTTTACTTACCATTTTTAACCCCAATACTGTTTGCTAAAAAAGAAATTAATAATACATCAACATTGACTCAAATCGAAAAATAAAATTAAATAAAATGGGGTTTAACGTTCTACTTGTCTACACCAACCGGGAATTTTGCCCGGACAGCGGCACTACGGCCTACTTATATATCGAATTCCAACTGTCGTTTACGTGCACGCCAAGGTGTACACGGGACCTCGGTTTTCGTACTATCCGAACCACTATATACGTTGTCCTGCACCACTGACAATATGGAACCACGCCGGAAATTTCCAATGAACTTTCTCTGCCAACACCGGGATCTCCAGGTTAGCGAGCCAACGTCTTACTCACTGAGTCACCCAGCCACCGCCCCCTCCCCTCCACCGAACTTCAAATAACTAATATAACTTCTCACGGTCCGTGTTGTACTTTTAGAGGGATGTTTAATTATTCTACAAAAAACAGTAAACGCATCTTACCGTGCATGGCTCCCATCCAAGACTCTGAAATAAATTTAAAAATTAGAGCATATAAAAACAAAGAAAAACTTAACCATTAAGATTTAAACGAACTGGTAAAAGTTACGGTGACATTTTGTAATCAAAGCTTAATTAGTTCTATCTCTCCATTTATCATTCTAATGGTTCTATGAAAACTGATCCTGCAGCAATCTGAGTCAGTTTTCTCTACCTCCATGGTGAAATTTCTCGGCCGCTCCTATTACTATTTCTACTTGCACTCTATCGCATCTTAAACTCTGAATTCCTAACACCCTGTATTAGTTTGTTTAAGGAATGTTCTAGAATTTAGATATTTGACATGTTCTATCTGATGATGAACATTTTGAAGTCATTAAAATGTTTCTGCCGTTAAGGATGGGCACATTTATAACACATCTTTCAAATTCTAACATCAAATTTTGAACCCTTGCAAATGAGAATATCATATCATATTAACCCCAGCCTCTTTAAATATATATATCAAATTATAAATTCACACAATCGTCACCGAAGTTTAAAATAAAAAATTAAGATCACGATTATTTGCCATTCATGTTATGATAGTGTTTTTAATATCACGACTTGACGACAAGTCTACTGTTTCCTGTATTATACACACATTATGCAAGAGCTAAATCTGCCTATTGCAGGTCTTTTTCTTTAGGCCTGAAATGTTACCTAAATTATAAGTTAGACTTTTATTAACTCATCCAGATAATCCATTCTCGGTGCAATCGCTAGCCTGTGATGTTTACTGGATTTGAATACATTTTGTGATGGATGATTTAACGTCAAAATGGATAATCGATATTTTTTATCGAACCGACTTTAGTATGATGATCTAATTGGTTGATTAATTTCACATCCTTTCCTTATATTCAAGGTCGAGATAACTATTTTATAATTGCTTGAATAATGTTTTGTCATCAATGTTATGATTTTCGCTGTACTTCCGTATGTTAATATACTCAATATGTTTTTGCTTCATTTATTGTAAAGTGCCAAAAGTCAGCGGGATGTCGTGGATTGAGGACGCTCGATATATTCTACAAATGACATTATAAAACATAATACAAAATCAGAGATTGAAAAGAAATTATATCTGATTTTGATGAGACTGCGGGAATGGTTATAAGAGAAATAGCATGCAGCTTTATGTTTTCAATTATGCTCTTATTAAAGATACATTATGGGAGATAAGATAAAGAGATGGCAGTTCTCGCTATAATAGTTAAAAACTAGATAGTGTAAAGGTAATTTGCTGAAAATTTCAGTCAAATTGATCCACTATGAGCCGAGAAAGAAGCGGGTGAAATTTTTGCATAGTCTCGGTCATCATTACTAAAATCATTACTATAAACAGCATGGACTAGATTATCCACTTTTTTTGATTTAATTTTCAATGACCGTTAGCGGCATATAGGAATCTAATCCAGCCAACATCGAAGGCTAGCCTTGACATCGAGAGTTTATTATGGTCTGGATGAGTTAATTAATGTCTAATTGATAATTTAGATAGCATTTCAGGCCTAAAGAAAGACTTGTAATAAGCAGATTTTGCTCTTGCATAATGCATGTTTAATCGTAAGTGTAGGGGGACTGTGCCACACACAAACAATTACACAAGATACAACTACGGACAAGACACAATATACAGAAATGAAATGAAACTGGGCTAATGAAGACGGGCATACATCATACAGTGTGCTATGAGGGAAATGTTGCCCGGACAGCGGCACTACGGCCTATTGTTATATCGAATTCCAACTGTCAAGACAACTAGACAGCTGTCCTTGTCAGGCCCACCGTCCTGCATTACTGACAAGGGGGAACCACGCAAATCTGGATGAACTTTCTCGGCCAATGCAGGGATCGAACACCCGACCTCCAGGCTAGTGAGCCAGCGTCTTACCCACTTAGCCACCGTGATCCAGCAATATACAGAAATCACAAACATGCATATCAGATCAAGTGAATGAATCCGGAAGCTAGTCGTAAGCGGTATCCGGTGGGAATATTATGCTTAATGTAATAATAAGATCAGGGGGACTGCACCACACACAAACAATTACACAAGACAAACCTACGGACAGGACACACTATACAGACATCACAAACAACAAATAAAATAGAATAATAATAATTATTGATTTATATAGCGCCAACAATTCAACTCAGCGAGCAGTACAACTAATATACAATTACAACAATCCATTAATCCATTAAAAAAGACATAAACAAAAAACGGAGAACATTATTTAGTACACATGGTAAAAGTCTGACACAAACACAGCTAGAACCGTATAAATGGAAAAGAATGGAATAGGGTCAGTACAAGGCCACGACCAAATTTGAAACAAACATAATATAATCAGTTTTATTCTCATAGTAACATAAATTTTATACAATTCCTGACAGAGGTGTTTATTCTTACTCTTCATCGATTTCCAAAAGTGAATAGGGATTGTGTGAATTGATTCCGATATGACACACTATGTCTATTCCCTCATAGTTCGGCCGAAGTATTCACCGCCGAAGTTACCCGAGCAACGCAGTGCGGACACACAAAGCGAATGCCAACGCCGATTTCTCAGTGATACAATTTTGGCCAGCTTATGTCGCCAGAGGTGGTCATTTTGTTTGTCATGTAGAGCTTTGAACGGTTTTGGTTGGCCAAGGAATAAATAGAACACATTCACCGAACGAGTCGGCGGCGATAAATATTCGGGCAATAAATATCAAACATGTTTTATTTTGGCGAATCGTGTGTGTCGAAGCTATAAGCGAATGTCCTAGGGCCCGACGCGCTAGGCGTAATTCGCTGACGAAGGGTTTGCTCGAATGATTCACCGTAAACATTCGCCTTCTGTGTCCTAGGCATAAATCTGTCCTAAATGCAGCGTAATATTTTTTAAATAGAAACCAAACACGAGAAAGACAAATTTAAACTAATGCACTCAACGAAATAAGAAATTAAACTTACTCTTATCTTTACCGATTCCATAAACTGACAAAAGAAAAGAAAATATTTATAAACACCCACCCTAGGCCGTGCAATAATTATACATAAACATCATTTGCATAGCAATAACTTTGGGATTTGAAAATCTGGCATGTCTCCTGACATAATACGAAAGCGACTAAAGTGTTTTGCGTAGCGAAGTTCCTTATATTTGATGCATGAAGGCTGGCAAATTAGTGTTTGTTTAAGGGCTCCTTTTCAGTGGATGCACAAGTTGTGCTCATTTATCTAAGATGGGGTTAACGTCCACTCGACACAAACTAGGTCATATTAGGACTAACATATGGTTCAATTTTATTTCAATAATTCGCTTGCGCGTAGGGGTCTTTAGCAGTGGGAGCAAATAGGGGGACCCGGAGAATATCCTAGAGGTTGGACAGGCAACCCTACTCCTTGTCACGTACAGCCTGGGAATCGATACCACGCCAGTTGACTCAGTGACACACCTTATGATACAGCGCGCACGTGCTAACCATTCGGTCATTAACCACCCCCATCCCCAGAACATAAGGGCATTATCAAATGTGTCTGCTGGCATTCCTCATTGGCTGCTACTATCCATACCCTGCTGGCTTGATATGGCCCTATTTGGGCTTGTCCAAAATTTATGCCCTGTTGTGTTCAAAGCGAAAAGAAAGGAAAAATTAGATGCACCTGGGTTGAGATGTGTTCTGCTTTGGATTTTGTTCTGATGTGTTTGGTTTTTAAAAAATACAAAGTTTTAGTTGACTAAAACATTTCCTTATGGAAAAAGTGAAGTCAACTGATTTTTTAGAAACGTAGACGTACTTACCCGAATTTCGACTTACTCCTTTAGCATTCTCTACAAAAGAAAACATTATTTTAAATATTATTTTTATGGCATAGACTACATTATCTAAGTCTTTGAAATAAATCTTGACGCGAATCAAAATTAGATCCCATTCCTCGAAGACTGAAGACTTCGCACGCTACCCATCACCCCGACACAACAACATCAAATACTCATCAGACCAACATCTAAAACGTTTTCTGAGATTATTACTTTATGGATAACGCTCCATTGCACATACCATAGCAACTACAAATTTGATAAAAAAAAAAAGTGAGTTACTAGGTTTTTGACTTTTGACATGAGAGCTGCTGTTGAATGAACCTCCGATTTAAGTAGCAGTTGGAGGTCTTTAGCAGTTTGAGGAAACCGGGTTACCCCGAGAAAACCCACGAGGTTGGACTACTATCAATCAAGTCAGGTGTATGTTCTCCTAGGGCCAAATTGATGCACTCTGAAGCGAGATTTTAGCGATTGAATTTTAGGCTAGCCTCGACCATTATTATTAAAGTTGGTACTATAAAAACATAGTTTCGATTATCCATTTCATGATTAAATCATGAATGGAAGTCGAACAGCCCATCGGAACCTAATCCAATTAACATCACAGACTAGCGATGACATCGAGAGTTGATTATGGCCTGGATAAGGAAATTAATTCAGATAACATTTCAAGCCTAAAGAAAGACCTGCAATAGGCATATTTAAACATCGCAGGATAGCGAGAATAGACAGAACTCTCGCCGTAAACAGTTGTCTTACAATTATATATCATGCAATTAAACAATTAATTTTTTTTTGAAAGAGCCGTGTACTCATTTGGATACAAATAAAATAAAATTTAAAATTTAATAATAATAATAATAATAATAATAATAATAATAATAATAAAAAACAATAAAAAACAAAACAAATAAAAAATTATTAAATTAAACAGCTGTCTTACAATTATATATCATGCAATTAAACAATTAAATTTTTTTTGAAAGAGCCGTGTACTCATTTGGATACAAATAAAATAAAATTTAAAATTTAATAATAATAATAATAATAATAATAATAATAAAAAACAATAAAAAACAAAACAAATAAAAAATTATTAAATTAAATTGAATTGAATTAAATTAAATTGAATTGAATTGAATTGAATTGAATTGAATTGAATTGAATTGAATTGAATTGAATCAACAAAATAAAATAAAATAAACGAAAAATAAATAAAATACTTACGCCTTATTGACATTAAATAAAACAAAACAAAACAAAACAAAAAATAAAATAAAATAAAATAAAATAAAATAAAATAAAATAATAAAATAAAATAAAATAAAACAAAACAAAACAAAACAAAACAAAACAAAACAAAATAAAATAAAATTAACAAAATAAAATAAAATAAACGAAAAATAAATAAAATACTTACGCCTTATTGACATTAAATAAAACAAAACAAAACAAAACAAAAAATAAAATAAAATAAAATAAAATAAAATAAAATAAAATAAAATAAAACGAAAAATAAATAAAATACTTACGCCCTATTGACATTATTCTGTTTTCTGAATAAATATTTGATGTAACTATATAATATATGTTTCATCATCATCACAATTTGTATAATAAATATATTTTATGAAAAGATGTAAGTATATCATATTTCATCAAGGTCAAGAATGGTATAATGACAGAGAACATAATCTTTAAGGGCCATTTAGCGATCGAGGAATACATTAAAGGGACAATAACACTCTTGCTGGCTTGAAAGCTCCAGAAAATAAATAATATCTAAGTACTAGATGTTTAAGTGTCCTACCTGTTGTGTAAATTATCCATTACATCCTATTTTACTTGTCCAGAGGGTTCGAAAATATTTTTAAATCGAAGTTTCATTTGAAAAGGTTTACGTTAGACGTTTCAAACCATTATGTTGAATTTTTCAAAATTTTTAAATAAGGTGTGTTAAGATAAAATTTGTATCATCAATTAATTGAAATAGTATACAATAGTACAATTTGTTGACCAGAATAAAGATTGGGACATATTATTCAGTTACAACAAGAGTGGTATTGAGCCTTTAATAAAACATATTTTTTGCGGGGATATCGATCACTGGTTCTATTCTAAAAGTACGACGTTTCGAAAAATATCCAAATATCGTTATCAAGCACAGTTACATTTAGTATTGAGGTGACGGTGGCTAAGTGGGCAAGACGGTGGCTCGCTAGCCTGGAGGTCGGGTGTTCGATCCCTGCATTGTTCTAGAAAGTTCATCCAGATTTTCCGGCGTGCCCCCCCCCCCCCTTTGTCAGTGATGCAAGACGGAGGACCTGGCAAGGACAGCTTGCAAGACGTTCGGATGGTACGGAAAACCGAGGTCCCGTGTACACATTGGCGTGCACGTAAATGATCCCTGACAGTTGGAATTCGATATAAGAGTAGGCCGTAGTGCCGCTGTCTGTGCAAAATTTCCCTCATAAGACACTGTATGGCGTCTTCATTATCCCAGTTCGGTACAGAACAGTAGGACGTTAAACCCCATTTCATTTCATTTCACATTTAGTATAAAAGGATACTTATCGAAACGTCGTGCTATTGGAATAAAACCAGTGATCGATATCAAAAAAAAAAATTGTGTTCTATTAATGTGTTCCCCGATCGCTAAATGGTACTTAAAGATTATACCAAGGGGATACTTGTTGAAACGTCGTGTTTTTAGAATAAAACCAGTGATTGATTTACCATAAAAATTGCGTTCTGTTTAATATTAGACTTAGATTTAGCTCTCATTGGCTATACACATATAACAGTAAGACCGGGAAAATACAAACATAAGTCTCAGGGCCATTCGATCTCCAGAAACAGTTATTGTATATTGTATGCCTTTTTTCACTGATTAATAAAAAAATATATGACTAATTATAAAATATACATACCAACATGTGGCGCCATTCCACTGGCTGAAAATAAATAAACATTAAATAAAAATCATAATATACATTTGTTGTTTATTGCTTGCAATGTCTGTGTATCATGTCAGCAGGTTTGTCTTATTGGTTTTGTGTTTGTGTGTAGGCTGTGGCTTGTCAGCCGTTTGTCTTATTGGTTTTGTGTTTGTTTGTAGGTTGCGTGTCTTATCATCTGGTTTGTCTTATTGGTTTTGTGTTTGTGCAGGTTGTGTGTCTTGTCAGTAGGTTTGACTTATAGGTTTTGTTTAAGTGTGATGCCCCCCCCCACACCTCCCTGCACTTACTATAATAGGTATTATTAATTAACCCTAAAACCACAAAGATGACATCTACCTATCCAGAGACGAGACGCATATATGTACGCATATATGCTGTCTCTACGGATCAACAACCAAACAATATGTTGGGTTTATTTTATTAAATAAAGGGAAGAACTTTCCACTAAACCCATTCCATGGCATAAGGTCGCAAATGGAAAGATTGCAAAATCAAAACAGGAAGAAGCTTCGGCACTCCTATGTCTTGTCTGCGATATCACTTCTATGGAAGCAGACGTTAAAGCACCAGGTAGTAGTAGTAGGGATACGAGTGGCGGGAATGATGTAGATCACACGGTCTCGTTGAGTCAAATGGGGTGGTTTCGATCCCCAGCTTGCACGTGACAAGGAGTAGGGTCGCCTGCCCGACCCCGTGAGATTTCTTTGGGTCCTCCGCGCCCCCAACCCCCGCTCCACAACGCGCAAGTGAATTATTGAACTAACATTGAACCATTATGTTAGTCCTAGTTTATGTCGAGTGGACACAATTATAATTTTGTACGTCGAGGTAAATAGATGAATCTTGATAAGAATTCTGAGAACATATTAAACCGAGTAACCCTTTCTACATATAATAAATTAAAATAATCATGTATTTAAAAAAAAAACCCAAAAAACTATTTCGTATATCGTGAAAAGGAATGCGAAAAGATAAGCCTTTTAATTTTTTCTTTATTAATTTATCAGTAAATTAAACACAGCAGTTTAATAAAAGAACCAAGACTTGAATCTTACATATATAAATTAAAATTATTAGATATTTATATAAAACCATTTTGTGCATCGCTTAATTTCACGAAAAGGAGTGCGTAGAAGATAAGTATTCTAATTTGTTATCTTTATTAATTTGTCGGTAAATTACATAAAGTACTCAGATTAAAGAACCCTTATCTTGAATTGCTGCATTGACGGGGGGATTCGAATTCGATATATCTCATTTCTAATTCCCACGCAACTCATAAAACAGTGGATGAGGTTTAAACGATAGGCCGCAGAAAACGGGTGAGTGGTCAAGTTGAGGAGCATACTGATGTAGTTTCAAAAACAAATAGCTCAGACTGTGCACACTCGTTGATAAAATGTGCTTTTCATGCCTGTAGAACTATTCCTTAATGATTACAAGATTTCACAATAATGCACAGCATCTTTAAAAGGCATTTTATGAAAGCGATATATGGATAACATTCCCTAGGTTTATTAACAGCACCGTTTCAATGAGGACACTCTCATCGTTACCATATAATAATGAACAGCCCCGGATGTTCTAAAACGGGCTAACATATCAATCATCTCTCACTTATAACTTAACCAATTCGTAACCGCCCCACTCCCTAGGATGAGAAAGTGCACAATTGGAAACAACCCCCCCCCCTACACACACACCTGAAATTCTGCCTCAGCCCTATCCATAGCCATAGCCCTCCCAAGCCCCACCCCAACGGTGATGTAGTGCTCGCTACAAATTGGTAACACTGGTGACTCCCACACTACTCACCAGCAATCTATTAATTCCTTTTTTATGTGGCCGAATTCTGTAGAGTTAATTGCCTCTAATCCAATAACATGTTTTTCTCTTTCATGCTCTGGAAACAAAAATTACCAGGATTTTTTTCTGTATTTGAAAAGGGAATTTATGTTAATTAAAGGAATTTCTGTAAATTACAGGAAAATCAAATACGAATAAAATTTTCCTGGTAATTTTTGTTTCCGGAACTTTTTACGTTTTTTCACGGATCTTTTGGTTACAGTGCACCACCATCGATGTTTTATCAGCACGAGATAAATTATATCCACATCAGCAGGTGCCCCCCCCCCCACTCACCAACAATCTATCCACCACCACCCATGTTTTATCAGCATCAGACAAACTATAATATCCCCACCAGCAGGTGGCCCCCACTCACCAACAATCTATCCACCACCACCCATGTTTTATCAACATCAGACAAACTATAATATCCCCTAATTCATAAATACAACAAGCTATTCTTCTTCAGAACTCTGATAAACTAGAAACAAATTCTAAGATAATCATCACCAACATAGCGGAACTATACGTCAAACTGTCAGTTTTAATGACAATCTTGGGAAAACAACCGCCTGCAGTTTTTAATTCGTTGTTTTGTTTGTGAATAACTTTGTCTTACAGACTTATGTATATTAAAGGAGCCGAGTCTGATTTTCACAACTTACTTGAAACGGAGCTTAAAGACCTACGTTTCTGAAAAAGACCATATTGTACCGTCAACGAGACGTTAGACCAAACTCTATAACCCATAGCATGCAAGATTCAGGCAAATAATCGCCATTGAATATCCACAAAAAAAAAACATCTGAAGAGACGACCTCTTGTTCATTTGTTATTCTCTCAATCTGACTAAAACACAGATCCTACTTCGTTTCGGTTTTTTTTTATAGTTCAAAATTTCGTTTTACTTGTCTTTACTACACTAGAAGAGGCCATCGAAGGTATAAAAATACGAAACGAAATATAGATCTGTATTTTAATCAGATTGTTATTCTCTTTGAAACGTGTTAACTGACATACAAAAAAGCTACAAATGAATAATTAGTTGGCGTTATCAGATGTCGAAACAGAAGGCAGTCATAAATACACCCTACAGTTTCTTTAGCATTTCTGTCAACAGTTAAACATCCTTCAGTTTTATTGTTTGAATTTGCTAAATAGTTATAAAGGCGTGAAGTAAAATACATCATTTAATGGTTTTTATTTAAATATGTTAAATAGTTAGACAAGCGTTAAGTACAATACGCCATTTAATTGTTTTTATTTCCACAGGAAACACGTCATCAAATTTAAAGTGTCTTTGAAGAATATAAAAATATAAAACAAAAAAACAACACTTGGTAATTGTAATGAATGGAGGTATAACGAACGCCCTTTGCATCAACTGGGCTAATGAAGACGAGCAGTGTGTGTGACAAAGTTATAGATTTCCCTAATTGTTGAACGCTATATAAGCAGGAGTTTACTAAGTCAGATTTGGAATAAAGCTCCTCCCGAATTATGTCTATTACACGTGTACATGTTCTTAATAAAGGTCTTATCATTATGCTGATCTCCTGTTATCTGTAGTGTTACATGTGATACGAGGTAAATTTTCACGGACAGTAGTGTTTCTGGCTATAATTATTCGACGCTCTCCTGTATTTTTTTTGTAGAAAAATAAACTTAAATTTTATTGTTTTATTGTTCTATTATACATAATACATCGTTTTATTGTTCTGTTGAACATAATGTATCATTTTATTGTTCTATTGTACATGGTGTACCGTGTTATTGTTCTGTTTAACATAATGCATCGTTTTATTGTTTCATTGTAAATAATAATATTGTTTTAATCTATTGTACATAATATATCGTTTTTATTGTTCCATTGTACATAAAGTATCGTTTTATTGTTCTGTTGTATATAATGTATCGTTTTATTGTTCTGTTGAACATAATGTATCGTAATATTGTTCTGTTGAACATAATGTATCGTTTTATTGTTCTATTGTACATAATTTATCGTTTTATTGTTCTATTATACCTAATGTATCGTTTCATTGTTCTGTTAAACATAATTTATCGTGTTATTGTTCTGTTGAACATAATGTATCGTTTTGTTGTTCTATTGTAAATAATAATATTGTTTTAATCTATTGTACATAATGTATCGTTTTTATTGTTCCGTTGTACATAATGTATCGTTTTATTGTTCTATTGTACATAATGTATCGTAATATTGTTCTGTTGAACATAATGTATCGTGTTATTGTTTCAATGTACATACTATATTCTTTTATTGTACATACTATATCCATTTATTGTTTTATTGTACAAGATATGTCCATTTATTGTATTGTACATTATGACCTGTTTTGTTTTTTCGTACATTGTATTATTCAATTGTTTTATTGTACTTCTACTTTTATTTCTTGTTATTGTACTTTTTTTTTTTTATTGTACTTTTATTTTTTTTATTGTACGTTTTTTTTGTTGTTGTTGTTTTATTGTAATTTGTAGATCGTTTTATCGTTTAAATATATGGTACATTATATTATTTAATTTTTTCTAATATATTGTAATATATAATGAAAATATATCATGTATCGTTTCATTGTTTAAAAGTAACGAGGCGCATTTGTCATTTGTCGCTAAAATCTGAACAGAACTGGACCATTATTGGATTGATATTCTTGTTAGAAATTGAACTGTCACAATAGTGTAGTTTGCAAGCGATTCTTATATATAGCTTAAAATGACGAAATAATTATGTCATATTTTAATTGTTATTTTGATTAACATTCCATTCTTCACTTTTTGTTTAATAGAACGGATTGTAACGTGAACGAAGTAACCAGTATTAAAGAATAATAATAAAATAAAAAAAAACATATTCAATATCCGGAGTTTTAGAGCGATAAATAACATACTGATCCCAGGGAAATCTTGATCAAAGCCGAGATCAACTTATGTAGTATTACGCACCCGGAAGTGGAGGATGAAGTTGAAGTGGTTACCCCACTCATACATTTGAACAATGGAATTCCATAAACCAGTCACGTAACTACATAAATCAAATCTAATGATATTTTCCGACCGTCTTAATATTTTGATATGAAACTTTCAAATCGGCTTGTTTGGGTTATTTTAGCACATATTGCTGTTGAATTTCTATATTTAAAGTCGTTTATTAATATTAATTTTACGACAGTTTACCGCCGACGCCAATAAATGTTGGCACACTGGTTCAGCTATATAAAGTAAGGAAGATCATAATTGAAAACTACGTGACAGTGATATTTTCAACTTGAAAGCCGGTACAAAAAATCTAATTCAACGATGAAAGTTGTTTCTTTATTGCTTACAACAGGACACGGCTTCTAGAAAGTGTGTGACCAATATTACTTGTTGAAACGATCAAATCTTATGTATTAAGTTACTTAGTCACATGCCTTTCTATCCAAACCATATATGGAGAGACTTAAATTCCAATTGTGAATGGGTAACAAAATGACCCTGCTGTCAAAACTTAGTTTTATGCTATTGCATATTGTAAACACGGTTTCTCATCCACTATATCGCTAATCTTAAGGTATTACACAATCTGATTGAAACACATATCCTACTTCGTTTCGTTTTTTATAGTTCAAAATTTCGTTTTATTTGTCTTTACTACACTAAGATGATGATGATGATGATGGTTAGTTGTATTTTACGTCCGCTTCCACCGAGGTGATATCGCACTAAGATCTGGTAGAGTTGTTATATAACCCGCGTTCTGGATGATGTGAGGGATTAGCCAATTGAATGGTCTGTTGCGGCGAGTTTTTGTCGTAACGTGCACGGATCTGTGGGTAATTAACTAGAAATATCAACGCTGATTGGTTAATCAAACTTCTGACGTCATAGGTCAAAAGCCGATCGTATGACCTCTGACGCGACCTTCCACAACAACCGGCCAGATCTTCATGTAGTAGAGGCCATCGAAAGTATAAAAAAACGAAACGAAATATAGATCTGTATTTTACTCAGACTGGATATTACAAATTATTACACAGTCCCCGTTCTATTTATGTAGAACTATCATTGCGTTTGTTGACAGTGACTCTCGTTTTTATATATTCTGAATACCACCACATACTACATCAACATTGTAAACAAATGAAATGAAATGAAATGGAGTTTAACGTCCTACTGTTCTGCTCCTAACCTGTGCTAATGAAGACGGGCATACGCCATACAGTGTGCTATGAGGGAAATTTTGCCCGGACAGCGGCACTACGGCCTACTCTTATACCGAATTCCAACTGCCAAGGGATCTTTTATGTGCACGCCAATGTGTACATGGGACCTCGGTTTTTCGTCCCATCCGAACGACTAGACAGCTTTCCTTGTCAGCCCCTCCGTCCTGCATCACTGACAAGGGAGAACCACGCCGGAAAATCTGGATGAACTTTCTCGGCCAATGCAGGGATCGAACACCCGACCTCCAGGTTAGCGAGCTAGCGTCTTACCCACTTAGCCACGTGATCCCCCATTGTAAACAAATCTGCCCAACACCAACTACGTCATTTCGTCACCGACATTATCAAAAATTCGCTTGTGCATAGGGGGAAACCCACGAGATTGGACAGTTCATTGTTACGTACAAGCTGGTTATCGAAACCACGCCACTTGTCTCATTGACAGGAGAGGGAGAAATGGGATTTAACGTCCACTCGACACAAACTAGGTCATTTCGGGACTAACATATGGTTCAATTTTATTTCAATAATGCGCTTGCGCGTAGGGGTCTTTAGCAGTGGGAGGAAACCAGAGGACCCGGAGAAAACCCACGAGGTTGGACAGGCGACCCTACTCCTTGTCACGTACAACCGGGGATTCGAAACCACGCCAGTTGATTCAATGACAGGCCGTATGATACAGCACGCACGTGCTAACCATTCGGCCATCCAACCCCCCTCTCATTGACAGACCTTGTGATATAAAGCGCACGCGTTAAAACATTCAGCCACTCGGCCAACCTATATTGTGAACAGCTAACATTATACTTCAATTACTGGTATCTGTAGAACTTAAAGTGCAGATAAATGATCTTAAGAAGATATTCCCATATGTTTGCTATGTTAAGTGTATTTTTGTCTGGCTACGTATGGTTCCAGATTCTTGTCTATTTTTTGTACTGAAATGGGGTTTATTTAATAAATAATTTTTATAATTATTTATTTTATAATTATTTATCTAAAAATTAATTTTTATAATTATTTATCTAAAAATTAATTTTTATAATTATTTATCTAAAAACTAATTTTTATAATTATTTATTTTATAATTATTTATCTAAAAATTAATTTTTATAATTATTTATCTAAAAATTAATTTTTATAATTATTTATCTAAAAACTAATTTTTATAATTATTTATCTAAAAATTAATTTTTATAATTTGATATTTAATAAATACTTTTTATAACTAGTTATTTAATAAATATTTTTTTATAATTCGTTATCTAATAAATACTTTTTTATGTTTTTTTTTTATTTGATGAATAATTTTTATATTCTTTATTTAATAAAGGATTTTCATTATTTTTTATTTAATAATTTATTTTTATAATTCCTTATTTAATAACTAATTTTAATTTTTTTTTCTATTCAATTAAAGATTTTATAATTCTCTATTTAATAAATGATATTTATAATTTAATAAATAATTTTATTTTTTTTTCTATTCAATTAAAGATTTTATAATTCTCTTTTTAATAAATGATATTTATAATTCTTTATTTAATAGATAAATTTTATCCCGTCTTCATTAGCCCAGTCGGAGCAGAACAGTAGAACGTTAAAGCCCATTTAATTTAATTTCATTTCATTCAAATAATTTCTATAATTATTTATCTAATAAATAACTTTTGTAATTCTTTATTTGATACATAAATTTTATAATGTTTGTAATTCTTGAATATATATTATTTTTATACTTCTTTATTTAATAATGGGTTAATGAAGAGGGATATACCCAACACAGTGTGGTATGAGGGAAATTCTGCCCGGACAGCGGCACTACGCTCTACTCGAATTCCAGCTGACAGGGGGCTTTTACGAACACCCCAATGTGTACACGGGACCTCAGTGTTTCGTCCCATTCGAATAACTAAAGACGACACGATCAACGGGTAACAAATTCTTTCCAGACGGCAGATAGTCCCACGAGCACGTAAATCGGCCTGTTTTCGGCAACCAGTAGCTGTCAAATTACTTGTTCGCCTATATTTCGGGAGGCATTCACCGCCTAAGTTACTCGGACAACGAGGTGGACACAAGGCGAATGTCTGTGCCCAAAAAGTCGTCTGAAACTTAATTCACGCATGCGATCATAAATATACGAGCGATAATAATATTATTCAACATGTTTAATATTGGCAAATGGTGTCGGAAGAAACTCGGGCGAATGTTGCAGGTCCAGAAAAACTGAGCGAAATTCGCCCGAGAGATTCGCTGTAAAATTTCGCCCTTGTGTGCCCTAGCTATAAACTCAATAGTGGATGCATGAGTCATATTAAAGTTGAAACCGAATCTCTGCTACTTAAACCCATCATGTCGACATGTTCAAAACTGTTAGGTTTTTTTTTCAAATATTTGTTTGTTTTTACCCAATAATGATATTCCCGCATTGGCATCACTCCAGTTCTCTAAACACCAACATAAAACAAAAACAATGTAAAATAACTGTTGAATTTCATGGTGAACGCTAAAACCTCTCTGTAAATTTGGATGTGGTATGTTTTACTTCAAACCCTGAATCTTTCTCCGTTCGAATATTATCTTTTCCGTTTGCATTTTGTTAATTCTACGGTATGTCTCCATCGGTTCCATCCCGCCTCTGGCAAACAACATTTCAGATGGATACCAGAATCTTGTTCCCTAATCTTTTTTTTCCGTATTCAAAATGGCGTATCTCCGTTAGTATTTGAGGTATCAAGTTGAAATTTGACATGAATGTGGCGGCTTCCGAAAACTTCCGGAAATTACCGAGGCCTTCCGATTTTTCCCGAACATGAATAGTTCTCTTCACTTTAAAAATAGACCAAAAATGACATATAATGGTGGTGTTAGCCCCAGAAATTATCTTTCATTTTCAGAAACCCTGTTTGATTGCATTTTGAACCGTTTTGATTTTACAAGAAAAAAACCAAAACAAAAAACAAAAAGCTCAAACCGATATTCAACCGCCATTTTGTTTTGAACCTACTCCAAATGGCAACAATTCTTAGGGAGCCAATTTTTGAATTTCGATTTTACTTACGGTTTAACTTTGAATTTTTCTCGACTTTTGACCTACTGTCTGGTGACCTAACCGTTCAATGACCTTGGCCTTTGCATATATGACGACCCTGACGTCTACTAACAACTAATATCAAAATGTTTGGTGTTGAAGTATGACTTCCGGTTTTATAAATAACAGTACCGAAAAACGTCAGTACTCCATCGGAGTTCTAGTTATATTTCTATTTGTATGAGGGGATCACGTGGTTAAGTGGGTAAGACGCTAGCTCGCTAGCCTGGAGGTCGGGTGTTCAATCCCCGCATTGGCCGAGAAAGTTCATCCAGATTTTCCGGCGTGGTTCTCCCTTGTCAGTGATGCAGGACGGAGGAGCTGACAAGGAAAGCTGTCTAGTCGTTCGGATGGGACGAAAAACCGAGGTCCCGTGTACACATTGGCGTGCACGTAAAAGATCCCTTGGCAGTTGGAATTCGATATAAGAGTAGGCCGTAGTGCCGCTGTCCGGGCAAAATTTCCCCCATAGCACACTGTATGGCGTATGCCCGTCTTCATTAGCCCAGGTTAGGAGCAGAACAGTAGGACGTTAAACTCCATTTCATTTCATTTTCATTTCATTTCATTTTATTTGTATGAGTGTGTTTAATGAAATCTTATTTCTTATTTACGGTATTGTTTTGTCTTATTTTATGTTTGTTTAAATAGTATTTTCTAATTTTAAATGTTTTTGTCTTTAAATTTTATTTTCTAATTTTAAATGTTTTTGTCTTTAAATTTTATTTTCTGAATGTGTGTGTGTATTTAAATTTCATTTTTTAAAATTATCTATGTGTGTTTAAATTGGGTGTCATTTAGTCTGTATTCTTGTTGTTGTTTATTACAGATTTAACGTCCAATACATTACACATGATATCACAGACAGGTTGATTTAATTAAATTATTTACATATGAAGGCGTAATTAACAAAATGGGTATAGCATAAAAAAGGTCGTGTGACTTTGAAATACGGTGTTAATAGAAAGGGTGTGTCACCTTCTGACTTCGTCATGATAAAGTCAAGTAAATATAGGAGATCCAGCTGATTGATGCTAGATACTCTGTATAAAAACTCGTTTTAAACCCAGTGAACATTGGCAACCATTATCAACAATTAATGTTACTATATGAAACTTGGTGTAGTCCAGTTCATTTAACGCCAATACAATGTTTTGGAGTCTTATTCTTAGAGTATTCTTTAAAACGAGGTCTATGGACGCCATTAAAGAATTTTTATCTTTTGTTTGGCATTTGATGAAATGTCCTTACCTGGTTTCAATTTCTTGATCAATTTTGGCGTAGGCTTCGGTTTTGTAGTCGTTAGTGGTGGCGTTGTCGTTGTCGTGGTCGGTTCCGGGGTTGTCGTTGTCGGTTCCGTTGTTGTTGTAGTCGGCTCCGGTGTTGTTGTAGTCGGTTTTGGCGTTGTTGTAGTCGGTTTCGGCGTTGTTGTAGTCGGTTTTGGCGTTGTTGTAGTCGGTTTCGGTGTCGTTGTTGTTGGTTTCGGCGTCGTTGTAGTCGGTTTCGGCGTCGTTTCAACTATAACAAATAAGAAAATAAACAGAACTAAATTATGAATTGAAAATGCAAATTTAATATTGCGCTCACAATGAAATGAAATGAAATATCCCGTCAACACAAATAACATGGGGGGGGGGGGGAGGGAGTGCCAGGACAGTGGCGTGTCGACCCTAGTGTTCTTTGAGTTCCAAAAGCCAAGTTCGTTTTACGTTCACACTAATCTGAGCTTTTTTTGAAGATTCAAATGCACGAAAGGAAACCATAGACAAAATACAATACGATCTCAAAAACATTAACTGTCTCTTGTTCGGGTTCACAACCCACTGTACCGTTGTAAACAGCAATATTTTTAATCAAGTCTACAAGTTTATTGACATGTCAAACAGATTTTAATCTTGCTCATTAACAGTTTTAATTTACAATATAAGTTTTAAATTTACGTGATGATGTAACCTATGATATATATTGTACATTGTCATCCGTATCATCATATGTATTTACATATATTTATGTATGTATTTGCCATTTTAACTGTGTATATACACCCCTTTTGTTCCTTTGTTTTAATATTATGTATTTATATTATCTAGGGAGAGGGATTTTACATAGGCTAAGTCTGTTCCCCAATCGCATTCAGACATCCTGAAGAAAATATTGTTTATAAAAAAAAAAAAATGTGACACCAGCACTGATTAATTATTGTTAAATTGTTTTGGTTAATTTTAACATAAATTACTAACATGTACATCATTCAGTATTCTAGGTTGTATTCCTTTTCTCGGGCAGTCATTCTGATAAGTGCCGGTTTTAGATGAAGAGAGACCATATGCCATTCCAGATATTCCACATACTAAACTTAGGCTGTCTGCGTACAGTTAGCTCCGCTTGAAAACAGACACTAAGCTAGTTGATCGACATTTTAAGTCCTAAATCGGCAAGTGTATGTCAGATGTGAAACGGGGTAGAACAACATTACAAACCAATATACTAATTTTTGGATATGGTGGCCATTCAGGTCTGAGATTTATTCTCGAAGTATGAAGTAGATGGACCTCTGTGTGCAGAATGATGAAGCCCCTCCCCTCCTTTAATGCTAACTAATAATATAAGACACATACAATGCCGAATTAAGACGAAGAGAGACTCCAGCCTATTGGTCCCTGTTAATCCACCACCTTCACGACCAAAAAATTACAATTCACCACCCTCACGGCCAGAGGAATACAATCCACCAACCTCATGACTATAAAAACAACTGAGCAAATCTGGGGATGATGACTATAATTCCTGTACGAAATGCTTATGACATTTTAAAAAATATTATACACCTTGGCTGCAGGTCCTTAGAACTCGAGGCCCTATGCTTTAGTCTGGCAAACCTAAGGGTTAATCTTGTATTTTGCGGCATTAAATAGTTTCAAGGCTAATTCCACCGTTTATCTAGAAGATTAAAGCTTCTATATGACTTGTTCGCTAGGTGGATTTCTGTACGTTTATCGGTGAGCGATAACCTTTTTTTAATTCATCAACACAAAATGCGGGGGAGCTCAATATCTAATTAATGTGGGAATATACCTCAAGAAATTTTGTATTTATATATGATAATGTTTGTTGTGTGTATATATATATCTACAAGCACCTGTTTATAAAGTGTTTAATCTTATCAGGCTGTTATTGTGATAACTAGGTGATAATAATATCTCTCTTCTACACCAAGCTTTGTTGATTGTCTGGAATCATTATCACCAGACCTGTCGCTAGGTCGTTAGATCTTACAATAACAGTACGATTTCACCAGGGAGTCGCGCTGCTGGTTCAACAACCAGGACGTCCCGGGTTCGATCCCGGTTAGAAAGAGAGAAATGGGATTTAACGTCCACTTGACACAAACCAGGCCATTTCCAGACTAAAACATGGTTCAACTTCATTCCAACAATTTGCTTGCGCGTAGGGGTCTTTAGCAGTAGGAGGAAACCGGAGGTTGG
Source organism: Patella vulgata (assembly GCF_932274485.2). Taxonomy (NCBI): domain Eukaryota; kingdom Metazoa; phylum Mollusca; class Gastropoda; family Patellidae; genus Patella; species Patella vulgata. Next base: position 10,173,982 of record NC_065880.2, on the reverse strand, counting down.
ACAGTCGACCCTACTCCTTGTCACGTGTAAGCGGGAAATCTATATAAAATTGAATCAGTAACAGGTCTTACGAGTATGATGCAACGTGCACACGTTTATCATCTCCTAACCCTCGTTCTCGGTTTTTTGTCTCATCCCAACGACTAGGCAGCTGTCCGTGTCAGGCCCTCCGTCCCGCACCACTGAAAAGGGGAAACCACGTCGGAAAATCCCGATGAACCTTTTCTCGGCCAATGCAGGGATCGAACACGCGATCTCCGGGCTAGCGAGCCAGCGTCTCACCTACTT